>NC_090941.1:404353505-404658232 GCF_040938575.1 Ambystoma mexicanum
CCCCATGCACTTTCACGTTCTCAATGTCACTGGGCCTAGTAAGATTGTTGTTTTGTTCTCCCCTGCTCCCCTCCCTTGCCTTGTCGCACTCTGATACACTTGTGTATGAGCGTGATAGAAATAAAATATCAATCAATCAATCATATGCAAGAGAGAGAATTGTTCTCTATATAAGTGCATGTCTTTGAAAAGAAGGAAACGTGCTATTTTGCGGGCCATTTGTTTAACTTCTGCAAGTTTGTCAAAGCAGATTTTGACAAACTGAATGTTGTTGTCATGAGGATATGTTTCAAGGTTACAATTTAGAATTAGTCTGTAGTTTAGACACAGAGTTAATACTTTGTCTAATCCAGCTGTTTGGAGATACATTTATTATAGGCTATTTAATCGTGCTGTTACTTGTTGACACATAGGGAGTGTCATATCGTGCACTTCTAGTTTGTCTGTGGGGCTAATATGCAGTATGGGTTGCATTTCTTTTTTAACATTGTCTCGTTGAATTGACTACAGCTTGCAAGGGTTGGCATTAAGGACATGCATTTTATATGTTGTTGAGCAGGAGCAGATGGGTTTTGCAAATATAGTTCATGGATTAATCTACTATTTAAGATGGATTTTGCATCTTTAGTGAGCAGACTAATTCTAATGCTTTTTAAAATGTTAGCATAAATCAGGTCTGCAGACAGACAGATGTTTTGAGTTAGTTATCTGTGATGAAAATGTCACCAGAAATTTAGATTTTCAATGCTGCTGAGTGTGTTACGGCATTTTTTGTGTCCTAATGTCCTAATGTTTTGAAAATAGGTTGACCTTTTACTGGTTTTAACTGTAGGAGGTCTACGAAAACAATAACGTGTTTTCATCCAAAGAGTTTTTTTAGGACTTCTTGCTTTCTGAGGTGATTTATAGACAATATCAGGTTAGAAACCATGCTTACTTCATCTATCAGGAGCACATTTATTTTTTCCAGAATTCTGGATACTTAAGTAGCAGCTTCTGCTGATAATTTGCAGTACTCTAATTTGTTTTGGTGTACTACTGGAGGAGCAGTAGTCGGTGTAAAGGTACACCTCCTATGCTGTTGGCAGTTAATCCTGTGGGGGCTGTTACAACAGCTGAAAGGTTGTTGTTTGTTAAGTTTTTTAGAAATTTGCTGATTATTTTAATTGAGAACATTTTACCAGAACCAGCTTCATCACTTAGATACAGGAGCAGAGGTTTATATTTTTTACAGCTATACATTTTAGTTTCATGTTTAAAACCATGTTCAATTTCTTCAGTGACTTCCTGATAAATGGTGAGTTGTTCATCATTTAGCTGTGATTTCATCACTAACAAGTTTTCTTCAGATTGTTTAGATTGATTAGATTGATACTTAGTATTTTCTTGGTATTCTCTACCTCAGTCATGGATATTTCTGCTTCATTTCGAACGACTGGTTCTTGATATGATACAATATGATTATTTATAACGCGCTTAATGCCAAGAGGTTTCTAAGAGTGGTTTCTAACTGAATATTGACTGCCCTCTGGAGTGTCTTTATCTAAGTGACCTTCAATGTCTTCCTCTTGTTGGCGTTCAATGTCCAACATTTCTTTGTATTGCTTGAAATTGACATTTCTTATGCTGCTTTCTTTTGCTTTGAATGCAGCTTCAAATGAGTCATAGTTACCTAATAATTCTTCTTCTATTCTCCAAGCTTTAAAAGTTGCATTAGGGCCGAGTAATATAGATCTCATTGTTGTAGAGATTTAAATAGCGTTATATGATTAATTATGCTGGGTTTGGTGGGTTTCTTTAGGCTTCCTTCCCAAGTTGAGACTGAATGTTTGCCAGTTTTCTCATTTGGTACAACATTGTTTTTGTCAGAGTAGTTTTGGGCTATGTTTTCCAAAGCAGTGCTTCAGTTTGGGTAGTATGTGCCAATTAAATTGTTTTATAAAATGTCCTGGGGGTTGGAATCATGTGTGGCTATTCTAACTCTTGGTAGGATTTGAGTTTTCTTTTTCAAAATGAAGATGTACCAAGGTTTAGTCAGACAATGGGCCTCATTACAAGTCTGGTGGTAACTGTGCCGGAAATTCCGGCAGGTTACCGCCGGACTCGTATTACCATTTGCCTCCATGATTGCCGGAATCACCGGGGCATTACAAACCTGGTGACCCGGTAATTCCGGAGGTAGAAATCGGTAAATCCCCATTCCCATGGAGTCCCATAGAACTCCATGGGGATGGGGACCATGGAAACATCGGTTACGTCTATGACAGAGACAGTGTTTCCAGGTCCACCTGCAGGCGGGTGGTGTTAAACCCGCCAGGTCAAACCTGGGGGGAGTGACACCTCCCGCCTGCAGGACTCTTAATCAGCCGGTCCAGAAAGAACGGTGGTGACGGATTTACCACCACCGTTCTTTCCGGACCGGCAGGGTCGTAATGAGGCCCAATGTGCTCAGATTTGCCATATAAGCAAAAACATTCTGCAGCTTTGTAGCACCCTGATTCTCTATGGGAGAGCATTTGTATACCGAAACTTTACCATTTTTGTGATTGTGTTTTGTCAGATGATATGTCATCCAAGAGGTCTTTTATCTCTGTCTTCTCAGCTTTTTTCAGTTGTAAACATTTTCTGACAGGGTTTTGTCAGATGAAATGTCATCCCAAAGGTTGTTTAGCTTACTCTTCTCAGCTTTGACATATATTGCAACTGCAGTAGAATTGTCTGCAATGTATTGTATGTCTATGTTTGCATTCCAAAAGAGGGCAATGATTTCATTATAATCATGGATGTAGTTGGATGATTCATCCTTTTTAATGTTGTATGTGTTGTCAAGGTATTTCCCTTTTACACTTAAGACATCACGTTATTTACTTCTCCTTTTTTGAAAAACGGTGTAGGGAAGCCAAAGTGGCATTTGGTTTACTGGTTACCTTTATTTTCATATCTTCATCGCCAGTATTTGCCAAACTTATGGAAGTGTACAATTTGTGTACATAGGTCACATGTGTGGTTTATGAATAGATGTCGCAGGTACTGTGTTTTTCAATTAGCTGAAAAAAGTGACATCACTATCATGGCCAGATTTGGGAGCATCTTTTATCCACAAATGCATGTGGATATGTGGTGCTCCTCTGGATTGATATTCTTTTCTCCAAAAGAAGCGTTGCACTTCTCCGAGCAGAGGCACAGTTTTATTGCAGATGAATTGCAGCATGACAATGAAGTGATGTTGAAAGTACCTTAATACATTGACAGGGTCAAGAGAATAGAGTTTTCCTAGTGTTTTTATAACATCTTTATTTTGGTTTGCAGTGCGTAAGAAGTTGTGCAAGTCATCCCATGCATAATCTGCACAACTTAAAGTAACAAACCATGTGGGTGGACCTAAATTCCTTAGCATACAATGTACATAAGCGTGACATCAGAACCAGTATTGATTTGTACCATGCATGTTTGCCAAGAAATTTGTGATACTTGACTGCAAAATTTCCTTTGTCTTTTATCTTTTGAAGCAGTTGGGTAGCGGACATTTAAATAAAATTAAAGCCTGTTTTTAATGTGTGAAACTCCATAACATAGAGATGCTAGTTCACTTTCAAGCAGGAGGTTGAAAATGTATTGTACATTGTGTCTGAATCTGGGGTCTTCAGAATACATTCGTAAAGAGCGATATTCTGATGCACTAATTTGTGTGGAACTTTCATCACATCCTCCTCCTCTTCCTGTAGGAAAGAATAGGGGAAAAGAATGTGATCCTACACTTTTTTCCCATACGCTCTTTGGGGATCGTTTGGCTTGGTGCATTTGATATGTTTCTAATGCATTTTCAAGGTGTCTTTGGAGTGTAGTGGGCGAATTGTATACTGGTCTAAAATGTTGGCTGCTGTAACAGGATCTACACATTAAAATTGACCGGTTGCTGGTACATCTTAAATTATTTGGGTGATTTCGCTTAGATTTTCCTCTATGTTTACATCTTTGTAGTATTCATTGTTTTCTTTCAGAAATTGTAGTGCTTGTCGAACTTTGTTTAAGTCAACTAGTTGTTGCCATTTCTTTGGTCTTTTGTTGATACATCATTAACTAGTACAATGAAAGATTGATCTATTGGCCATTGTACTCCTAGAGTTTCTACATTTCTTTATGATCTAATGGCAAATATACTACTTTGCCATGGATGCCTTTTAGTAACTCAGACAGAGGCAATTTGGCTGTTTTCGGTTGCGGATGTATTATAGCTAGAAATGGGTGTATTGTTTGGATTATAATGCTCTTATAAGATTTAAGTTGTTGGAGAACTTTTGGAAGTGGGAATATTTCTACGTTATTAGTGATAGCACATGATGGCATTTGGTTATTGTCAAAATGTGTATTGCAGTATGTTCAAACTATTGAGGGGTCAGTTATTTTGTATTTATTTTCTGCAGTTACATCTAAAGCTAATTGGAACCATTGGGATTTTGATGTGGTGGAAGGTGCTTTTGCAATTAATGTCTTTGGAGTCCAGTGTGGCTGCGCACTGGACAAGAGTCCATGGTGTTTAAAGTTTTCATTTTAGATTTGTCTGTTAGTTTCACATAGTGATTGAGGAATTCTCGTAAAGATGTAAAGGATTGTTGGCGTATATTACACATTGAGTTGCATGTTCATGTATACACTGGAAGGTTTTGTAAGGTAGGAGGAGTTGTTGGTAAATAGAGTTAATCAAGTTGTTTTACGAGTGGCGATATGAAAGTCTGTTAACTATGTTTTTAAAACAGTTGGAGTATGAGTAGTGCTGTTGGGCAAATTAGAAGGAACAGGGCAAAAATGGGTGTGAAAAAAAGATGCATATTTAGGTTATTTTTGTGCTGCTGATTTTAATAGAAGTGCTGTGCTTATGGTGTAATGTATGTGTAATATGTTGCAGTGTTTTTAAAGAATATGAAAATGTGGCCTAGTTGTAATGTAATTGCGTGTTGTTGATGTAGCAGTGTTTGGTGCGTTATAGTAGAAGTTCGGAAAGTGGAGTACTTTGGTGGTATACACATACATGTGAGCAGGTGGAGAATGGTGGCAGTGTAAGGGATGCAATGAGTGAGGTTGGAATGTGTGAGATTTATATGGAATGAAAAATGGAAAATGCTGACCGTTTAAAATATTTACTTTTTATGTGCATTTTCATGAAAGTTAAAACATGCAAATGTTTTTTGCAGCAGCACTGTGTGTAACATTTTTGTAAAAGAAAAAAAAAGCAGATGGAAAAGATGTGTAGTGCATTTTTAAGTGGCAGTTGGTGTGTGGAGGTTTAATATGTTGGCAGTACATGCATACTGACCAACATGATCCATTACAATATGTAGGGGCTTATGAAGTTTTGTTTTTTTCTTTGTATTTTGGGAGCTCTAGTTGCACTTTTTCAATTAGAAAATGTAGACTACAAGTCATAGAATACATATAAGAAAATAGGACTGGATGGATTGGAATGGTTTCTGTTGGCACTGTGAGTATATTAAACTTTAAACTTTGCACACTATGTGGCACTTATTTATTTATTTATTCACGTTTGTTGAGCGCACAGTAGCCCAGAGGCATTGTGGCGCTTGTTACAGAAGGTGATCATGCTTAGGTAAATACAGAGAATGATCATTGCTTAGTTACATAGACAGAAGATATCGATATAACACTGTTGCACAAATGTTTGCATCTGCTTTTTCTTTGTTTTGCAAAGAAGTTACACAAAGCGCTGATGTAAATGTATATATGCATTTATTAACTTTCATCAAAATGTTCCTAAAAAGAAATATTTGTAAATGTGCAGCATTTTCCATTTTTCATTTTATATAAATGTGACAGATTTGAATCTTGTAGTGCAGGCCTGGTTATTTTTTTTGCATTCTGGGACTTGTAGTCCGAGTTGTATAATGGGAGGAGTGGCATTACAAGTCACAGAATGCAAAGAAAGAAAACAAGCCTTTATAAGCAGCCATAGTTTGAAAAGGGGCATGTTGGCAAGTATGCATGTACTACCAACATATTAAACTGGCACACACCAAGTGCCACTTTAAAATGGTCAACACATCTTTTCTATCTGCTTTTCTTTTCTTATAGAAATGCATATTTGTATTTTTTTAAATTTCATGAAAATGCTGGTAAAAGAAACATTTTTAATGCACAACATTGTAAATAACTGTCACTTGGTGTGAGCAGGTGCTGAATGCTGCAATACATGGTATTTTCTAGAGTGGTTAAAAATAGAATATGCTTATTGAGAAGCCTGTTACAGGGTAGGTGGCAGGAATTCTTTACATATTCATTTGTGAAAGAGTTGAAAATAATATCTTTAAAATATAAGCATACCTGTACTATGTTTTGTTAGATGCAGATGTTGTTCAATCTGCAAATAGAAATCTTGGAGAGTTATACAATAGTTGTTGATACAGGAGATATGTACTCTCAGAGTTCAAGTGTTCATCTGAAGTGTGGAACTCAGATGACAGTGTTAGGTGTAGAGTTTTTGGATGTGATTGGTGGATGGTTGTGTGACTGTTTGAAAGCAGACAATGAGGGAGTGTTAGAAACATGAACATAGAAAGGTTAAAAAAGGGCTGACCTGTGCTATGGTGTCCGCTATCACTGCAGTAGTCCACATGCCATCTGGGTCTTTTAAGGATGCCTGGCATGGAAAGGGGACTGCAGGCAATTGTGGATGTCCACAGACATTGGGGATCAGCCAATCAGGTTTCCCGGGTGTGGTACAGAGGAAGAGAGAGTTTCAGGAGTTTTGTTTGGTGAGTGCTCAGAAGATGGCTATAGCTATGTCTTTGAGGAAGCAGAGTCTATGGATTATGGAGAGACTCTTGGATCCATTGGCGAAGGTGTATTCTCAGCACTGTGGATGGTCTAACAATCTTGGATTTGATGAATTTCAAGTTTAATGGTATGGAGTTTGAGAAATGAAGTGGGCGGAATTCCTCTCGTTTTGTGAGAACATGGTTAACTTGAAACATCCGGGCATCATTGTAGTACACTGTGGAGGCAACAGTGTGGGCTATGTTACCAGAATTTCATTACAATTTGCAATGAAGAATACATCTGGAAAGTTGATGGAATTGTTTCCACATTCCAAAATTATTTTTCACGATAGCTCAGAAACAAATGAGGATGCCTTTGAGTTTATTTTGTCCACAAATTGAGAAAGCAAGGCGCAATGTGAATAAAGTTTATGTGCTTTTTTGCGTTGGGATGACATCTTTCCATAATGAAAATATTACTTTTGATATTGTCAACATCTTTCAAAGAGATGGCAGAATAGCAACTGATTATCTTTCAAAGAGATGGAGTGCGCAATCAGATGTGGGCAATCTGACCTTTCTTGAAAAACGTTCAAAATGCATTGAAGCAGTTTTTGTAAACACATACAATATGGATTCAAGTATTTTTTTAGTAATTGCATTAAAGAAAAAGGAAAAAGCGAAAAAGCAAAAAAAATTAGAAGTACTTTTTGTTTGGAAGGAAAAAGAAGAAAAAATAATAAAGTTCTGTAGATATTTTCTTATTTTAGTACATAAAATGAAATAACCCAAAAAAGTCAAAAAGAAAAAAAAAAGGTTCTTCGGACCACCACGCTGTCTGCGGACTATGCAGGCTGCAAAGGGCCATGTGATTTTTTTTGTCAGTTCTATTTTTTAACTGTGAATGATGGCTCCTAAAGAAACAGTTTTTTTTTGTGTTTTGTGATTTTTCAGTTTTTTTCAGGTAAGGTAAGGAGGGAAGGGAGGGAAGGGGCACCAACCACAGAGATGGACAGGCAGGTGAACAGAGGAAGATGTTGGGCTGGCCTTAAATGTAAAGTCAGGCAGTGGTTCTCATGCTCAAAAGCACTATGAAACTGCTCTCCTATGCAGATTGGTGAGTTGCAGTACTAACATAGTACCGTGACCCTACAAAGCTAAGGGTCCACAGCGTTCTGTCAGGCCTGTGAGGTGGCCGCTGTGATCCTCTGCACGGTCAAGGAAGATGGGGGTAGAGGATGTCAACCAGAGTCTCCCTCAAAAAGGAACCACCTTTTTCAGAGCACTGAGGTGGTTGGATGTGGTGTGGTAGCGCATGGGGGTGGTCCTGTAGGAGTACAGCCCAGGTTTTCCATGACTGAGTACATTTTTGCACTCAGTGCATCAAACCTTAGCTGACCGAGCCATTGGTACACCCTCAATGGTGGTGAAAAACCGCCACAGCCAGGACTCAATCCGAGCGCTGGAGGTAGGCACTTCCACATCTATGTCTTCCACTTCCTCCTCTTCTGCATTCTCACGACTGTTGCTCTTTCCAGACACTCCAGATGGTGATGTGGTGGTGGTGGTGTCTGTGGTGGAGTAATGGCCATGACAGATGCCATTGGAGTAGGTTTCTGAAATTCTGAAAAGCAGGTCTTCTCCTGATGCTCTCTCCTGGATAGTCAGATTGGGAATGAGCAAAAGTAATGGGTGGGTCTCTTCAGAGGAACTGTCCGTGGACCGCGTACTGTCCGCAGGCTACCAAGTTGAAAATATTTGTAAAAAGTAGACAAATCATATAAGAATGGGTCTGGGAGCTCTGGAATGGTAAACCCCTAACTTGAACCACCCTAGATTGGCAGAAAATGCAGTTTTAAACTGTCAGGCTGTCATGCTGCATGGGTGCAGTCACATGATGGTGACCAGGGGCATCTGTGGCACTGGCGGCCATCCACGGACACCCATTGGGCGAGAGACACAGTGTGCATGCACGTAAGTGTCCATAGAATAGGCACGCTGTCTGCGAACTAATTAAAAGTGCGTCATGCAAGAACGAACATGCCCGGATACAGTGTGCTGCCTGCAGACACCCCCATTTTGAGAGCGAACACCCGGGACAGTCGTACGGTCTGTGGACTATTAATTGGGGTTTAAAAAATAAAATAAAAAGTAAGACAGAACAATATAGAAGTTATTTTTTTGTTCACTGAAAAGTCATAATATTAAAATTCAAAAGGTGCTATATATCTAGATGTTAACCTTGTTGTTCTTAAAGTACTTTCTTTAGGGTTTGGTCTCTGCTCATGGTGCACATACACGGGGCCATAAGCAGGTCTTAGACACACAATTCATTTGTTTACATGAAGATAAACTTTAATGTTATTGTCATTTTCTGATGTTGTTTCTTCCTTACATTAGTTTCCTTGTAAGTGCCTCTGATTTGTATTCATTGTGGGTCTTCATATGTATTGTTTGTACTAACACAAGTATGTAATAAGTCTTGATTGTTAGTTATGTATTCCCTGTTTAACATTACTCAAAACTCTGATAGACTTTTGGTTACAACTTTTTTTCTCAGCATACATATCATTTTAATATTTCTATATAGTTCTCCGGCAACGCAACGCTGCACACCCTCCAAGGTCTGATAACAGTATAGTTTTAGGAAAAATAGCAACTGATTATATATGTGGTGAAAGAGGACGCAGCAATACCTGCCTGTAAGCAAAGTGAGGGTCCCACTTGATCTCACTGTGCCCACGAAAATAGAAGAGCCCAGCATTGCCTGTTTCCGAGTAGGAAATTGATATATATAAATATATATATATATATATATATATATACATATATATATATATATATATATATCAATAAAACAGGGGTTCCAAGTAGTGTCTGTTTTTGAGTAAGAAAAGGGACCACTCTGTGACTATGAAGTATAATAAAATGGTCACGTCAAGCAGTACCTATCTCTGAGTACATCTCTTTCACAGAGAACGAACCTTGACCATTAAGATGCAATGGCTGAGGGTGAAAGGAATAGCAGAAGGTATGGTTTGTCCAGCAATTCCCTTATTCCAGAAAGCTCACAGAAAACAGGCGTAGGTATATCCTACTTCGGAGTCAAAGATCCTGCCCAACAGAAACCTAAAGCCTATTTTCTTAGAAAGAAAATATTTTCTGATATGGAGGGATGAGCATGCCTGAATGCATATTTCTCCGAATCCGGTGACCCAAACGGCCAAGGAGTATCCTAAGAGGGAAGAGCAACATATTTACAATTCATCATCATCGTGTAATCTTTATTCGACATTAGTCTTTGGGTAAGTACAAAGTAGAATAATCATATTAAATACATCATTCGCAATATAGATACAATCATAAGTATATACATAGTTATTAAACAATGAGGGAAACAAAAATGTAAAACTGAGTCAATAACCTTCCGTATGATACCATTATGTAAAATCGAGAAGCTGGTACAACTTACTACCGTAACACATTTGCAAGACCCAGGCAAGTTTTCAGATCTATTTATTGCTTGGCACCTACATAGCCATGCGCGAGGTACAAATTCAGCTACCCTGCGCACAACATCCATGCCATCAGTAGATCTACAGATTGCCATAGCATCAGTGGTTCTGTGGATAGACAGGAGATAAACAATCAGTTTCAAGTAAGCACCTCCCAGGACTTTAAATTCATCATAGAGTAGCATAACGTGCAAGACCGTTTCCTCAGCACTCACACAGATCGGGCATGTGCCTGGGTTTATAAATCCCCAGTTCTTTTTAAAGGATGCAACCCAAAATGTACCCAATCTAAACTCCAATTAAAGTGTCCATGCTAAAGGTGGAGGGATTAAATCTAGATAAGGTACAAATCCAAAATCCAATTTGTTAATAAGGTAGAATGGACCCAATCCGAGCCCCAGACTTAGTTCCTTTAGCTTCCTTCTTGCTAATATTAAGGCTGCTTTGTTGACCTTCGTAACTGCTGCCTTTTCAATTGAAGATGGATCAGTCCACAGGTGGCTCATCCCCAGAGCAGCAAGGGTGTTTTTAACATGAAATACCTATGGTAGCGTTTTTCTACCCTTGGCCTTTAAAACATGTACTCAGGCTTCCCTATATCTGACTTGTGTACCCCACAACCTAACCCAGTACATTGCCAGTCTCAACATAACTGTGTCCCAAATGGGACATAGGTTAACCTCCATATGGAACAGGGTATTTGGGGTGCCTTGTGGCAACGAGAGCAGATTCTTTAGAAATGTATTTTCTGCAGTGTTTGAGGGCTGTGGCTTGACATATCCCCAGATATCTGTGCCGAAGAGGGCATATGCTTTAGCCTGCTTTTTGTAGATTTCAAGCACGAAGATGCAGCACACCTACCATTTCTTCAGAGAAAGCCCTGTGTGGCTCTGCTAAATTTGTCCAGGTAGGCACGACTTTGTCAATCTGGGCTGACTAGACTAGTCACAGAACATCTAATGCCCGGGTAGTTATACGTGGAGACTTACTCCAGCCTACTGCCATCAACAAAGATATTTTGCTCTTGACATGTGGTGTTCCTGGTTGGAAAGGTCAGTATGCTTAACCCTGTGTATCCATTGCTCCATTGTGCCCCTAGTGGTATGTCAAATCTGCCTATTTTGATGCATAGCTACTCTGTTGCTTAGCCCTGCTGCTTAGCCCTGGGTATCCATTGCTCCATTTGCCTCTAGTGGTATGTTGAATCTTCCTAAATCTGTTACTAAGATATCCTGTTGCATAGCTCTTGTATTGTGAGCACTATCTGCCCCAGGCGCCTAGCTGCTGCTCTGCCTACCGAACAGTCCTCTGGTCAAATTTATCCTCACCAACCACAAACCAGCCCACCCACAATCACGCCAACTCACTCTCAGCTCACTCACCCCTCAACTACCCACATTGGCCATATCTCTCTCTACTCACCTACTGGCTCTCCGCCACCATGCTGCCACTCTTCAACACACAGTCCTCACCACTACTGCACATAACTTCCTCATCCATGTCCACAATCGCCACACCATGTGATCACATGACCAAACTAGAAGCTCAAACCCTGCTACACTCTAGATGCATCAGCTCAGGTCCCGCACAGAACCCAATCCACACCCATGCACTCCTATCACCACACACCTTAGGAACCTTCGCCTTAGCTCCCGCACCCACAATGCTCAGCCACCACCCCTCCCACTCATTCCTCCCAGCACCAAACACACCACACCTCTGAGATTCACCTCAGCACATCTCACACTTGATCTCACTGTGCCCACGAAAATAGAAGAGCCCAGCATTGCCTGTTTCCGAGTAGGAAATTGATATATATAAATATATATATATATATATATATATATACATATATATATATATATATATATATCAATAAAACAGGGGTTCCAAGTAGTGTCTGTTTTTGAGTAAGAAAAGGGACCACTCTGTGACTATGAAGTATAATAAAATGGTCACGTCAAGCAGTACCTATCTCTGAGTACATCTCTTTCACAGAGAACGAACCTTGACCATTAAGATGCAATGGCTGAGGGTGAAAGGAATAGCAGAAGGTATGGTTTGTCCAGCAATTCCCTTATTCCAGAAAGCTCACAGAAAACAGGCGTAGGTATATCCTACTTCGGAGTCAAAGATCCTGCCCAACAGAAACCTAAAGCCTATTTTCTTAGAAAGAAAATATTTTCTGATATGGAGGGATGAGCATGCCTGAATGCATATTTCTCCGAATCCGGTGACCCAAACGGCCAAGGAGTATCCTAAGAGGGAAGAGCAACATATTTACAATTCATCATCATCGTGTAATCTTTATTCGACATTAGTCTTTGGGTAAGTACAAAGTAGAATAATCATATTAAATACATCATTCGCAATATAGATACAATCATAAGTATATACATAGTTATTAAACAATGAGGGAAACAAAAATGTAAAACTGAGTCAATAACCTTCCGTATGATACCATTATGTAAAATCGAGAAGCTGGTACAACTTACTACCGTAACACATTTGCAAGACCCAGGCAAGTTTTCAGATCTATTTATTGCTTGGCACCTACATAGCCATGCGCGAGGTACAAATTCAGCTACCCTGCGCACAACATCCATGCCATCAGTAGATCTACAGATTGCCATAGCATCAGTGGTTCTGTGGATAGACAGGAGATAAACAATCAGTTTCAAGTAAGCACCTCCCAGGACTTTAAATTCATCATAGAGTAGCATAACGTGCAAGACCGTTTCCTCAGCACTCACACAGATCGGGCATGTGCCTGGGTTTATAAATCCCCAGTTCTTTTTAAAGGATGCAACCCAAAATGTACCCAATCTAAACTCCAATTAAAGTGTCCATGCTAAAGGTGGAGGGATTAAATCTAGATAAGGTACAAATCCAAAATCCAATTTGTTAATAAGGTAGAATGGACCCAATCCGAGCCCCAGACTTAGTTCCTTTAGCTTCCTTCTTGCTAATATTAAGGCTGCTTTGTTGACCTTCGTAACTGCTGCCTTTTCAATTGAAGATGGATCAGTCCACAGGTGGCTCATCCCCAGAGCAGCAAGGGTGTTTTTAACATGAAATACCTATGGTAGCGTTTTTCTACCCTTGGCCTTTAAAACATGTACTCAGGCTTCCCTATATCTGACTTGTGTACCCCACAACCTAACCCAGTACATTGCCAGTCTCAACATAACTGTGTCCCAAATGGGACATAGGTTAACCTCCATATGGAACAGGGTATTTGGGGTGCCTTGTGGCAACGAGAGCAGATTCTTTAGAAATGTATTTTCTGCAGTGTTTGAGGGCTGTGGCTTGACATATCCCCAGATATCTGTGCCGAAGAGGGCATATGCTTTAGCCTGCTTTTTGTAGATTTCAAGCACGAAGATGCAGCACACCTACCATTTCTTCAGAGAAAGCCCTGTGTGGCTCTGCTAAATTTGTCCAGGTAGGCACGACTTTGTCAATCTGGGCTGACTAGACTAGTCACAGAACATCTAATGCCCGGGTAGTTATACGTGGAGACTTACTCCAGCCTACTGCCATCAACAAAGATATTTTGCTCTTGACATGTGGTGTTCCTGGTTGGAAAGGTCAGTATGCTTAACCCTGTGTATCCATTGCTCCATTGTGCCCCTAGTGGTATGTCAAATCTGCCTATTTTGATGCATAGCTACTCTGTTGCTTAGCCCTGCTGCTTAGCCCTGGGTATCCATTGCTCCATTTGCCTCTAGTGGTATGTTGAATCTTCCTAAATCTGTTACTAAGATATCCTGTTGCATAGCTCTTGTATTGTGAGCACTATCTGCCCCAGGCGCCTAGCTGCTGCTCTGCCTACCGAACAGTCCTCTGGTCAAATTTATCCTCACCAACCACAAACCAGCCCACCCACAATCACGCCAACTCACTCTCAGCTCACTCACCCCTCAACTACCCACATTGGCCATATCTCTCTCTACTCACCTACTGGCTCTCCGCCACCATGCTGCCACTCTTCAACACACAGTCCTCACCACTACTGCACATAACTTCCTCATCCATGTCCACAATCGCCACACCATGTGATCACATGACCAAACTAGAAGCTCAAACCCTGCTACACTCTAGATGCATCAGCTCAGGTCCCGCACAGAACCCAATCCACACCCATGCACTCCTATCACCACACACCTTAGGAACCTTCGCCTTAGCTCCCGCACCCACAATGCTCAGCCACCACCCCTCCCACTCATTCCTCCCAGCACCAAACACACCACACCTCTGAGATTCACCTCAGCACATCTCACATACCCTACCTCCAACCCACCTCCACCCCCACCCCTAAAATGACTCCTACCAATACAACCATCAAATGTGCTCTCATCAATGCTTGCTCGCTCCCTGCCCATTCTCTTGAGATCAACAACCTCATCGCCCTCCACGACTTTGGCATATTAGCTGTCACAGAAACGTGGCTCCACGAAGCCTCAGGCCCAGCCATCTCACTTGCCCTCCCTTTAGGTTACACCATCCTCAGACACGATCGTAAGACATCTAAAGGCGGAGGTGTGGCACTTATCTCCAAAGAGACGCTTGCCATCAGACTCTGCAACCAACAGTGTGATAACAACGCTGACCTCCTCACCACCAAGCTGACACTATCTCCCTCCTACACCATAAATATTGTGATCACATACAGACCACCTGGCACTGCCCCAGACTACCAAAAACAACTCCTCCACATTCTAGGAAACAACCTAAAAAAGTACCACTAGAACCATCCTACTCAGCGCCCTCAACCTAGGCCTACTCGACCCTAAAGACAAAGCTTCCTCTGCATTTGCCAATGAGCTCTCTGATTTAGGATTCTCCCATAAAATCTTGTAACCAACTCACTCCGAAGGCCGCACCATTGACTGGATCGCAGACCACAATTGCTCTTCCACCATCACCATCATAGCACCACACCCTTGGACAGATCACCAATGCATTCAATTCACTATTCCGTCCAGACCACCCCGCAAAGTGCTCTCCTACGCCCCTGCATC
Source organism: Ambystoma mexicanum (assembly GCF_040938575.1). Classification (NCBI taxonomy): domain Eukaryota; kingdom Metazoa; phylum Chordata; class Amphibia; order Caudata; family Ambystomatidae; genus Ambystoma; species Ambystoma mexicanum. The sequence continues at coordinate 404,368,815 of NC_090941.1, forward strand.
CAAAGTCAGAAGCTCTTAAAAAACTTACCAAAGCCAACCTCCTCCCTCTTCTAGACATCCCTGAACTTAAATCCCTGTTTACCAACAACCCTGACATTCTCGCCAACATCTACTCGAACACCCTTACCAAAGCCATCGAGTCCTTAGCGCCTCTCAAGAACAAGAAGCAAAAAAAATCTATACATACTAACCCTTGGTTCACGGATGAGCTATCTACTCTACGTACCAACAAACGTCTAGCCTTAGCTAAATGGCAATCCTCACCCAACCCCACCACTCTAACTTAATTCATAAACATCGCTGTGACCTTCAAGAAAGCTATTTTCATGGCCAAATCTAAATCCCTTAAGCACAGAATCGCCTCAACCAGCTCTAAATCCAAAGAAATGTTCGCAATCTTTAAAGATCTCATCTCTCCTCCCTCCAGCCCTGATGAAATTCTCAAAGATGAAGCCTGGTGTTCCAACATTCAGTCAGCTCCCCTGAATAAAATCAAACTACTCCAAGAAAAAATTCAATCACAGCGCAAATCTCTACCCAAGCAAGACAATTCACCATCCTCTTCTCCCTCCACCTCTCACCCCAACACCCCCCTCTTCTCATTTAGAAAAGTCACAGATGCGGAAGTAGCAGACTTACTCCTCCTTATCAAACCCTCCACTTGCAAAGTGACATCTGCCCTCTAGCCGTTATCAAGCAATACTCTGACGCACTGACCCCTATCATCACAGCATTCATCAATGCTTCCTTCTCCGCAGGCACGGTCCCACGAAGCCTAAAAGAGGCTTGGGTTCGCCCCCTCCTAAAGAAGCCATCATTAGACCAAGCCTGCCCTAACAACTACCGTCCAATCACCACAGTTCCCTTCCTCCTTAAAATCCTGGATAAAGCCGCCCACTCCCAAATCCAACTCTTCCTTGAAACCAACGCTATATTAGGCCAAAGACAATCAGGCTTTCGCAAAGGCCACGGCACGGAAACTGCCCTCCTGGATTTAAAAACCAAATCACCAAGATAATGGACAAAGGCAAACCTGCATTACTGTTACTCCTAGATCTCTCTGCCGCGTTTGATCTGGTTGACCATACCATCCCGACTTCCCATCTCTCCAAAGCAGCCCAATTCTCTAATATAGCCACATCATGGAAAATGTCATTTCTAGAAGGCAGAGCCATGAAAGTGTACTACAATCAGGCAAATTGCCCCCCCACCACCATCCACTGTGGAGTGCCACATGGTTCATGAACTGCACCTAACCTCTACAATCTCTTCACAAAACCTCTCTTCGACAAACTTGACTCGCTCGGCATAGCATGCACGAACTATGCCGACGACACGCAAGTACTTCTTCCCCTCACTGGCTCCTACGATCAGGATGCTACAGCCCTCCTTCAAATCTACACTACCATTCAAACATGGATGGCAACCAATGGAGTATGTTTAAACAGGGATAAAACCGAGATCATCCTCCTAGGCCCCAGGGAAATTTTACCCAAACTGGACCCAAAATATGAACATTTCACCATTGACAACTCCATCATACCTATCTCCAACACTGTGAAAACTTTAGGAGTCTATCTTCACTCGACACTGCAATGACCCGACAGGTCAACGCCATTGCATCAGCATCCGCCCATACCACTAAACTCCTAAATGCCATCAAGCCGTTTCTTACCACCCAAAAATGCCTTTCCATAGCCCTAGCCACAATAGTAGCGAAACTTGACGATTGCAACACCCTCCTTGCAGGCACCTCAAGTATCAACCTCCTCAAACTAAAAACAGTACAAAATAACGGACTCTGAGCCGCCCTCAGCATCCCGAAATGGGACCACATCACCCAGGCTAGACGTGCAGCCCACTTTAAGATTCTCACTCTGACACACAAATGCATTAATCTCTCGGCTCCATCTTACCTGGCAGACACCATTACCAGAGACCTTGCCACATGCCCAAAAAGAAGCCACCACGCTAATCAACTCCGCGTCCCCCCCATCAAAAGAATGAAAGCCACAGGCATTAGCTTCCCACACATTGGTCCAAAACTATGGAACACACTACCCAATGCCCTCAGAGCTGAACCCTCACTCTCTGCCTTCCGCAAAACCCTTAAAACCACCATGTTCAATTAGCCCTCACATCCCTTTTTCCCTTCTATGCCCGGCACTGTAACTAAGCTATGTTTATGATCACGCTGTGAATTGTACAAGGAACATGTAACCAAGTCCTGTCTTTCACTTACAATCTGTTAAACTATAAATACGCTGTCTTATATTTGTGTAACCAGCATGTTTCACCTCTGTAACAAGCGCCACGATGCCCAAGGGCTGCTGCATGCTCTACAAATGCTAATAAATAAATAAATCTCTTGGTTTTCCTGGCATTTAGCGACAGTCCCAGCTCTTTACATTTAGACAGGTATCATTCCATAGCAGATGTAAGATCCATAGTAGAGGTAGAGAGAAGAACTGCATCATCTGCTAAAAGTAGTGCCCAGTAACAATCAGTGCCTAGTTTCGGAGGATTCATGCAGTGTTGCAGCAGCTCCTCAATAACCTTATTGATATAAATACAAAAGAGTAGCCAAGCAAGGACGCAGCCATGTCTAACACCTCTTCCCGCATCAAAAGGCACTGTGACCTCGCTCACCTACCCATAGCGGACCACTGGCCGATTTTCAAAGTAAAGAGCATGCACAATGGACATGGAATACTTGCCATAAAGAGTCACGAGGGATCCCAACGAAGACTGTTTTCAAGTCAACAAAGATGGCATACAACTTAACTTTCCTGGGAACTATGCCACTGATTCATGGAATTATTTGCGCCGAAAAACGGGGATTTGTGCGCCATTCTGCCTGCAAATCCCTGTTTAACAAATGGGGATTTGCGGGCAGAATGGTGCACACAAATCCCTGTTTTTCGATACAAATAATTCCATGAATCAGCCCGTATATGTTTTTGTACCAGGAGAAATAAGCGAAACCTCTGGACCTAAGTACTTTTCCCCGACTTGAATCCTGCTTGGAGATTGTTGATAACCCCTTCACCATCAACCCATTACTAGAGGTGTCTCAGTATAGTTTTAGCAAATATCTTCCGCATGTGCTTACAATTGGAGAATATTCACAGGCATGTCAGAACAGCAGAATACTACTTACCTCTGATATGCTGGAGAGGAGGCACAGGTGAACCTGTCAGAAGTGATCTTATATCAGCATAGACGACGAGTTCTAAATGAAAATAGGTAGAGCAAAACATTTTTTTTTTATTGTATATGGTTACAAGAATTTAACCTTTCACAAACGTACCAAGTATTTAAGCTGAGAATAAAACCAAAATCTTAAAAGGCAATAAAGCTAAGTCAGATAAAACAAAACAAAAAAAAGAAAATATGTATGGTGGAGTCATTTTACGCCTAAGAAGGACAGCAAAGTAATACAAAATAGAGGTTAAAATTAATTTGTGTAAAAAATGTATGCAGTACTTTTTAGACTCAACCCTAAACTGGTGATTGCACGACTTCTTGTCTTCCCTGAGCCTAAAATACCTTAAAAAACAAGACAATGTAAAATACTCCTTCATTAGGACGTTATGTTACCTACATACATCAGAATGCCACTGGGCTGACTATAAAGCTGTTTGGGGACGAGTGAAGATGTATACACATGCATTTACCATCTCTAATTCATTACCGTTCTCACACAGTCCAATCGGATGCCATTGGCATTCCGCAATTTGCTCATTACGAATGAATCAAGGTATTGAAACAGCAATTACTCACAGACCTTGTTTCTAAGTACAAATCGGTGGCATTTGATTTGTATCACATTCACAGGAAGAGTGAGTGATCTGGCCAATGGTAGAGGCTCCATAACTGAACAGTTAAGAACTACTGACTTCTCTGCTGATAACTTAATTCCATAACCAGGCCTAAACTAAATTAATAACAGACAAACATTGCCATTTCCAGCTCACTTTTAAAATAATCTCCAACCTGTTAAGAGTGTCTGTTCAGCTCTCATGACAGGAATGCAATGGAATGGACATCCTGTTGTAAATAAACAAGGCAAGGTGGACAATTGATCACTGAACATGTTCAGGTGGATTTAATGTATTTGTAAGAACAGGCATGTCAATTTAGATCAGAACTGACTTCCAATAACACACTTCCACAGAGGCATTTCCCGGGGGTCCTGTACAATAGCACAAACATGAGAGCAGCTGGTGAGCCAGTTTATGAGGGAGTGAAACAAAATGAGGCGTAGAGCAGGAAAAAAGAAAATAAAAAGATGTATAAGAAACACATGAATAACAAAGGTAACATTAAACGGTTGGGGGTGGGAGGGTGCAGTGCTTAAAAACTAAGGATGAGCACTATATGAATAAGCAAAAGTACTTTATCAGGTGGCACTGGATGGAATCTTCGGTCAGGTAGAGAGGCTGGGGAGAGGGCAAGGGTAGCTCTGTTTTTGGCAAGTAAGGAAAGAGATCCACATTTGGGATGGCTTTCATTGTGATGGGCAATGGGGTCAAATGTAGCGGGTGCATAGGGAGAAAGAGTGGAAGCAAGACACAGGGGGCATGGGACAGTCAGATTGAGTGCAGAGTAGTGGAGAGAACAAGGTGGTGAGCAGAAAGAGATACAATCAGACAAGTACTAAGGAGCAAGACCATTGGTAGCTCTGTAAGCTAGGAGAAAGAATTTAAAAAGTGAGCGGTTGTGAGAGACAACTAGCATGGTTTGTTCAGAAGAAGTGGAGGAGAGTCTGGGTAAGTTGTAGTAGAGTGTACAGGAAGTGAAGTTGACAACTTTGTCTAGAGGGAGGAATAATAGAAAGGAAGACCAAGCAATAGGCTTCAGCAGTAGCTGAGCTTGCTGAGCATGACTTTGGAGATTAGAGTTTTCGTAGTGTGTTAAGAAATAGACACATTTTCCGAATGCTGAAACGTTTAATATGAGCAGCAGAGGTGGTAGTTATAATGAATTGTGGCAGTGGGAGGTCGTTTTCAAAGAGGACCCTAGCTTGTGAGCCTTGGGCAAGAGAGCAGCAAGGTGAAGCAGAAATTAGCTATGCAAGTGAAGGTAGAGATGGTATTGTAAGACGACTTCTGTTTTTGTCAAGCTCCGTATGAGGCCATGGAAAGACATCCCATGATGGATTGCAGTGTGACAAGTGGGAATCTGTTCCAGATGGATGGACTGAACGGGGAAAGAAGAAAATGATTATATTGTTGTCAGCAGAGTGGTGGTAGTGAATGCCAAAGGGCCAGGTAGATCTTCCCAGACCAGAGGTATATAGGGTGAAGCACCGATGTCCAAGAACTGATCTTTGGGAGAAGCTGAGATTCACCAGATTTATTTTTGTTCCATTATATTTTGAAGGAGCAACCTTAAAGGTAGGAGGTGATTTGGGAAAAACAAGGTCTTGTTGGGGGAGGAGGAGTGCAGTAGAGAATTTGCAGTTGTGAGCATCAGAGAGAAAGTTGGAGACATGCATGAGTGCAGTCTTGGTTCAGTGTGTACTTAGGAAGCCAGACAGAAGTGGATCTCTAAGGCCATCCTCAAGGCACTTTCTGATCTGGTTTAAGACCACCTGCTCAAGACCCTTGAATAATGGGGAAGGCGGGCAAATGGGTGATAATGTACCAGGATATTTGGGTCGGTAGAGGGTTTCTTCAAAACTGGTAGGACAGTGGCAGATTTGACTGAGCCAGGGAAGGGTCCAACAGAAAGAGAGTAAAGAGCTCAGAGTGCTAAGGGTGGGGATTGAGATTAATATGACCCCATTACAAGTATGGCGGTGCAGGAAAGAATTGCCAATAACAGAATTACCGCCACTTTTGCCACAGTGCCATACTATGAGTATGGCCCTGAAGTGGGGGAAGTAAATCCTGCCACTTTCAGCCACAAAACGCCAAAATCCACAGAATTACACAGAATTACCAGTGTGGTAATTCTGCCATCGGTAATTATACCCAAAATGCCCCATATAGTCTAATGGACTCTAAAACAATTGAGATTAACTCTGCCACCGTCACTTGTAATCTGGCACCCAACTCGCAATGAGGCCTAAGTCTTTGACCATTTGAGGAGCAAACGGGTTAATAGGAGCACAGGGTGGGTTGGGGCTGCAAAGGATGGGTATTAATTCTGTCAGAGAGGTGGGAGAAGTAGCTGAGTGCAGAAGGGGTAGATGGAGAGGTGGTGAACAGTAGGAGGTGTAGGAGGGAGAGGGAGAAGAGGGATGTGAGAGTGTCAAACATTTTAGAGCTTTTAAAGGAAAAGTTGTGAGCAAAGTCTTTAGCAGAAAGCGAGGAGGTGATGGCTATTAGATTGGGAGCTGTGTGCAAAGCATGGAACGCAGATAAATGTTAACTGGGCTGATTGTGTATAGAGCAGATTAGGTTTCTTATGTAGGAGGATTTGAATCCAACGCAGAAGTGAGGGCAACTAGGGAATTTTTGTAGGCTAGGAGTAGGTTGGGGGTCCATGATTGCATCGTAGGTCACAATGCATGTTTGTATTGAAGGTACGCGAGGTACTTTAAAGCTTTAAAATGGCCGACCGTTACCTGATGTCTCCCTACAGAGCCTATTGAGGTCCTAGTAATCCTCACTGATAGGCTGCCTTGCCTATTTGCCCTCCCATTGGCCGCCGGCAGGCGAAGCCGGCCCACCTTACCCAAGGCCCACTGCAACAAGGTCAGCACCTGTTCGATGCCTGTTTGCGCCTGTGTCTGCCGTCTGCCAGACCCCCTGTCTGCCACACGCCAGCTTTACGCAAGGTGACTCTATCATTCTTACACAATTCTACCACCACTGCTAAACGTTTACTCGCACGCTATCACTGTGTACTGCGTACGCTCATTCCACAGCAATGGACAAGCTCTGCTTTATTTGTAAAGCCAACCACTGTCCTAATGTTTATTGTATCTCTGTATGCATATCACATTTAACCTGTTGACAGCCATACGCATGTGTACAACCACCCATCAACTTGCAGTCAATTTCAAGCGTGAGATGAAAGTCCTTACTAAAAATGGAACCAACTTACGGTTACTCGCACTCGCGTTACCATAGCCATCATACCAATACCTCAAGGGAAGGAAACCTTGAGCGTGGTATCTCTAGTCTTTCCCCCTCACCTCCGTTCCACTGCTCCTAGACGCTACACCCACCAACCACTTTATCTATCCCTGCCCATAGTAGCACAGACTGTTTGAGCAACTGCCCGACCTACATTGATAAAGTTCCATCTAGACTTCCTTAGAACCTAACACACACCAGTATATATCAGCATAACTACATGCATGCTGCCTGAAAACTGGCCCCACGCTGTCCATATCAGTAAAATTGCATTTGGATTGCCTACTTCTTTTAGTAAACAGTATTTAGATTGCTTGAAATATACCTGATTTTTAGCTACATTAGCAAATTGCATTTAGAGCGCCCTAGAACCTGCCTCATTTTGGACTGGACTAGAAACTGCATCTAGACTGCTTTCTTCTTTTAACAAACTGTATTTAGATTGCTTGAAACATGCCTGATTTTTAGCTACATTAGCAAATTGCATTTAGAGCGCTCTAGAACCTGCCTCATTTTGGACTGGACTAGAAACTGCATCTAGACTGCCTGCTTCTTTTAGCAAACTGTATTTAGATTGCTTGAAACCTGCCTGATTTTTAGCTACATTAGCAAATTGCACTTAGAGCGCCCTAGAACATGCCTCATTTTGGACTGGACTAGAAACTGCATTTAGATTGCTTGTTTTTTTGTTAGCAAACTGTATCTAGATTGCTTGAAAACCTGCCTGATTTTTTGGCTACACTAGTAAAACTGCATCTAGAGCGCCCAATAAATTGCTACATGCTAGATTGCATTAGAAATAGTATCTAAATTGTCTGACTGGCTTAGCATACTGTAACCAGACTGCCAGGAAACCTGTGTAATGATTGGATTTCACAGCAAAATTGTATCTAGAGTGCACAAGAACTTGCTAAATTTTGTACTGCTTTGGAAAATTGTATCTACATTGTCTGATTGTCCCAGCAAATGGTACCTAGACTTGGAAACCTGTGCGACTGGGCTAGTATAGCAATTCCGCACTCAGAGTGCCCAAAATCTGCAACTTTTTGACCACTCTGGTAAACTGAACACAGTTTGCCTGACTATTTTAGCAAACTGTACCCAGATTACTTGCTTACCTGCCTGTCTATTGGCCATAACAGCATACTCGTAGCTTGTAGCTAGACTATCTAAGAACCTGCCATACCCCAAAGTGATAGACTTGCATAATGTCAAGACTACGCAGTATCTTTTGCACTATAGTTATATATACATTCCTTGTCAAAAATAACCAGGATTACCACAGTGGAATCCTCCTATGTGAGTCAGCATCCATCCCTCCAAATATGTCAGCATCCATCCCACCAAATACGTCAAACTTAAGTAACAACTATGACTTTGCCAGATCAAAGTATCATGCTGCAGCAGGACCAGGAGCAGCCTATGCCTCCCAGCCTAGCTCAACATTTGACAGAAATAACAAATTACGTGCTGGACTAAACAAACTTCACAAGTTACCCAGAAGACTTCTCCCTCCTACTAAACGTGAATTTAATTCCCAATACATTAGGGAATGTAATGCTCCTAATCTCCCCCTCTGCACCGTTAGCCTCCTCGAATTCCCGAATATCTAAATCCAAGCCCAAGCCTAAGCCTAATACTAGTTCACCAAACGTCGTACAAATCAAAGTGGAAACGGAAGCTCCCTGTTATAAATGAGCGCTCCTCAATGTAAGATCTTTAGTTGCCATGCCCTTGATATAGTTGATTTAATCACTGAAGCCAACTTGGACTTCATTGCTATAACCGTGACCTGGCTTCATAATGCGGCAGGGCCTTCACTCATGCTTGCCATCCCTGACGGCTATACTATAACTAGGCAAGACCGAGAGGGCGCCCGTGGAGGTGGCATTGCCATCATATCCAAAATAAACTTATCGCTAAGGCTAGCCCATACCCTAACCTAGCAATCCTGTGAAACCCTTAGCGCTAAACTCCCTATAAACAATACCCAATCACTAACCATTCACCTAGTTTACAGACCACTGGGCCCGCTTGGGACCTTTGAGGAGGATCTGCACAGCCTACTCTCTAATAACTCCAAACCTACGTCACAACTGCTGATTCTAGGGGACTTTAACCTAGGATTAATGATCAAGCAGACTTGCACGCTTTGACCATTGCTAATACCCTCAATGCACTAGGACAATCCCAGAAAATCAACAGTCCTACCCATTTGAAGGGCAGAATAATAGATTGGGTCGCCGACTCCAACTGTACTGCTGCCATCTCTTCTATCTCGCCATTACCCTGGACTGATCACTCACTGGTGTCCTTTAACCTCTTAACCACCCGACCTTCTACCTCTACCTTACCCATGGTACCATCCTGCCCTACCAGAAATAAAAAGAATATGACAGTAGACAACATCATTCCTGCCATCCTACCAACTCTAAATGCACTACCGGACAACCTAGACCCTAGTGCACCAGTTCATGAATACAATAAAATCATGCTCGACACTATGGACAAAATTGCCCCACTTAAAATTCGAACAAGTAAACCTAAGGCCCATTTAAATAAATGGTTCATGCCTGAACTTAAGGCCTTACGTCTAACAAAGAGAAAAAGTGAATCAACCTGGAAACTATGCTCAACTGATGAGAATAAGGCTAACCTAACTTCTATTTCCCGCCACTATAAACAAGAAGTCTCCCTGGCAAAGCAAAACTCTTACAATGAGCGCATTTCCAATTCTAATTCAAGTATGAAGGAACTTTTTTCCATATTGAAAGAACTTGAGTCACCTATTGCCATACCAGACACCTGCACCAAGTACCAGACCTGGTGTGCAGATATCCAATACGCACTAGCAAATAAAATAAACACCCCCCAAAATAAAATGTATCTAAAAAAAGATTTGCTAAACCTTCCCAATCAGCCTCAGTTACTGTCTAATGCTACCCTCAAAGACCACACCAACACATTTTCCTTCACCAAAACCACAACAATAGAGATAGAGAAAATCATCTTATCCCTTAAACCTTCTAACTGCAAAGTTGATATCTGCCCAGCACAGATAATAAAAGACGCTGCCAGAGATCTATCACCTTTCATCTCTAAACTCATTAATGCCTCATTCTCTACAGGCAATATCCCCCCCAACCTAAAACAATCCTGGGTGCTCCTGATTCTCAAGAAGCAGACACTAGACCCTCTTATCCCTGCCAATTACCGTCTCATTACGACGGTACCATTTCTACTGAAGATACTGGACAAAGTGGCCTACACACAAATTCAAAAACACGTTGAATTACATAAGCTACTGGGAGCTAGACAATCTGGCTTCCGTCCATTACATGGAACCGAAACAGCCCTCATTGACTTAAAGACCCAAATAGATGAACTGAGAGATCAAGGAAAGACAGCACTCCTACTCTTACTTGATCTCTCATCTGCATTCGATCTCGTAGACCACAAGGTCCTCTGCAAACATTTGGACTCAGCTGCTCATTTCTCTACCCAAGCCATTAGATGGATAGAATCATTTCTGAGCGAGAGAACCATGCAAGTTTTCTCCCCTTCGGCTGCAGCAGACCCCATACCGATCACATGCAAAGTCCCCCAGGGCTCCTGTGTCTCCCCAACCCTATACAATATATTCACCAAACTCCTTTTTGATGATTTGGACCATCTAGGTATCACCTACACCAACTATGCAGATGATACACAGATCCTCCTCCCGCTTTCCGGGGATCATGGTAAGGACAGGGAGTTGGTGAATAGAGTGTATCTCATCATTCAGGTGTGGATGGCATCACATGGTCTATGCCTGAATGATGATAAAACAGAACTGATCATTCTGGGCACACAGGCCAATATCAACAAATTAGGCTCTGACTATTCAGAGTTTAGCATAGATGGCAATGTCATTAGGGTCTCCAGTGAAGTAAAAACGCTTGGTTTTTACCTCGATTCCACTATGTCATTTACTAAACAGGTCAACTCATTAGCAACAACCACAGCCTATACCTGCAAATTAATAAGAGCAGGTAAACCCTTCCTATCCAATGATAGTTGCATGATCCTAGCGAGAGCCTTAATACTCTCCCGGCTTGACTACTGTAATGCCCTCTACAGTGGTGCCAACAAAGCCATTACCCAAAGGCTCCAAATTCTATAAAATAATGCCCTTAGAGCTGCACTTGGCCTAAATAAAAGGGAGCATATCTCCTCTATCAAATGCCAACATAAATGGCTTTCTACTGTTGACAAAATCCAGCTAAAAATGAACTCCCTGACATACAAAGCTCTCAACAATGCGGCTCCTAGCTACTTGACGGATAAAATAAAAAGAAAAATATCTAGTAGACCGTCAAGAACTGTCAATTCTAACTGTCTGGCAGTACCAAGATATAAACTTGCCAACATTGGCGGCATCAGCTTCCCTGTGACAGCTGCCAAACTGTGGAACGCTCTACCACATAACCTGAGAGCAGACCAATCTTTCTCAGAATTTAGAAAGAACCTTATCAAACACATCAACACCAAAAATGTGTAGTCCCCTTTACGTACCTCTGTACCCTTAGACCTACTGTATATATGTTGTATCAGAATCTGATCTTTATTTGAATACAACCTAAACACAAATAGATTCCTCTGTATCATGTACATTCATTGCTATCATCCTTCTGCCCATACCTCATCAGTGTAAATATGTAAATTGTATATCTCTGCACTATTGCACATTTGTAACATTGTAATGTCCTGATTCCTGTAACACTGTGTAACATTGTAATGTCCAGATTCCTGTAACACTGTGTAACATTGTAATGTCCAGATTCCTGTAACACTGTAAGTTTTGCATATTCTTTTCTGCTGTGCCCGGTTACCCAAACAAACAAACAAACAAACAAACAAGGTATCGATCTGAGATGTGATGCAGGCCTAGAGTTTATTTTTTAATTTGTTTTTGATTTATCCCCTGCCTTTTTTAATGTGTTTATATATGCTGTAATTATTTGTCGTAGTTCATCTCCACTGCCATACTGCCATAGTTGTTGACACCTTACAGCAACAGGATACGATGTGTAAAGCTACAAACACATTGCAGATGGCCAGAGGTAGTATTTGCGGTTGCTTAACATCTCAGTTTGAGTGCTGTGCCCTCACCACATAGTCAGCAAAACGGCCATCAAAACGGAAAATTCAGAAGTACTGGGACAAAGGTAAGAAATGCGTAAAGGTGGCCCCCAACTGTGTTGTCTTTTTGTAGCATTATTATTAGCATTCTATTCATAATGCTCATGTATTCATTGTTCAATGATGTCAGAAGAATCGAAATAAATTAAAATTAACCCAATTCCAAAAGGTGTTGGCAGAGGTGAGATTCGAACCAGTGGTCCTGGCTTCTTGCGACCGAAGCTTTCATTGCTTCACAATCAGTGCTTCGAGATGAATCCTGGAGAAGCGTAGACGAGTATCAACTCATACCTATATGTCAAAAGGCACTCAGACACCAAGTGACAATCACACTGCCTCATACCACAGTATGAATGGCACATTGCCACTCGAGCAGGTCTGTTTGTGTTTTCATTCAAGCTGTTTCAAAAGCAATGAAATACGAATCTCTGGCAAAACCTTGCAAATGGCCATTGCAGTTTAAAGTTGCATGTGCTTGCCCTGGTCAGAAACCAGAAGTCAATCACCAAGACAAAGGGTGATGGATTATGGCAAAGTATGCATTGTGTATCACGTGATATCTCGAAGACTGATGGCATTAGCAATAATCTGGGAAATAATGCAGCATCACTGTGTTTCCAGTACTTCATGTTACGCTGTGGGTACAGTGGCAACATATTGTGCATCGTACTTTTGCGTTATTACTTAATTAGAGCGGGGCTGAGAAGGCAGCACACGCTTTTTGCCTCTTGTTACTTCACTGCACTCCACTACCACCAGGGGTGTTGCTAGGTCTGGAAAAGACCCGGGGCTACACTGATGTCAGAACTGTCGGGACTGGGGGCTAGCTAGCCTTTTGGCTGTAGCTCCTGAGATTCTATCTGGGGCTACAACCAAAACATCAGGACACATTCATTTTGCGCCAGCCAGTATCAGACCAGCACCATCACGCTGGAGTTGCATGAAAACTTATTGTTATCGTTGATCTGCCCCCGACCCCAAAGACTTCGAAGATGCTGCAGTGCCCCAATGGGTATTTAGTGGCTGTTCACAGCCAATGTACATGCTCACAGATGGAGTTGGTGGCGGAGGTGTGCCAAAAGTAGACAACAGCATTTTGTCTGAAGGGGTATTTATACCCAAGAAATAAATGCACAATGGAGCATGAAATGTTAAAAATGATTGAGTCAGTGATTGTAGGTAGCTCTCTTCAGGGGCACACAGCAGTGAAATTTGAATCAAAATATGAGCATCCTTGCCCCCCTCGCCAGATTTATGGGCGTCACATAGCGGAACATGCCACTGCTCATGTTATCATAATTGAGCCTACTTAAAATCATCCCAAACATACCTTAAGATTAGAGATAAGCTTTCCTGTGAGTATCCCAAGCAAGAATGTGCAGCCTTTGGCTCTCCAGATGTTCTGACTACAGTTCTAGCCAGCACGGTCAAGGGGGTGCTATTATGTGAGTTGCCCAAAATGTCCAGGGATTTTCAGATTGCAGATGCCAATTCGTAACACTATGGTGGCCTTAGTGCAACGTCTGTACATCAGGTACAAGGTGTCCCTGATTTCAGTGCTGGGGAATCCAGTTTCGAATTCACGAGCTGACCAATCCTGACTCAGAAACGGCTAAACGTACTGTGAACTGTACATTAATAATGTCCTATGTTCTGCCTGGCTGCAGAAACATTGAACAGGTCTCTCCAAGTCAAATGTAGTGTTGTGTATAATCTTTAAAAAATGCAATCCTTGTGTATATAGATAACAAGGATTTCTGAATGTTATGGTCCCTGCCAGCTGTGAGCCTTTGTCATCTCGAATATGTCAGGCACACCATAGGCGTGCTTGCTCTTAATCGGGTGAAAAGGCCACAGTGCACAGCAGTGCAATTCCTCTGTTCCCCTTCATTACAGGAGAACACAACCGATAAATAGCCACTGTCTAAACTTGCTGCAGAACAGACACATTTCAGGAAAATACTACATATAGACCTATTGTATCATACAGTTCGGTCCCATTTGGACACATTAGAGGAATACAATGACTGCTTAGGCATTCCTCACTTCAGCCTAACAACCCCCTTCCTCATCTGCTTGCAGCCGGCTTTTGGCTTTTTCCAACTGTTGATTTATGCCACAATTAGCATATGCAACCAGTGTTCTCTGTATTGAATTATTCACTGGCCATGGAAACAAAGAACTACAATAGGACCCTTGCCCTACCACAGAAAATGTGCTTTGATCACCCAGAACTTGTAAGGCCACTTACACCTCAAATGGGCCAATACACCAAAGCACCACAAAACAACCCAGGCAAGCCAGCGGGGGTGGTGTGTAAGGTCAAGGTGAATAGGGTTCGGTTTAAGTAGTGCACTGTCAATCCAGTACCTACCTTTACTTTTTACCTTACTTCAAAGTGTTCTACATATAGCCTGAGTTTGTTGTTCATCATGGCATGTTACTGTTCATTAAAGGGTTAATATAGCACATCCATATCTCTCAACCGATCTCTCTATTCTGTCGCATACTGCAATGTGTTCTGCATTTATCCTTTGCTATGCTATATTACTGCGATTTATATCACCCATGTCTCGCTCTCTCTCTCGCACTCTCTCTCTCTCTATCTCTCTCTCTTTCTCCTGTCACTTACTGAAATGTTTTCTGTATGCATCCTGTATTCATTATGATATTTTACTGTATGTTATACTGCACACCTCTGGTAATGCAAATCTCCTGGTCGCCCTCTCTTTAAGTCTCTCTCGCTCTCAGTGCAGTGCTGCCTTGGTCATCTCCCTCCCCCTTGCATCAGTAATTTACTGCAATGTGTTCTGCTGTGTGGAGATATGCTTGAATATAATAACATGATATTAAATCATGCATTTTCTTAACAGAAGACCCCCAAGAGGAGGCCTGCAGGTTATCGGCTGCACCATTCCACTCAGAGACATTGCACATGGTAGATTCAGCATGCATTGTTGCATAATGTTATCTTAAAATGGGAATTTTACCATGCATTCAACACTGTTCTCTCTTTCTCGCTCTCTCTCTTTCTCTCTCAGTGCAGCAGTGAACTCTTTCTTGTCTCGCTCTTCTTTCTCTCTCTCTCTCTCTCTCTCTATATATATATATATACACGTATATATTCAGTGAAAAAACGTTGTTAAAGGGACGTTATGTTTAAGTTACACTAAAAAAGAACTGTGACAGTCAGTGAAAAAACAATGTTAAAGGGACGTTATGAAACTTGAGGAGAACCATCTCTGGTTCCGGAAGCACCTCAAAACCTTCCTCTTTGCCTCCGCTTTCTCTCCCTCTCTCCCCTGCTAAAATCACTGAACCTGCACTGAATCTGCTACTGGGCCACTCACCGATCTCGGTCCTTGGCCCAGCCACTCTTCCCTGCACTGCCTACCTGCACTACGGGACTGTCTCTGTATCCTACAGCCACTTCTCCCGGCACTTACCTTGCACTTGCCACCAGCTGGCCCTATTATTTATCTTGTATTCTACTAACCATGTACTGCACTTTCCTTGCACTTGCCACCAGCTGGCCCTATTATTTATCTTGTATTCTACTAGACATGTACAGCACTTTTCCCCCTCCCCCTTCCCCTTGCACTTTTCCCAGTCCCCTCTACCCTTGCGCGATCTGAATGACACCTGGCCTAGTAGGATCATTGTCTGTCTCCCCTTGTTCCCCCCGCCTCATCGCGCCTTGAAACACTTGTGTATAGACGCATTACAAATGCCATATCATATCATATCATACAAATGCCATATCATATCATATCATATATCATATCATATCATGGTTATAAGTAAAACAGAAACAAAACAGAAATTCACCAGTTATGGTAAGTTAAGCAACCATAACTCACACCACCACAGTGCACTGCTAAGACTAACACCCGGGACATCACACATCAAATTAATTTGGATGAAAAGTCTATACAAGGGGTTGTGTTTACAATGTTGGTAGCAACATAGGGATGATCGGAAATGCTCTCATGAAGTATTTGATATATAAAAAAATGTACTAATTTAAACAAAATGTTATATTGGAGTGTTCTTGTTAATAAAAGAGCCTAATAATGCATACATATAGGCAGTGGGTGCAGCATGCACCACAAAAATACAGTATTTTAAATCTGGTAATATTGGTCAGTAAAATAATTAATGCAAGGCTATCAGAATCATGACTAAGGTAAAACTTGGAATTAATAGCTAACAATACAAGACTTACTACACACTTGTGTTAGTACAAACAATACACATGCTGAGCCACAATGGATAGGAATCTAAGGCACATACAGGGAAACTCTAGTAAGGAGGAAAGAAAGAACATTACTACAAAATGACAATAAGATTAGAGTTGGTTGTCATGTATACAAATGAATTGTGTGTTTGAAGTGTGCTTATTTCAACATGGATGTGTACCATGAGCTGAAGCCATCTCCTAAAGAAAGGACTTTAACAACATAGTATAAGGTTAACATTTAGATATAATGCACCTTTCCAATTATACAATTTGTACTGTCATTGAACTACAACAGTTCAACTGGCCTACACATGTCAGTGAAGAAAAACAAGTGGCCCAGATATGTGATGTCATCAGTGACATCAACAATGACATTTGTGATGTCATCTTTGATGTCTAGGTGTTAGTTTTAGCAGTGCATGGTGGTGGAGCTAGCTATGGTTGCTTAGCTTACCATAACTGGCGCATTTCTGGGGGGTTTCGGTTTTACTTGTAACCATAATGTGCCTTTAGCAAAGTTATTTTCACTGAATTTCATAGGTTTTTATTAGTACAACATAACCATAACTACCCTTTAACAACGCATCTTCACTGAATTTCATAGGTTTTAAAAGTGGAGCCTAATTTGCTACAACTTCCTAACATCATACTTAACCCCAACATAGCCGCATTTACAGCCAATCTAGGAAGTTCCAAGTGAAACCTGTGCCATTCCCCACCTTCTAGCAACATTCTTAACACTTCTATCAACTCTTAACAAATGTTTGCACCTTTTTTTTGTTTTCTGATGTCCGCGAACATCTGATGTCACTGTGGACTTTCTGGACAGCATCACGTGATCACGCGTTCGTGCAGGCCATGATGGCCTGTTCATGGGAAATTCGTCTGAGAGTTGCAGAATGCGTGTGTGCATTTTAGCCAATACGAAAGTAGGTAGGGGTGGCTAAGTCCCTGCTAGTCACCCATGTTGAGCAAGCATGTGGGGAGGTGCAGATATGTAGTCTGGAGAGTATGCGAGAGAGGTATTATGTGTGTAGCTAGACCGAATTTTTATTTTGCGGATAGTTGCATTCTAATGGCAGAGGTGTTGTACTAATGTGCATAGCAGGAGAGACATGTGTGCAGCCAGACCAAATTGTATTGTGGGGATAGCTGCATTCTAATAGCAGAGGTGTTGTGCAAAGCAAAAAAGGTGTATTGTGTACCTATGCCATGCTACATCAGCACCCTGATTTTCAGCACCTGCCCTACCAGTGGCACAGAGCAGGTTCAAAGGTCACAGGTAACCATTAGACAGCTAAGTCCATTTAATAAATGCACCAATGTCCTAAAACCCTAGAATTGTAGGTCTACCTTCTACCTTCTGATGGCAGAATAATCTTTAAACATAAGCCATACATGACTTAGTGTATGGTGGATGGTATTCTCAATCATTATAGCCACATCCAATTTGATATAAAGAATGTGTCAGCTACTGTGAGTCAAGTTCAGATGTGTAAGGTAATTTGTATTCTGGCCAGACGAGTTGAGCCTAAAAGGACAGGTAAAACCCTTTGGCTGTGACAGTCACACAGCAGACAGCTGCCCTGAACCCAGGCCTCACATGAGCAAACACATTCCTAGGGCATAGCCTTACCAGGATTCTGCATTTCTAAAGGCTGTTGATCCTAGTGAGACATAAGCGGGTGCGGGCGATGTTAGAGTAGTCTAGAGTGATCTGTTCAGTAGAACAAGACTTCCACCTCTATTTCCCTGTGCCTCCGTCATTCCTGTCACCTCCACCTCCTCTAGAGCAAAGCACTTTGGGTGTGATGTTAGAAAGGCAAAGTGCACTCCTTTCAAGAATAGTGATTTGAGTAAAGCTAGCCTGCTTAGTGGTCCAATCACTGAAAACATTTGCCTTTATAAGAAGGGATCTTCCACCACTTGTTAGATACTCTCAAGACACTAAAGATTTGCTGAATTACTATCAGGCCACACACTGACTCTGACCAGGGGTTGCAACCACGGCTCAGCCCATTTTACCTTGAATGGCCACCTCAACCAACCTACACATAGATGCACCCAAGATCACCACCTTTGACAACCTTTGCCGACCGACTGGAACTGCTGTCCCATCACGCATCAACCCCTCCCAGCGGCTACAAGCCAGGCTCACTGCAAAGAGATCCTAGGACCACCATCGCTGAGAGCCAATTCAACAATACAGAGCAATCACATTCACCCCTACTCAACACCAACTTGTTGCATGGGCCCCACATGATCCAACATGCCTGAACTGAGCCTGCTCTGCTTGCATCTGCATTATACACCGGGCTCGAAATCGTCAATCCACTAAAAACCTAAACCAGGTACTTTTGACCCCAAACTGCACCCTCAGTTCACTGGGACTCTCGAATAGTTAGGTCACCTTTTGGCCGAACTGGAACCTTGTTAATATATCGACTGGTGTTAAAAATCATGCCACTTCATTTGGACATTTGATTTGCATGTCTGCAGAAGGTGACTCAAGCTTGGGACATTTTGGAACTACCAATGTCTGAATATCAAGATGTAGAACATCCTAAGAAAATTCCACCTGTTTTGACCCATTCTTGGACAGTTTCCATCGGAGAGCCCTTATCTTATAGGTTTCAGAAAAACCCTTTTTAGTACCAACATGCATAGGTTCAACCCTTTCCTTACTGATACAAACTAAGTGCAGGTTTGTTACAACCATTCTAAGTGGGTTATTGCTCAGCCAGACAGTGCAGGGGTCTCTCACATGAAATATAGAGGCATTTCAGGAACTTTGGTAAATTTATTGGATGGTAGGAAGCACCATGGAATATCCTTCCAAGTAGACAATTATCCCAAGGAGATAGAAAAATAGGGAGTCTGCTGCTGGAGATGCATATTAAGGTATTGGGCAGGCTACAAAACTGAAGTGGTTGCAAACTTCGTTCTACACTTGCTTTTGTTACTTATAGTAAGATAGGATTGGTGCTCCTGAGGGATTTATATAATTACGAATCCAGATATAGGTTACAAATAATGTACCATTTTGCAAAATTAAACACATTAAGTCAAGTGGACCCCCTTCCTGTAGGTGGGCACTAACATGAAGCAAGCTTTAATTTCCGTGACATTTCGAAGCTGCACAAAAGTTAAAATGGCAGAGAAAATGTGCATCACAAAGCCATATAAGGGTGAGAGGAAGAAAAAAGTGTGCCAAGGTACACACCATGTTTTACAGATGCAAAAAAGAACGTTTTGAAGTCCCCTGTGATAGATTACCATTCAGCAAGAGTGTCGGAGGCTTGCCTTTTTGATTTCTATTACATTATTTAAATTGTATTTTGTGATAATTTCACCTCTGAAAGAGAAACCTGCTAATCAGATGCCGACCCCACCAGCTCCATGCCAAAAGCACAGTGTACCACTGTCCCCCTACACCAGCACACTGATCGGCAGCTCCGGCCCAACCAGTGGCACAGAGCAGTTCTAGGCCACAGGTGTCCAGACCGGACAGAAAGGCCGTAGTCGATGCCATGGCTCTGTGCGAGTATGCTCCTGGTCTTCCTGTCAGGGGCCTGTTGGACCAGCTGATAGCAGTGTGAAATGCGTGCCGATAGCCATCTGGAAATGGAAAATTATTCTTGTCCGAAGGTAGCAAACAGCTGCAATGACTGGCATAATACTCTTGTGCCAGCCACATAAAACTTACAACCTTACATTAACGTTCCATTATTCGTAATCTACTTAATGAAACAGAAATAGAAATGCTAGAAATAGAAAGGACGTTTTCCGAGATTGCTAGAAATAGAAAGGAATAGAAATAGGACATTTTTGTCGACTATTTATTTTACTTTTACTAAGTAGTTAGGAAAATACGTGTTTTCTAAACCTGATCATTTTTTTAACTTTACCAAAATCGATTTAAAACAATGTATACTTTCCAAATGTAAGTGTTTTCAAAAAGTACATTATTTTGTGCCATTCTTTGAAATTGTTTGCATGTAGTCCGTTTTACAAAGCAGAAGTACATCTTTTAAGATGGCCTTTCTACTTGCTTCTTCTGCCTATCTCCACACAAAATGAACTGTTTCAAGCTCTTGTGGTGGCTTCCAATTTTTAATTGTGTTTGTCTATGTTTGTTGGGGGGCTGGGCTGCGAGCTGACCCTAGTTAGGATGCGTGTCACATTTGGACAATGTGAGCAGAACTCACAGTACACATTAAGGCCCCAGGTATGAAGACACACTAACAATAACAAATGGTGCATTCTCTGTGGCAAGCCACAGCTCTGCAGCACCTCTAAAATTAGTCTTGCCATTTTTCAGATGCTACTAAAGCACCACCATGCTAATTTCAAAATGAAGTTGGCGGAAGGTGCGCCCTCGCCAAGTAGAGTGGAAAGAGTGAAGCTGAGAAAACCTGTGACCCAAATCTGTCGTACTCTGCAAATTCTGTGAAATGAATTTGAGTGCTATACGCATTCCAAAAATGGTAAACTTTTGCTAAGCAGTTTTTGCTCTAGGAGTGCCCCCTGCCACCAAAAATAATCTTCACCAAACTGGCAAAAAGTATTTTGAGTTTTGCATACACTTTTTTCAGGAGGGTTTGGTACAAATTAGTAAATGAGTGTCATGGTTCAGGTTACAGGCCACCAGAAAATGCTTCACTTACCAAACTAAGAAGGGGAGTATCCAGCATTGTAAGAGTGGGGGAGCAATGAAATACAGTGTGGAATTCCACATGGTCTCATTGGAACCCCCAAACTGCCCACCCCTGCCCCAATCTACTTTTCTGGTAACATTAGTGGAAGATGGCATTTAAACACACAACAACAAAAATCAAATTGCAGACTCAATCCAGATGCAGGAAACTCATCTATTAGAGCTCTGTCCAAGCCCTTGAGGAAAAATACATGCACGCTTCCTAATTAGCACATCATCAGTCCTTGATACTTGGAGGCACCATGGAAGTGACTTCCAGAATAAGTTGCCATAAATAAGCCAAGTGACAGATAATTTTGTGATGCAAAATACATCAATTGCAGTTTTGTTATATGTCAAGCAACTCTATAGTCATTGGGCTTTTCCATTATAATACCATGATACATTAACATAAGCTTTGAAGTGAATCAGAGTCACTTGCAGAGCTGCAGATAAGGCATAATGTGATTAAATGATTTGCTCAGGGTCACACAGTTGGTTAAATGGTGAAACTGGGATGTGGACAATTTAAGCGACCGTGCACATCTTTCCAGGTTTAGTTGATAAAGATATTTATGAAGGACATTTCATGTACTTAAATAATTATTTATAGCAATGCCTTGGAAGCAAACTACATTAAATAATAAGCTAGCCTTTCACAGTAAACTAACTATATACTATATACATTGTCATAGAAATATGTTGAGCAATGGGAGTATGACTTTAGTTTTATTCTCCCCATTCTGCATGCAAAGTCACAATAGCATCATGTAGATTAATGTGAGCCTAACAAATCCCCTTGGGTTTTAAAGCCATAGTGATTATTCCATAAAGCATGCTACCTTATGCACCCTTCTCACTTCTGATCACACCCTCCAATTCTCATTTCTAAGGGGACAAAAGTCCCTGCTAATAGTAGACTCCCCCACCCACCCATCAGTTTCCTAATCGCTCATATTGTAATGCTCTGTTGATACTGAGGAATGTGAGGACCTTCTGCTGCCTGGAGCTCCTTGGCACATTGTCCTGGCAGCAGGACACCTCTACCATTTGGAACGGGAAGGAATTGCTATGGCGCACATTGTCCTGCCAGCTGGACACGTTTGCCTTTGGGCGCCCTCTTTGATGTGCCGAACGGGAAAGGTGTCCCAATGACAAATGTCCCGGTCTGTTTCTTAAAAGAGACACCGGTGGGAGCTTGCCCCCCTGCCTCTCCTGCTTGATACTCCACTGCTTGGTGCCGTTTGAACACAGGAAAACATACCTTAATTTTAATCAGTCAAAACCAAAATTTTGTAGAAAAAATCTATCAGCACGTACACATATAAGGTGCTTTGCAGAACCCAAGTTTGGAGATATATGGCATTTAAAAATTGATACCAAGTATACTTGGTCACCCACTGCACTGCAGTAACCGATGGCTTCTGCCTTTGAATGAAAGGAAAAATAGAAGGGAATTGCCGACATTCCAGTGAATCTATTCCTTTTGGCCATGGCTTTATAATTCAGATAGGTCAAGTCAACTTAGCCCAAAATTTCAGGGATCAGGGGGTGATAAAGTCTGGTCTGCTCAATGGACGTTGCGCCACTGTTTCCATGTGTTACTGTATATGTACATACAAATGTTGTGTGCACACAGTGTATGTCGAAATAGGTGCTGGGTGAATTTGTGTGTGAGTGAGTGTATGCAATCATATGTGTATTGACTTTTGCGTTTGAATGAATGATAAATTCATTGTTTTATGTTCTCTTGGAATTGTTTGTGAATGTTATGTTGTGTCACTGGGTGCAGGCCAGGCCGGCTGGAGATGTGTGGTGGCCCAATTGAATTTTAAAGCTAGGCCACCAGTCTTATGAAAGTTATAACAGAGTGTCAGAAATTGACTCTTGTGGTGTAGTAGTCTAGTGTTATCCCTCAGGGACTCCCCCACAGCCCCAGCTGTTCATGTTCAGTATCTTCGGCTTCAAACTAATGGCTGTGACTGAATTCAGTCAAATCTACCATTCAACCAAATATTTTCTAACAACTTGGCCGAAATGATACCTAAGAGCCAATCCACCCCACCCTCCCTCCACCCCACCCCTGTCCCCCCAACATTTTCATCAAAGTTACTGCACTGGGTGGACAGACGCATTAAGCTGTTTAAGGGCTGGGTGCAGGCATGGGCAGAACCCGGTAATGGGGAGAGGCTGCTGCCTGCTTATTTGCGCATCATGTCAGGTAGCCAGAGCCTCTGACCAGGGATGCTGCTGTGGGAATGGGAAGCAGTCTACAGCCTGAAACACAAGCCACCCAGGGTGGGTTATGCCGGCAAAACATGCAGCATTTTGGGTGCTGGCTGCTACAGCTGTGAGTAAGGCTTTTCTTTTACCTGGCTTCTTCCCGATCCGCGCAATCAGCAGAAACACTAGCAGTAAAGGCAAGCAGGTGCAGGCTACCTGTATAAAGGTTCCAAATCAAGTGGGTGGTAACCTCTCCTCCTGCCAGAGCTCAGCAGAGGTAACTCTCCGGGGAAGGGGAGGATGCTCGCTAGGCATACAGGGGGCAAACCGGAGGCTTGCTCCCCTGGGATGGGCAGTGTGAGGCAGGCCTGCAGGGCATGCAGGAAGGCTCTGGTCCGAGGCATTAAGGACGGAAACACCAGCGTTTCACAGCACATCTCATCCTGCTATAAGCACAGGAACTCGCAGGACGTTTGCGATTTAAAGCAATTCACAGGTGGCTCGGCTAGTGTTTCACAAGCACCGTGCCCCAATTCCATTTCCAACAAAGAAACCACCAGAACTGGCATTTTCTTACATATCACGCATGAGTAGCTCTTCAAGCCCTGGTTTTTGCAATTTGCATGTGTACTTATAATAGGGAAAGCAAAACCACAAGGCCCAGAGTGCACAATAAAAACACGCATAGCCAGTACCAACATTATATTTTTTTGTGTAGGCTTGGAAAAGGCACTTGCTAGGCACTGCTAAAGTGGTATTAAATTGCTGTTGATGGCAGTAAGTGCAAAGTGGTGCGAGCACCTGGACATCTAAAAGCAGTGCCTGGCAAATTCCTAATACTTATACACAAGCCAAAACTGTTGGCTTTGCCAATGCTTGGTTTTAATGTAAACGAGGCAGCAGAGCATCTGCCTGAGCCAAGAGAGCATTAGAAATGAATCAGCGCTGGAGTCTGACTACAGACAGCAAAGCTGCAAGCGCACACGTGTATGTCAAAAAACTTGTATTTTATCCTCCTTGCTTTGCCTTTCATTTTGTGCCAGATTTGATGTTCTAGAGCTATTTATGCATACACCTTTTCTTCGTTTGTCAAACCACCAGAAACACAGGATTGATTCTGAGCGACACCTCTCTCTCAGAACAGTTGAAAACCTGTGCTGGTGCTTTGTTTCTGTGGAAAGAGTTGCTGTTATCACAAATATAGGTCGCTCGAACACTTCACACAGACCAGGCAGGAGATGATAGAGAGAAAAGGACAGAGAGAGATACACAACAGCTTCGGCACAAAGATAGTTAACTTCCGCTGATGTTATGAAAATAAACACGAGGCCTGTTTCATTATCACTGTAGTAGTGACTTATTGTAAGTCTTTTCAGTTAATGGGGGGAGCAGAACAAATCACATTGTTTACTTATATATATGTAATATGTTTTAGCTTGCATACTACATGCGGCCAGCGACAGAGTTAGACAAGTGCCATGGTCTTAGGTGTCAGTGTGACCACTGATCTATCATCAGGTTGGTGAATAAGGACTTCTGAATAGCGTGGATGGTTATTTTTTAGTTTGGGCTACTACGCGCCACCTATCAGACAAAACTATTGCAACCAAGTACAGGTACAAGCGAGCTGACATGTGAGAAGAGACACAAAGCTTGTGGGTGTTTAGTAATTCACCCACCCGCTCAATGCCCTTGGCAATGCTATGGCCATTCCCACCCCATGCCTGCCCCTCCCCACCATGCACACATCCTCTTGGGATCTCTTGGAGCTCCTTAAAACAAGAGATCACATCAAACTTTAGCCTGTTACTGTTATTTCTATGCAACCTACTGGGAGTTAATAGTTTAATTACAGTTGCAAATGGCGACTGGAGTAATAGAAATGCCTTAACCGAGAGTGGCCTTCAGCCACTTTATCAATATCTCTACCATGCACTGAAGTCCTGTTAAAAAAAAGTGCAACGACAAAGATACCAGTTTTGGCTCGAGGTATTAGATGGGCATTTGCCAGATACTGCAGTCATATTCCCATGTAATCACTACTTTCCAACTGTTGCAATCTTATGGCCATGGAGTACCATTAGGCCAGTGCTCTGCTACTGCCTACCCCATGCCGACACAAAAGGCCAAACTGTTGGCTTTTCCAATGCTTGTTTTGAAATGCCCCCCCTTAATGGCATTGCTACATTGGCAGAAGGTAGTGACACAGACAGTGTTGATTAGTATCCTTTTTAGTGTTTTGACTAACACCTAAAAGGTAATCCCTGTTGGTATAGTGTACTCTCTTTCAACATTGTTCAGTTAGCTTGTGGGGATAGCTATGCTTCAATACTCTAGTAGGTAAAATATCTGCTTGAGTGTTGAAATTTGTTTTTGTTTTTTGAGTACAATTCCTTCTAATTTGTAGGAAACTGCCATTTGGTAGATTTCACAAAAGGGCCTGATTCACAGAACGTTTTCCTATGGGATTGCAAGCATTATAAAACATGTCTGTTAATCTGGCCCAATGGGTGTTAGGGTGAAGACTGGAAAATTGAAGTGTAGTATTTGTAGCAGAGATTTTTTGAAGGTCCACTTCCAATATTCCTTCCTTGTGGGCAATTGTTAAATATAAGAATGAAATACTAAATTATATTTACAAGGAAATGAAACTTATGACCTACGATATTAATCCATGACACAAAATGTTGTAGATTTGATTTAGTGTCGTCCCAAATTATTATTATATCACCGAACTGTGCCCACTTTAAGAAGACCACCAGTGTATTGTCTGTGACATCATAATTATATCAAGATCTGTTGCAAACTAAAGTAGTCATTTTATTTTAATTACACAGTTATACAATACATTTTTGCTAAAATAAAACAAATGCAGCGTTGCATGTCAGGGTGAATAACAATCACATTGCACTGTTCTGTTGCACGTAAGATTCATTGCGGTTCCAGGCATGTCTGTTCTTGTGATAACTTTTTTCTTTGCAGATTAAGTTTTGAATTTACCAAAGCAACAAAAACAACACACACAAACACATAAAATAAAATAACAAATCCAACAATAAAAGCCACTGGAGACAAACATACTGGACTGCATTTGGTAAAAAGAAAAACACAAAACATTTGAAAAAATGGTGTTGGATGGCCAAGGGGCACGAAATGTGGTGAATACCATGGAGAGGGAAATGTTAGCCCTCACAAGACTTTTGCCCTTGGCCCTCCAAGCTGCAAGACTAGTTTCTTCCCGCAATTTCCTTAGCACCATTGTAATACACCATCAATATGATGGAGGGTTTACTTAATACAAAAAAAGAACCCTTCGACCTGGTAAAATGTTATCATAGCATTAGGAATTGCACTGCACATTTGAATAAAAATGTGTACGCATTTTAATTCTGTAGTTCAGTGATAAACAAAATCAAATGAAATAAAAGGTCAATTCCTAAAAGGCATTGTGGGAAAGTACTCAACCCCAGTTTAGCTCTCATGGCTGCTCTTCATTTGGAGCGTCACGTCATTTAGACTTGCCAATCCAATACTGTGTGTGAAGACTGCAGAAATGTGTATGTGTATGTGGATTAACACACGCACATAAGTCACCATACACTTGTCTTGTCCAAAACCGTACAGTGTTCAACTAGCTCCACATCGTGGAAAGTAGAGAGAGGTGCATTTAGTTTTTTTTAAAACATATCAGCAATGGGAAAAAGAGACAAATCAAGCAGAGACTAATGACACAAGTCGAGAGAGAAAACCTGCATTGGCAAGGAAGTCCAAAGAGAATAGGCGAGCATAACGAAGTGCCAAGGGTTATCGGCTGTGTGACCTGTAATGGGTGGACCATGTGGTCGGACAACTGCCCCTAGACTGAGTAACTCCTACTTGGAATAAAACAAGGAAACTCAAGATACAGAAGTTGTTTTGTTTAATAAGTGTTGAAGTGATAGAAGAAAGGAGAAATGTATGTGAACTATTGAAAATCCTGAATGGTTAGAAAGTTGAGCTGGAATCATTATTGAAAGTTGCCAGATTTGAACTGACTGTGGTTTTGAAGCTGGAAGAGATACCGTCTTGGGTAAGGGAATCCTGAGACTTTGTGAACTGTGTGGACCTCGGAAAAGGGAACCCTGAGGCCTTCTGGAGTTGTTTTGGACTTGGGGAAGCGAACCCTGAGGCCTTTTTGGAACTGGTTAAAGTCGGGGAAGGGGAAGATGAAAAGTAATCCAGGACCTGGAAGAAGCTCAGAACTTCATGTTGAACACTGTTTCATTTGGTGCTGGCATCCTTACACATTGTATAAATTTAGTTTTGAGGGAAAGTATAGGGTTTAAACACAGACAGACTGTTAAGTTGAACTTACTGACACAGAAAATCCTTAGTTTCGTTAATTAGGGCAATCCCACCATAGCATAGGGCAAGTTAGGCCTTATTCCATCCTGACATAAGATAAATAAACCCTTTTTGTAGAAAAGTGAATCTACTGTCTGTGTCTTACTTCATGATACCATACCCATACCCACTCAAAAGAGGACCTGAAACTCTACCTCTCTGCACTGAAAGCTCTAATATCCACTCTTGATAGAGCCCAAAATGGAATTCTACCTAACCCTCTTTGACTTTCACTCTAACCATCCCCGCTGGCACCATCAACTCACTCCTCACTCCTCCTAAGTCTATGACTATCAACTCCACTCTCACAGCTAATGACCTAACTGAATACTTTGCTGCAAACTTCTCCAAAATTAGAGACTCTTTCGTGACCTTCCTCACAATCCTCCTCCGACATTTTACACTCTGCTTACTGTACCATCACCATCTGCCTCTATCTCTCACTTTAGCACAAAGTGCTAACCCTACCGATGAAGGCTAACCCCTCTTGTGCACCATCAGACCCTCTTTCTCCTCAGCTAGTCAAGCATATCCGCCCTTTAGTGGCCTCTCACCTCGCTGAACTCTTCAACCTGTCCTTCAACTCCACTTGCTTGCTCTCTGTTTTCAAAATGGCCATGCTCATCCCTCTCCTAAAAAAGCAGGGGGCTGACCCAAACCTACCAGCAAACATTTGTCCTGTGTCTCTCCTTCCGCCCTACTCTAAAGGGCTTGAAAGTTCTGTGTTCAACCGTTTTACCAATTTCTTAGATATCCACAACCTTTGAGACCCCCTACAAGAAGGTTTCCACTGCTTTCACTCCAAGAAAACTGCTCTCATGAATGTGTCCAACTTCATCACCTCTGTTAAGCACTCCAACCCCTCATCTATCCTAGTGCCCCTTGATCTGACTGCTGCATTTCACACTTTCGATCACTCTGATCTCCTTAATACTTTTTTTTCTTGGGATTCGCAATCAAGCTCTTGCCTGGACCAGTTCCTACCTTGCACCCTGTCAATTATCTGTCTCCTGGAGCAACAACACCTCTCAACTCACTCCTCTAGTGGTTGATGTTCCACAAAGCTCTGTCTTTGGTCTGCTTCTCTTTACAATCTACATGTCTGCTCTTGGTTTACTAATATCCACCTTTGGGTTCTCATACTAAGGGGGTCATTACTACTTGGGCGATAAGGGATACTGGGCACCGGTAAGGAGACCAGTGCCAGTAATCCTTAACCACCCAATTCCGAGGTCCCTTAGCGGGAACCATAAAGGACGTGTGGTCTGACCACACGTTCTTTACGGGTCCCGCTAAGGGACCAGGGCGCTAATTATGGGTCTGCTATTAGCAGGCCCTTAATTACCGGCTTGCCCATTCCCATTCCCATTGAGCCCTATGGGGGCTCAAATGGGAATGGTGAATGGCTGGTTGAATGGGGACTTACTGGGTCCTCCAGGGTCGGAATGACCCGGTAAGTCCCCATCTAACCAGACCGGACCCGGTATTGGAGGCTGCCTCCGATCTCGGAATGAGACCCAAAGTCTTCACGGACAACACCCAAATGTTCTACTCTTTTCCTGAACTCTCCTCGGATCTCTCTATCAATAGTTCCAACTGTCTCTCTGTCATTCAATATTGGATGGCTTTGCACTCTTTGATGTTAAACTCTACCAAAACAGAGGTTCTCTTCTTCACTACCAAAAGCTCTCTCTCATCTCTTCCTCTGCCTATCCAGTTACCAACTGACACTCACCCATACTCTAGAAACCTCTATTCATCTACTCTATGGATGATGTTCTGCCTTGGAATTGTCCTCTTGTCAGGTAAAATGTGAGATGTGTCAGGCAATGCGCTTTTTTCACTGATACTTTGTGACTATGAATATTTTTCCAGAGCATACAGTACCAGGGAACACACATAGCAACTCTCCTTAGATGTTCTCTCTCCCACCTTTCTCATGTATTAATACAACATGTTGCTACCCAAGTGTACTGCATTATCTAAATATGTGTTTATCCCACCATTATCTTCTTCTGCATTTCCTTTATGTCTCCCATATGCAAAGTTTGTGTAATACTCATGAAGCAAATCAAAAGCAGTTCTCTCAGTGGGGAGAACCATAGGAGTCTCTACCTTAGTGGAAGTAAGCAAATCAAAGGTAGTTCCCATAGTGGGGGGAATCATAGTAGTCTCAAATTTTGACAGGAGCATCAATATAATAGGGAATACCAAACAGGAGAAACAGAAAGAAAGAAAGGATAGTTCCACATACATATATCACAAACCAACATATTAACCCCCACCATTTGTGGCCTTCTGGGATTGGTTGGTCTTGCTCATTCCCTAAAATTGTACTAGCTTCAACATTCCTCATTTTCAGGAAAAAAGCATGTTTAATCCAGCAACTGTAGTATCTCCTGCAGATGCAAAATATCCTCTATTATTGCTGCAAGCAATCTTCTGATTACAGCGCTATTCTTATGATACTGTAAAAAAGTGCAAACATCAATGGCTCTTCTGACAAGTGCAGGATAAACTTGAAGGATAAATACAAAATCAGCAAATATACGTCTGTGGACATCCCCATCTGTTAGGACCATAGATTCAACCAAATAGATACTCAGTGAGCAACGATTCTGGATATTACTCTTGTTTCCAGTTTTTTAACTCAAAATCAAATTCAGGCATGTGTGTGATCCATCAATATTTTCTAAAGCTAATTTTTTAAAGATTCCTGTGACTCTCAGCAAAGGTTTGCATTTCCGCTATAATATATATAAAGAGTGCCCGACCGAGGCACAGTCCAAATGCAATATCTGTATTAATCAATTGGCTGGTTGGTCGTCCTTTTTCTTTGTCATCGATAAAGTCTGCACATGCTGAAATTCTTCTTCTTGTCTTACTGCTGGTTCCGCAATGGTGGAAGGTACGTTTTCGCCGGTGTACAATTTCACGTTGTTCAAATGAAGCCAAGCTTGTCTGCTTGTACTTTTATCGCTGAGGGGGTTATATTTTCAACGATAAAGGGCCATCAAACCGTGACTCGTGCCACTACCGGGTAAAGTTTTTAATTAACCCAGTGTCACCAACAAATAATTTAGGTGCCGATAATAGTTCAGGAAATCCGGTTGATGTCTGGTCTTCATCTGTGTTCTGAGACTGACCACCATGATGCTTGAGTTGATCTGAAATGAGAGAGATGCTAGAGGTCACACATGTCAAATAATGATGCAGTTCATCACCTAGTAGTTTCATAGTACTCTGGGCATCACCCCTACTCCTCGATGGAGGTGTAAGAGGCATTCTCATTTGCCCCCCTGTTACTAGTTCATGGGGTGGGAGGTGGTGGTCTGACCCAGGCTGATTCCGTAGGCCATATAAAGCTAAGGAAAGGCAGTATAGCCATCCCTTCTTCAAAGTTATCATGATCTTGAAAATCCTTTTTTTAAGCAGGCCATTGATTCTCATAAATCCCGTTTACTTGCAGGTGATAAGCAGAAGAAAACTTGTGTTTAATGCTCAACAATAGTCCTATCTATTCAAATACTTCATTGACAAAATGTGGTCCATTATCGGATCTCTGCACTTCACACACACCCCATCTTGGAAAGGCTTCACTTACTAAAAACTTCACTGTGCAAGTGTCATCAGGGTGTGTACACGGACCTGTTCGATCCACCTAGGAGATGCGTGTTGCAATGGAGTGCCGTCTGTTCTGCGGTAGCCCCTCCTTTTCCAACACGCAAGCCCTGTGTGTATGGTTGACGTCACATAAGCTGAGTCACTGTACACGTCACTTCCTGTCCTTGTTTCTCAAGTGCGACAGAAAGCCTTATTAATTCTGCTGCTTGCGCTGAGAAGTGAGATGGTAGCCTGATACTCACTACAACCTCAAATGCCCCATTTGATTTATGCTTCACTACAGCTGTGCCAAAATGTCTTTCTACACTAGTGTGATAAATGTTTGAAGAACCATCAATGAAAAGAATTTCCCCTCCCGAAAAGGTATTTTCTTTCACACGCGGTATATCATCATAGAACTCAGCATAATTCGCACTGTCATGCACATAATCACCCTCTGCCACTGGCTCAGCTACAAATGTGGCAAGATTCACTATTTTACATCAGACAATTTTGATCGTTGGATTTGAAATCATTACTTCATAGGCAGAAGCTCTCTGGGATGTCAATGTACCTTTGGCTTTATCTAAAATGGCAAATAATGCATGACCCTCAAAAAGCGTCATAGATCAGCCCATTTCAATATTTGTAGACTTCTCAATTGCGAACACAGCGGCTGACAATGACTGTTTGCAAGGAAAGTGTCCTTTCATAACTGTATCTAAAATCCCACTGTAATACGCTAGAGGTTTGTACCCCAATGTAGTTCACTGTGTAAGCACTGCTGTCATGACTGTCCCATTCATGAGCGAGAATAAGAACATCTCCTCAGCATAACTGGGGATTCCCAAAATAGGTGCTGTGAAAATTGCTTTTTTCAACTCTTCAAACCCTTCCTCCATCTCCTCAGTCCATTCTATTGTAACCTCATTCAACTGCACTTCCTTTAAAGCCTGCAAAAGGGGTCTTGTGTACAGACTGTAGTCAACACCCAGGCTCTAACATAATTGCATAGCCCGAAAAGTGTTGCACCTGTTTCCCTGTGCGCGGTTTTGCAGTTTTCATAACTGCCTCAGCTCTTTTAGGTGTAAATTTTTGTCCCTCATGTTAGATCAACTGTCCTATGTTTAGCATTTCTTCTGGACAGTACTGTAACTTCTCTTTGTCTACCTTGTATCCCTTACCTGCTAGAATAGTCATCAACTGAATCAAGTCTTGTCTGCACTCATCCTCTATGGAGCTGCAAATTAAAATATCATCTATGTATTTTATTTATAACTGCACTTTTTAAATCAATATCGCCTAAGTCCATCTGTAGGACTCTGTTAAAAATCAATGGGGACTCACAGTACCCTTGATGCAGCCTGGTATGTGTCAGATAATTCTGGCGGAACGTAAATTAAGTCAAGTCTTGTGAGTCCTTATGCAACGGGATTGAGAAAAACACATTTTTCAAACCAATCACTGTGAAATATCGTGCTTCCACTAGGATACTGCATAGTATCATGTCTGGTTTAGGAACTAAAGGAAACTCTGCCTCTACATTCTGGTTGATCGGTATCATGTTCTTTATGAATCTCCATGATCCTCCCTTTGAATTTTCGATTGGATACGCTGCAGTATTGCACAATGACTCTGATGGCACCAGAACACCTTGTTTCATCAGTGCTGAAATGGTCTTAAATATGTCCTGATCGGCCTCTCGAGACATGGGATAATGTCTTGCTCGAGGTAAAATCGCCCCTGGCTTCAGCTTCATTGTAACTTCCCCTATTCACTTTAATAATCCTACATCAAAAGAACCTGTAGTCGATAGGATGCTTGGCACCTTCTCCAAGTCTTTGTCAAAAAATGCTGAACGCTGCCGCATTATCACCATTTGCTGTGGGATTTCCCTCTTCTCTATTCTTATCCATTATGTAATGCTCATAAAGAAGATCTTCTCTAAACATGTCATCATCAGTAATGTCAGGCAGCCTACACCCTTCATCAAGAGCTATAACTGTCCTCTATGATCTACCCTCATCATCCGTTCCCTCAAGCATCACCATTTCCCTTTATACTATGGCTGCTTCTAACTCTAGAGGGATGGTCTGTCCCCCCCTTTGTCGATGGGTATCCATGGTCTAAACAAGAATTTGTCAGGTATCCTCAGTCGTTCCCACTAAGCAAGGTAGCCATGTCAGTAAAATGCTCACATTGAAGGTAGGAGTAATCAGCAAGCGCACGGAAGACAGTCTACTGCGTGAGCGTCGATCATAGAGCGGATCATAGAGCGGATCATAGAGCGGATCATAGAGCGGAGCGGAGAGCTGAAGGGCTGAAGGGCTGAAGGGCCGAAGGGCCGAAGGGCTGAAGGGCTGAAGGGCGGCAGGGGTGAAGGGGCTCCAGCTCCAGCTCCAGCGCCAAGGCCGGCTCCGAAGGCGTGGAAGTCTCCCGTGCCGCATTGTCTTTGAGCTCGGGAGTGAAACGGATTAACGTGGTTCAACGCCTGCCAACGCCTGCGTGGTGACGGGGTGAGGTGAGGTGAATCCCCCCAGGAAACTACGGCAGAACTCGCAGGCAAGTCATTATTCCGTGCAATATTAACTGCAATTAAAGAACAGTAAGCAGTAAGCACAATATTAACTGCAATTAAAGAACAGTAAGCAGTAAGCACTGTGTACTTGTGGTTGTAACCGCAATCTTCCACACAATTCAGCCTTGACTTCATTTTTAGTTTCACCACAGTCCCCCAGTCCCCCAGAACTGTAAAACACATGGAAGCAGATAGTCGCCGTCTTCGCAGCGCGAAGAAAGGAGGCGGGGCAATTGTGCTTGAAGTGATAAGAAATTCGAAGGGTTTGCTGTTACCCATTCAAAGTCATTCCATGATCAACGTACAAACAGACAACAGTCACAATAGTCACAACCTTATTAAGGAAAACGAAAATGCATGCAGAACTTCGAATGCAACAACCTTACCTGACGTTATAGAAGAGGATGTGCCGAAAGTGCCGGAACCTGTAAAAAAACACACAATAGAGAAGACCATACGCAAAGCGCCGCATCACCGGGCACAGGTATGCTGTTCTCGCTACAGCCCCCCGGAGGGGAGGCGGGGCGAGACAGCGCTGCAGCTCTCGGAGATAGCGCAATGGCGAGTGTTGAAGATGCCGAGAATGATTGCAGCAAAACGCAAACGGAGATGATGGCCCCGGTTCAAGCAAGAGAGTCGGGAAATCGAGAGGAGGAGTCCCGAGGAGGCGAACAGGAATCAGACGCCCAGAAGACAAAT
Source organism: Ambystoma mexicanum (assembly GCF_040938575.1). Taxonomy (NCBI): domain Eukaryota; kingdom Metazoa; phylum Chordata; class Amphibia; order Caudata; family Ambystomatidae; genus Ambystoma; species Ambystoma mexicanum. Next base: position 404,403,506 of record NC_090941.1, read on the forward strand.
CAGGTCAACCAACAGCCGAGGTACGCTACACCTACAGCTGCAACCGTGAGCATTACTGCTCAGGTGCACGCAGTTCATACAGAAGAAGAGGTGCGAAACCCAGCGGGAGCAACGCAAACCAGTACCAGCGTAATGGGAGATGAGCCCAGGGAGCCCCTCCTATCAACAGAAGAAAATCATAAGAAGAGACCAAGAGAATCAAAGGAGAACACAACATGGAAGATAATCACACAAAATAATATAAAACATCAGAAAAACAAAAAGGGGCAATTGCGAACAAAAATCACTGTTAATTGTAAAAGCTTGCAAAGCAGCAAAGATGGGCTATGTAAAAACAAAGGCATCAATACAACAAGAAAACCAAGTTCAATGAAATTGCTAACTGATTTCTTTGAGAATCAGCTGTTAGCCAAAGCAAAGAGATGCAGTGATCTATCAGATGCAGAAATACTCGCAGCAGTAAACGACACCATGCCACTAGCAAAACAGCGTAAAATGAAACACACCACAAGAAGTGGGCAAGACCATGAAGCAGTGACAGACGAACAAATGCTAGACATAGGGGATGAAATAGGGGATGAAATAGCAGTAATCAGCGACAAGGTAAACGAGGAAAAAGCGATAAAGAACAAAGAAATAGTCACAAGTCCCATGATAATAGTAACAGCACAACCTGCCGTGCTCATGGAAGCAACAGATGCTCATAAAGTAAACAGAGAAGTGACACTGCCAGAGCCTGTACCAACATCAAAAGAGGGACAGGGAGGATCACAAAAAGTAGATAACGAACCAGAGGCAGAGAAGATGATAGAAGCAGACCACAAGGAAGCACGTGCAAGGAGCACACCACAAGAAAAATCTGTAACACCACAGCCCACAATAACAGGGGGAAGTGAGAAAGAAATAACAAATAGCCCAGTACAAAAGAAAGCTATAATGAGCCTGCACTCCAGACCAACATTAGGAACCAGTACACAGCAGGACATCGAGAAGCAAGAATACCAAGACAAGCAAACGAAAATCAGAACACAGTGTACAGAGCATGTGAACAATGTATCCCCATTGAGAACACAGAACTCCAGCGGCTGGCCACAAACGCCAAGAAGAAGACTTAGCGACTTCCCGCATGTGCGCAGCAGGAACACTGCATTGCAATCTCCGAACATATTGCATGAGCCAACGACAAAGAAAACGGATCTACTAAGCATCATGTCGTCGATAACAATTGCACTAAATCCCTTTTGCAAACTGTATGAGACATTAAATGACACAGTAAAGGATCAACAGGTCACTCTTGCCATGGTTCTAACGAAAGTCCTCTTGCTGGAAGGATACATAACAGCAAATAAAAACAGTCAAGAACACACTGATCAAAAAATCAATTCTGATGGGCCAAATCACAGTGACAGGAATGGGGCGCTGTATGAAGCTAAAGGTAAAGAAAACAAACTGAAAGAAGCTGAAACTCAAACTGAAATGGTCATCGATCTAACGATAGAACAGAAAATAACCAAAAGTGTAGAAATTAAGACCCAAATGAAAGACAAAATGGAAATAAGGAGCATTAGCGATATGCAGCCCACAAGTACCATAAAGCATACACCAAAAGTGGCCCTAATTTTAAACAAAACCCCCTCACCTAATGAACAACAAGAGGATGGTGTAGCAACAACATACAAAATGTTTGACAAAATCACCACGAATAATGAAGTTAATAAGGGAAACACAAGATCTTGCATAGATAACAACAGAGATCCAATGATAGACAGGAACGTCAAGGAGCATGTAGACACAGCGGTGAGAGTGGAAAATTGGAAGACACCAATGACATCGTCAAAGGACATGAAATTGCAGAGAAATCAACAAAACCAGATGCCAGTCAAAGGAAATAAGAACTGCGGCAACCAAGTAGCAGAAGAGTTGGTGGTGCTAATAAACCAAGGAGGAATTCCAGAGCCTGAGGACACATTAATGAATGTCAGCTTGTATATAGATGACGCTGAAAATCCCCCCATAATGCCGGGATACACAGAGCAACTGACAAAGATGAGCCATCGTTCAGAAATTGAGTCGTCGCCAAAATCAAAAAAAGTTTGTAACAAGGTAGACAAGGAGCGAGACTTTGAAACCCTTGAAGAGAAACGAAATCATTTGATCTACCATGTACATAATAGTGAGAAAAAAAATCGGGGCATGATAAAACAAAACTCTGTAAGCAATGAAAAAACAAAATCAGAATTGTATAATCAACACAAAAGTAGTGATGCAGAAGTAAATAAAAATCTTGATCAAACGTGCAATAAAAGCAGGAGCCAAGAAGGGAAATTGGAATACACACATACACAGTACAAACCACAGTACCAGCGACGAAAATCAAAAAGAGAACAACAAAGAGCCACTTACAATAGGGAAACAATAACGAAAGCAAACAGCAATCATGACAAAAGGCGAGATCAATCAGAGAAAAGATATACGGCAGCCCAAGGTGCGACCACTCGCAATATAAGGCAGGGGAGAAGAATAGACGAGGACATCGAAAATGTCAAAACAAATAATAAAAGAGAATGCAGATGGATGATCAAAATAACACAAAGAAGTTGTAATAAAGAAGAGGTCATTCTAAATAGAAGAACAATTTTGGACATATTACATCACATGCGCGACCTACGATACATAATATCAGAAGACATACAAATCGTGGAACCTTGGCATACCAGAAAGGGGGCAGCAGCATTGTTACATTTTAATTCCAGTACAATATACCGAATGATTGAGAAACATCATGACGACTTCTATAATCATGGATATCACATAGAAGAAATCACGATAAATAAACATCAAGCAAACATAGAAGCACAGAGGAACAAATCGGAAAGCAAAAGAGAAAACAAGCAAATCGACGCGAGTAACAATATGTGCGCTGACCAACAAAGGGGGGAGAACTTCCAAAAAGAACACAAAGGAACACAGGCCAATAAAGTGGCACAAAGTCGATGTATAAGGGATAATAGAATACAGACCAGGGAAAGTGAAATAAACAAACATGCCCTAACGCAAAGAAGAACAGGTGAGCAACACCATACGACAAAGGTACAAAGAAGTCAATTTGACGAGAAGGTGATAACAAGATCGGTGACACAAAAAGTAGACAAAAGTCCGTCCACACAGAAAAAAGAAGCTGCACAGAATAGCAAAACAGGACTATGGGGTTGGCTACCGAAAGCACTGTCCCGCCGATATAACAAATAGCCATCCTGGCAAGACAAGACGGCAACAAACAACCAGAACAATGAGCGGGGCGAAACTATAAAGTTATGCTCATGGAACACGAGAGGACAATCCCACTTAACCACAATAGGAGACCCCAATCTAGGAGAATTTGATATCATATGTCTCCAAGAGACATGGCTGCAACAAACTCCCACGATGGAAGGCTACCAGATCATTCTGGCACCTGCCGCAAGGGGAATTAAAGGACGTCCAACTTCAGGACTGATGATAGCATGCCGAAATGGATGTGGAGCTTCAATGGAAACAACAATAACATCCAACCAGTCAATTCTAGCAGTAATACTCACGTGGGGTGAGGTAGGCAAACAAAAAGTGAAAAACAAAAAAGTTATGATAATCAACACTTACTGGAATCCAGTAACAATAAGTGCAAAAAAACTCAATGCAATGTGCAATGAGGCAATAGAGGTAGCAATGCGTGAGTATCAAGTATCAACAATACTCGTGTGCGGAGACCTGAATGCCAATTGCAAAACAACACAAAAGGCAAGCAAAACCATAGCACTGCAAGCCGCAGAACAACGCGGCAAAGAATGGCTCAAATTCTCCGGCATGCATGGACTTCACAACGTAGATGAGGCTTTCCCAGTAACAAACAGAATACCAACATGGGAGCGTGCGCCTTTGGCAACCACGATTGATTACATATTTGTATCAGAATCACTACTGCATGACATCAAAGAGTTTAATGTGCGACGCAAGCCCATGAGTGATCACAACATGTTGGTAATATCTTGGCTGGCAGAGAACAACAAAAGCGGCCAAAATTTGCAACTCGAACCGAATGCACAAGGAACACGAATAAGAATAAGTGCGAATGAGATTATCAAAGCGACAGCAAAATACGAAGCAGATGCACTTATATCAACAGTGCCTGACATTGATTATCAACCACTACTAATTCCGCATATATGTCCGACAAAAGGAAGAGGACACATGATGAAAATTGACACAAAACATGCATATAATAAAGAACTCATAGCAAAAAGACGTGAATACAGAAAAGCGCTACGTAACGCACGCAAAAAATCCATCAATGAAACACCCGCAAATATCAGGAACATAAAATCAAGATACAACGCATGGGTAAGAGCCCATAGATATAAATTGTATCAAGCTGACGCGGAACAAATTATCAAGGCTCTCATTACAAACAACAGCAGACATTTCTGGACTCTATTAAGAGATACAGAGCAAACCCTTGAGAGACAAATTTTGAACAACATTAGTCAACATGCGTGGGAACAACACTTTGAAACAGTTTTCAAAGCAGAAGAACCAGATACCAGCATTGAGACACAATCGAAAGAAATAAACTGGGTCAATGTAGAAAATAAAGAAGACATTTTGAATATAATCAAGAACTTAAAGAACTCCAGAGCACCAGGTCCAGACGGCATTACCAACGCTGAATTAAAAAAATATGCAAACGAGTGGACAAGCTTCATAAGTGCTATTTTTCGACGCTGCACAGAACTAAAGTCGATACCTGAATCATGGACAAAAGCTATAATAGTTCCGATTTACAAAAAAGGGAACCTTACAGATCCAGCAAATTTTCGTCCGATTGCGTTATTGGATGTGATAGGCAAAGTATACGCAACGCTACTAATGAAAAGATTTCAAACATGGGCTGCATCAGCAAAATGCAATGATGATTATCAAACTGGCTTTAAGAAAAACGCAGGAACCTCGTGTAACATTCTGGCGTGTAACATCTTAAAAAGCAAAGCACTGCAACATAAACAATGTCTTTTTGTAGTCTTCATTGACTTCACTCAAGCTTTCGATCGTATTGAAAGGCCGATCCTATGGAGAAAACTAAAAGAATGGAATTGCCCTGAAGACATACTAGCCCCGATACAGGCTCTGCATCACGAAACCAAAATGCGAGTTCGTCTCAGCCGAGAAGGGGATTTGTCTAATGAAGTCAAGAGCACCCGAGGAGTCAAGCAGGGATGCCCGTTGGCTTCAGCGCTGTTCATCACCTACATTGGGGACATTCAAGACATTGGGCAAACAATAAGGGTATTCCCGCCAAAAATCGGAGTCACAGAAATCGGCCATCTCCTATATGCGGACGATCTAACTTTTTTTGATCAAACACAAATAGGTCTGCAAAGAAAGTTAAGTGCCCTACAGCATATGCAACAAGCAACCACCTGGAAATTAATATAAGCAAAACAAAAGTTATGATCTTCCAAAATCGTGAGAAAAAAAACAGCAATTTCAGATGGCGGCTGGGCCACACTGAAATCGAGTCTGTCACCTCATTCAAATATCTTGGAGTATTCCTAGACAGCTCACGCCAAGAAAACACAATGCAAGCGGAACTGTTTGGAAAGACAGACAAACTAGCAGCCCAAGCAAAAGCTATCGATGGCAAATTTGGGAAATACTCACTTGTCCCAGTTTTAAATTTCTATAAAATGAAGGTCGTACCTACCTTGACATATGGGATGGAAGCGATGCCCATGATGCCAAAGCAAATATGGGCTAAACTAGAGGCCCGATTTTGGCGAAAAGTCTTGAAATGACCCCAATCGACATCAGGGGTGGCCATACGCCGAGAACTCAGCCTGCAATCCTTAAAATGCACAGTGGTTAGGAAAAGCAGAATGGACACCAGCAACAAAATCTTCAATATGATTAAATGCGAAATGGATGCCAGAAACTGTCAGATGCTAATAACATGGCAAGAGGAAAATCTAGGTGTATTATGTGATATAGCATCAGACGAACAAGAACTGATTGAAAATCCATGCAAAGTTCTACAAAAAATTAAAGATGCAGATTGGGCAATGACGATCGACGTTACAACAACAACTTATGGCTCACTTACCACATAATATATTGAAACGAAATGAGTTGCAAGGCTTCATAAACCAATTTCCAAATAAAAAGGCGCAAAACTTAATTTTACGAGCACGACTCAACATAATGAAAACAAATGAGATACTCCATATCAGAGGACAAACAGCAACTAACGATTGTCGTTTTTGCAACAATGCCAGCCACCCGGTCAAAGAAACAATAAGACATTTGCTCATGTCATGCCCAGCAACAAATTTCATTAGACAACAGTATTTGTCACACATGTCCGGTTTTAACATATTATACGAGGAAAATACCTGGTGGTGCAGGCTCATTGGGGGTGATAAAATCACATGGCAAGTTGCAGCAGCAAAAATGTTAGAATATATCGACCAACAACTACTCAACAACAATGGGTGTCACCAAGAACAAATACAACAGTGACCACAACATCCATCAAATGAACCGGCAAATTACAAATTGTACACAGAAAGCGACAAACTGATCAGATAAATAATCGTATGAAATGATGAGAAGAGCTGTATTGTAAAAATCCAATGTGATTAAACAATAAATAAAAAAAAAAAATGCTCACACCATATGGAAAAACTTCTGGCTCTACTGATACGCCTCGTGGAGCCACTTGACTGTGAACACCAATATAAATTCACCCTCATTTAACTAGTGTATTCGAGGAGTGGAAAAACTATACCTTCATCAGTAAATGAAATCGTCATGTTAAGTTTTGTCATCAAATCCCTCCCCGAAATGTTAACTGGTGTCTGTCGTGAATACAGCAATGGAACAGACATATCACACTCTCCTATAGAGACGGTAATTCATCAGTTAAAGGAACTTGACTTAACTCCAGAGAACCCTTGAACATTCATGGCAATTCCCGACACTGGATATTTCCCCTATCCTATACATGAACGAGTAGCCCCAGTGTCTACTAAAAAAGAATAGGATTTGCCACCCATCGTCACATCAACCCTTGGTTTCTCCTGGGGGTCTAGTCTAGTGATAGTACTGAATACATCAAGTCTTCCTGTGAGCTGTCCTATTGTGGATACATGCATACCCCTGTACCTGTGAAAGGATTCCCTCCCACGACAGTGACCCCTCCTATTCTAGGTGTCAGTAATTGTTCCGTGTTTGCATACTGCTGTGTCTGCATGGGGGTGTGTTGTGACTGCCCTTGTGGTGAATTCAGTTGCACTTGCTCTGGTTGCTGTGTCTGTTGCATTTGCGGTGCTTGTGTCTGATAGACTGTCTGCTCTTGGGCAAACCCCTATTCTGTGTGCTATATGGTGGAGGATAAGCTGTCCCCCCTCTTGAGAATTGGCCATTCTGTACATTTCCTTGGCTCCCACATAGGCATGCAATGTGCCCTGTCATCCCACAAGTCCAACATACAGAAGGAGCCCGTCTTACTAGTCCCCCTTTGGTTGAATCCTCCTTGCGCATTATTATTCTCATTCTGTGCATTATGAAACCCAGCTTGATTGTTTTGGAATCCAACCCTTCCTCCATAGCCCATACTTCTGCCTCATGACATAAACCCATTCCCTCCTTGTTCCATTGGGTGCTGATTATTCTCTTGCAATGTGCCCACTGCTTGCTGCATTCCCAGTCCTTCTCTGCTAGTTTGCCCCCGCTGGGATGTGAGACGACTTCTGAACCCATTTGGTCAGGATTCTAGGCACTTCTCTCTCTCTCTCTCTCTCTCTCTCTCTCTCTCTCTCTCTCTCTCTTTCTCTCTCTCTCTCTTCACACAATATTCCCATTTCTCCCATCACTTTAAAATTACCACAACCCCGTCCCCTTAATTTGCCATTCACCTTAGTTTAGTCAAGATTCGTTCGTTTGACTCAAGGCCCACAGTGTTGTCTCCTCCTCCAACCGACCACTTTTGCCTTCCGACCGCAGAGCGCCCGTGGAAACCAGGTGGGGATTTCGCCATAGATGGACCCTGCCCACCATCTCAGTTCTTCTTGCAAGATTTCTATTTGCCGCCTTCCACAGGAAACCCGGCAATCTTCCAGCTAGATGGTGGAGGATGTCCAATCATCCGAAACACTGGAGTTTAACTTAATGAATGCGTCAGAACCATCCTACCACTGCTACCACGTGAGTTTATGGCCCTTTTTATCTGTGGTAGTGCGTCATACAGTAGATGGGATGCAGAGTAACTCTTACACGAAATAATCAAACCACTCAGGAAGATGACAAAGTGTGTTTACTGTTTTATTATCTATTGTCTAAAACAGGGAGTTACAACAGACATCAACAGACATCGCACAGCATTATCTCTCGAAGCATGTCATAAAAAACAATACTTTTATAGCAAAAACTAATAATTTGTGACATCGTACTACATGGCTAATTAGAAAAACCTATGGGGGGTTCTGATAGGCTCAAGGGGAACATCTAATTATACTTTCTGTATGGGATTAGGTTGTGAATGGGTCTCTACAGTCAGGTGGACAACTCATGCCCACCCCTAGTGCAAGTCATCTTCAACAGTTATTTAGACACACAGTACATCACTGGCTATCAAACTATAAGGTCCTTTGTTATATGGCCCTCTAGAATTGGTTGGCACGCTAGTGCCCTTCTGGAACATTCGGCTCACTAGGAGCAGATATCTTTACCCCAGGTGTAAGGAGATGGACCTGACTGTGTCTCCCCACCCAATTAGCCCAACATCTCTCATCACCCATGCTTTTTACCATGCAGATTTCCTTTCAACTTGGCCTTGTAATTTATTCTCATATCTGGGAATATAAGAGTGTGAGCACATGCTACCTTAGTTCTAGAGCCTCAGGCCCCACTTCTATTTCCATCCATAACCCGCGTGACAGGAGACCGCAATTCAGCCCATTTTCTAGCATTTAATTGTCTTAAATGAACACAACTTTCACTCATGGTGTTCTTTCGTTGCACCTTAACAAGAGCTAATACAGCTTCTCCCGTTCACTGTTCTTCAAGGATAGATAACCAGATCTTGGCAGCTCCAGTCCTTGACACTAGACCAGACAGCCCTTCTCGATTCTTCCATGATTCCAGCTGCTTTCTTGCTGCGACACAGCCTTTCTCAATGGGTTTTGAGCGTACTAAAGTTGTGACACTGATGTCCAGCTTCCATATAATGGCGGCTTCACCTGCAGTCTATTCACTACATATAGCTGACTTGACTTGATTACTTAGTCTACTTACATTGCTGCATCTGTACAGTTATTAAACGGCATGCATTTTCTGCAGTACTCTTCACACATGCAATCTTCATTTTGCTTATGAAAGTTTACTCAGTTCTTTACTACATCATCAGATTCTATAATGTCCATACACTCTCTTCTTCAACCAGCCTTCTCAGTGCATCACGCTTGTCTCTTGTGATGTCACCAACTTCTCTTTCTTCCATTTTTATATTCCTTCGGAGATCTCCTCCGTCACATTGTCATCTCTTCGAGGATAAATTAGATAAGGCTTTCTTAATGGATACCTTTTCTCGAAGATTCTCCATGGAATAGTCACAATTGCTGGTGTCAAGCAGGGCACGACTTCTGGTTTCCAGCATATAGGTGTGAAGGGTGTGGAACTTCTTGAAGAGGCAGTTGGCTCCTCCTCTACATTCTATTTGAACTCCCTCACTTCACAACTTCCTCGTACCATCACCAGGCTGAATGTCTGACGATGCAAAACAGGGCCAGATTGAAATGTCTTTTTCTGGTTCACAAATTATCCACAGTAAGGCCGTAAAACAGTCTATCACCCCTCCTGCTAGCACATCCCTTCCCTGAACTTCACCCCTCCCGACCAGCACGTCTTGATGCTGCACATGCACAATCCAAATGACACAAGGACTAGTAGGACCATTATTGTTGTTATTTTCCTTGTTCCCTCCCCCCTCTTTTGTCTTGAGGCACCAGAAACCACTCTCTGCTGTATAGGCACCATACAAATGTTCAGGCAGTGAATAAATAAAACACAAGTGTATCTAGCCTCCTCTATCGAACTCTACAAGCCTCTCTGTAATCTCTGCTCTGCCTCCTCGTCAACCCTTGTGGCTCTTCACCCTCCCTGTGCTTTCTCTCACTTCTGCTCTTTCTCTCTTCTTGCTCCAATTGCATGGAATTCTCTTCCCCCAGACATCTGAGATACAGTCCACACAGGTTTGTTCAAAACCAAACTAAAAGCCTACCTCCTTGTCTCCGAGTTACCCTCTGAAGCTACCTCTCATCTGCCTGCTAGCTAAAATGTTTCCCTCACCTCTAACCTGCTTCTGCCCCTCACTTTCGCTGCCTCCACTCTAGTACTTCACCCATCATGGTCACATCCCAAGCCAGAGCTGGCTGTACAGTCTACATGCACTTAAAAATTGACAATGTTTGTTGTCCTTAATCCCTGTATGTCCATGTATGCATTGTCCCTGGTGAATGTTCCATTTACTTCCCTCCACAACAAGGGAAGAGGTCAGGGATCTTTCTTTTAGTGAATTGTGATAGAGTCCACTGAGACTAGAGACCTGATGTCTCCACTGAAAAACAGACATACAGAGTGGAAGCAGTTGAACTGGAGCTGCTGTCATACTTCCAGGCTGAAGTGGAGTGAGAGAGATATCCCTGAGAGGGTCAACACTTGCACTGGGTGTAGATGTCATTTCAGAGGCTGACATTTAGAGGATTACTGCTACTGGTCTGTGGTCATGTGAGGTAGAGCAATGGCTGTGCTGAAAGGAATGAAAGATGGCAAATTGTTTCTCCTCCCCTGCCACAATACATGCTGATAGGAATTTATCAGAAAACCCATTCTCCACAACGGGCAATCAAAACATATTTAGGAACACATCGTTTGGTGTGGATCTCGGCTGTCAACCAGAAACCTAACAGTGTGGAACGTGATGTAACTGCAGAGGTATTCTGTTGGAAAACCATTGACAATCTCCTTCAAGGGATATAGGGAAAAGCCCAGGAGAGCCGAATGCAACTTGAAGCCTGTGACAGTCAGCTGATGACTGCCTAGAACTCCACTGGTGGATTTGATGCGGATATTGGATCGTAAATTTGATTAAGTAGAAAGCACACCATGGACAGCAAATGTGAGACGATTTGGGGTCCCTGGGTTTATCCCAGATGATAGAATTTTAGGAAAATGACAGGAGGCAATATCACGTGCAAAGTGCTAAAGAGAAAGCTTTCCGCTGGCTGGAGTGGGGTGGGCTTCCAAACTGATGCCCTATAGTAGAGGTACAGTTATTGTAATTCTCAGAGACCCAAATAACCCGAAGAACGTCTATGGGGAACAGTGAGGCTTAAGGCCATACCGGTGGAGTAATCCAAGTTCCCACTTTTTCCTGATTTGAGTCAAACGACGATGCTTACAAATCTGAGAAATGTAATATCAATAACACAGAGTTAGCATGTGACACTAGGTTAGGTTATAATTGAGAGCTGCAGGGAACTCTGCTTGATGTGTTAGTATGGTGCGACACTAGTTAAATCCTTCAAGTTATGTCCAGTTACTAGTTATCAACATAGGCAGGAGGGTTGAAGGTATTTGATGTTTCAGATGTCTGTTTCTGGGTGATCATGTAATGTGCAGGTGACTATCAACCCCTCCCTATTTATTGATCTGTCAATTTTCCCTATGTCTATGTTTCCTCTCATGCTTGTCTTTAACCTCTTTTTGCTTCTGGAACATGTTTCAGTCTTTTCTCATCCCTTCTGACCCTCATGGCTCTATTGTTATAAAAGGGTTGTCTCTGTTTTGTAGCACTATTTGTGTTTTTTTTCATTTGCCTTAAAACATGTGATTGGTGATATACAAGGTTCCCTTTGTACTGTATTCATTTTTATCAACTTGACAAAAACTATGTGCCACGCTCAGGGTCATTACCCTGTTTAGACAGTGGGGACCCTTCTCAAACTATGGCAAGAAGCTCACTAAGATCAAAGCTAGAACCAACCCAGTCCCAGATATATAAATGAAAGTTGGGGGGTTCACAGTCCCCAGAAACCACCAATGTCCACAGATGTTACCAATGGTACTGCTCTGTGTCTGTCTTCCAATGCCTCCCAATGCATATGATAGCCATGGTTCTCACTATTCTATTTCAGAACCACCACTCCTAGACACAGTTGAGCACACCCGGATTGGATTCGAACTGCGAAACAACACCCAAAATGGCCCAGGAGCCTTCACCCCATCACAACAGCAACCAGCAAACCAGGGAAACAGAAATGTCACCACCAAAGAAGAAAAAACGAACCTCACAGCACTACAGAAAAACAGCATCGAAAACATCAGAGACTGTCCAGAAAGCTGTGCTGGGAAGGAGGGGAGGGGATTTGAGGGGGTGTTTAAAGCCTGGGGAAAAGACAGGCACTGATTGGTGCAGGATATCATATGGCCACTGCAGCCAATGGGAAGGGGGGGACACAAAAAAGGCATAGTGTGGATTGGTCAGGTGAGGTCTTAGCAAGAGTTGAAGGTGTCCAAAGAGACACAGTGGGAGATGGATGGCAGAGCAGAGTGTTGGAGAGTTGGTGGCAGAGTTTAGTAAAGTTGAGGTCATTGTGAGAGAGAAAGTAGTACAAGTTATTTGTAGTATAGTGTAGTGCAGGAAGTGAGGAGGAGGGGGGATGAACAGCAGGTATGTGAGAGGGAGACAGAGATAGTGTAAGAGATTGGAGTAGGCGAATGGGGCAGCAGTAGTTAGAGTCTGAGTAAGTGATTGTTAGGAGAGAGTGAGGCTAGTGAAGAGGGGTGCAGGAGTGTGGTCCGAGAAGAAGGGTATAGGATAGAAGTAGAGAGGGGTGAGAGTAGGGAGAGTGAAAGTAGTAGAATTGTAAGCAGGGTACCATATTCCTGAGTTTGGGGAGAAGAGAGCAATAGTAATGTGGAGAGAGTGGTCATAGTAGGATGGATAGAGGTGTAGCATCAAAGAGTGGAGGTGAGGAATAGAAGTGTTGAATTCAACAGAGGGAAGTGCAGAGAAGGGAGAGTAGTAGCAGTGAGTATTTGTAGTGGTAGGGAGGAAAGATTAGTAGTATGGTAATGAGGGGAGAGTGGTAGTAGTGTGGAGAAGGTAGAGAAGGATAAGCAGAAGTAATTAGTAGTGTGGAGGTGAGGGTAGTAGTGAGAAGGAGAGGGTAATAGTGTGAAGAGAGGAGTAGTAAGATCGGAGGCAATCTGGTAACCTCATAGGGTGAAAGTAGGTGGAAGAGCGAGAAACATCTGAGAGACAGAGGAGAGAGAGTTAGGGAGGAGAAAAGATGGGTGGATATGGATGGAAGAAATTAGGGGGATGTGGAGTTTAGTAAGGTGACAAAGTGCTGGAAGATCGAATTGGCATGCATACACCACCCTATTAAAGCTAACATCATTGATAGTGTAGGGCCAGTCTGGAATTCCATGAGGGAGTTAGATAACCTCCACTCAGGGAACCATTTATAGTCTGATAATTATCAGACAGCAGCACTATAGACTAACTGGGGGTGGGGAGTGAGAGAGAGATGAACAGACCTAACTTTACGTCCCAGGCCCTTTTCCAGCTAGTTCGCCCCATTAAAACATCTGTCTGTTTTTATACTGACAATTGTTCACTAAAGAAAGAACAGTCAACGTGCCCCTTTCTAAAGAATCTAAACAAATTAAGTGAAACCTCTGTGATTTATTCAGGTCATCTGTGACAACTAAAAAGATTTCACCAAAAAAAGCAAACTATTTGGGGTCCATATAACCACATTTTAAAAAACAAGAATGTATAGCATTATGTAATAACCAAAGTTATGATGGAGAACAGGCCCATTGCTAAATGAGGAATTAATGAGAACACCAAACATATGTTCCCCATTCTATAAAAACAAAAACAGCTGAAATATTAGTTAAGAAATTGTTCAAGAATGAACTAGAGCAAAACAAAATAATGTTGGCTGGAAGCTTTTGAATGAACCATAACCATTTGCATTGCTTTGGGCAATTCGACAGATCATAGTTTTTCAGCCTGCCATACAGCTACAGAAATAATCAAATCAGATTTGGTCCTACCCGTAAAGGGGCAGTCCAGTCAAACTACTAGGTTGCATTTTGGGGAGAATTAAAGGTAAATGAAGACTGCCTTACTTCATAGTTGGAATAGTGTTTTTTTCTGCTTCACTTATAGAATATTTCTGTAATTGTTATGAATAGGGTGCACCTGTGAGATACAGGTAGTCACCTGCACACCTAAGAGACATCACTCAACACTTGGTATGGATAGTGCCACAATCTAATCCATCTCAGGAACAATATTGGGCCTTGAGCACATTTTGCCCCAAAGACCAGGACTAAATACCTTTAAAAATGTACAGCAGGAAACGTGGAAATGCTCCAAAGTAAAACAACTCTTTGTATTCATGGAGAATTGTGCCAGCCACACTGGAACTGTGCATCCGAAAATATGTTAACATACTCATCCTTCCAGGGAACACAGACTGTGTTACAGAAATGCCTCAAATGACACATTACAAGTGGTAGGGTCTTGTCAAGTGTTATGAGTTGTGCATTTATGCAGTTTCCCTACTGTACATCAACTGAGTCTTTCTAATGTAATATTTCATTTATTTTCCCCACCACTGTCGGATCATTGTACACAGTTCATAAACACATGATGGCTTGCACATATCTTATAGAGTACATTTATATAAAAACAGAGGTTCTTTCCTATTGGTTTGAATAACTATTGTGTTCATTTCAGCCCAATATTATGACATTTTCAAGTTGACCAGTGTTTTAACCCAGAACAAACCACCCACATCCATGGGAGTATTTTCCTGGGGACATTTAAAAAATAACTTAAAATTCCAATAGTTCAAGGTTTGCAGTGTTGCTGGAGATTAGTATCTGCTGGAAATTTGATTGCAGAGCCTCACAAGCAAATTTGTCCATTAGAAATGGTACCTTTGAGCTTTGCCTGGCAATAATTCCAACCATCTGTTAAGGTAATGTAATGAGAATAAAGAGAACTTTCAGAGAAGGCTTAATTAGATAATTGGATTAGAGGCCTACTAGCATATGGTTTCATTATTTCTAGAACAGAAACTAAGGTTTGATTCCATGGGAAACCATGCACCCTTTACCATCGATAGGACAGTTGCATTTAAAAATATTTTTTCATTCAATCTTCAGATTTCCTGCGCCAAATAAAGAGGATTCATTTATTTGTTCATATCTTTATTTTCTACTGATTGTTTGATACTCTGTTCAGTGTATTCATCCAAAGATTTGAGTATAAGGTATTCAAATAAAAACTAGTGTTTCACCACTAAATGTGGATCTTCAGGAGGTGAAAGTACTCTTATACTTTTGGGGTTCTAGATGGTTGTTAAATTGATTCAGCAGACAAAATATCAATGTTTTTTATGCTGGTTTAATTGGATTCATATTCCAATATTTTCTGTTTGAAGAGGAAGACGGTGGTACTTCTTTCTTTGGTGACCATGAGGATTGTTTAAGATAACTCTGAAAGCATACTAGTTACACATATGGGACTGGGCGTGCTTTGAAGCTGGGAGTCACATATATTTTTTCATTTCTTTATTGCCTAAGACAATTTAATACAAAAGTCTTTTTGCAAAAAGACAACATATCCATTCCAGACTCCCACCCATCCCTCCCCACTCATATCACATTTGTTTTCTTTTCATCCAGAGAAAAAGCAGATCCTCAAGAACGCTTCTCAGGCTTTGAGCCAAGACAGTCTTCCAGGAATTTGATCATAGCAATTGACAAATTAATTTTATACCTTCTTAGGAGCCGGGCCCAGCACTCTACAGCCGATAGGGAGGGGGTGGATTCCACAATTTCCCCAAAATTAAGGGACCTCAGTTCTATTAGGCCAGGACATCGAGTGCACAAATGCTGAAGAGTTTCCCTGACATCTGGTTCCTTACAAAACCTGCAGGAATTGAGGGAATTCCGAACTATGTCCCATTCTTACCATGATTATGATTGGTTATTTATAACATCTTTAATACTCAGAGGTTTCTAAGCGTGGACCCAGGGATCAAACCTGTGTTACTTCTTGTTGTCTTGCTTCGCAAGGCGAGCGCGTTGCCCCTGAGCTACCTCCCAAGATGACGATTTCCATTGTCAGATATTAATTGAATCTGACCCTCATCAGCTGGGTTCTGAAGTACTGGTCAGGAAAAACTTGTAGACTGAGGTGTGACTATATGATCTTACCTCCTGCGCTAACTGGCTGAACAACTTCAGTTTGATAGCTTCTTTGCAGGTCTTCATCCAGTCTCTGTCCCATTACCTTTTCTCAACTTTTGCTGGATTAGTTAAAAGTTCTTCTAACGAGGACCCCAGATCTTCTAGCAGTGATTTCTGTGCTTGGTCCCACGACAACGACACTTTGCTGTTATTCAATGTTATTTCACTTTTTATTAGCCTGAAGATCTGCAGGGATTAGGGTCTTACCTTACCAAACAAATTTTACATTTTCCACTGTACACATCACTTCAATGAGATTAGCCCCATGTCTCTTCTGACAATCTGTATTGGGATTGACTTTGGTAGACACAACACTTTTTTCCAAAAACTCCCTTCAAGTAGCAGCCACTCTGTTGCAGAGATGGTTAACAGGTCATCCACCCTGTAAGTCACTGTAGGCACTACTTTAGCCTTATAGAATTTAATCAAAGACGTTAAGGAAAAGCCATTCAATCTCTGCATCAGAATTTTTGCTTGAGATTCCAGAGCACTCTTTTTTTATTTCAAAATATGGGATGTTTTCGCAGTCGCCAAGTTTTTACCTGTTGGCACTCCTAAATATTTGAAGGTGTCTACAACTTCGATTTTCTGACTCCCTAGATGCCAAGAGAAGGAGCGTTTGGCTTTCCCTCCATTCTTTCACATCACAAGTATCTTGTTTTTCTTTAAACGTATTTGAAGGATGTTCTGCTTGGTATATTCAATCAGCTTGTTTAATTGCCTCTGTAACCCGATTGGCGTTGAGTCACTCAAAGCCAAATCATTTGCATACAAGAGCCAATTTACCTCTGCTCCTCCAGTTCTTGGTGGAAAACACCTGATATTAGCCAACGATGGGCCCAAGTCTGATATGTATAAGTTAAATAGCACCGGTTTCAAGGAACACCCCTGTTTTGTTTCACTCCTCAGTCGATGGGAATCTTCTCACTTAGTCTACCCATGGCGTTCAGCCGAATTCTGCACAACGTGTTGGTGTGTAGAGTCTTGATCTGGTCAACCAAGTGAACCGGACAGTTCCATGTGAAATGTTTATTCCATAGTCTGCTCCTGTTGATTCTGTGAAAAAGCTCTCGATGGGTCAACAAAGGTGATATAGAAATTTTGGTTTCTTTCTTGGGCTCTGCACAACAGCAGAGATGGAAGAAAAATTGGAGGTGAAGACCCCAAGCCTTGGGCATAGCCAGCTTGAAACTGATCTTGATCCCATTCTCCTTCACCCACCCTGACAGCCTGCGGAGGAGCAGCATTGTACAGAATTTCCACAACACATCTAGTAATGCAATTGGGCGGTAATTATTGGGTTTGCATGATCACCACTCTTTTAAATTGGGACACAATTATTGAATGATTTTCCAATAAATATGCTTCTTCTATAATTGTACTGATAGTATCTAGCATTTACTTGCTCCTCGTCTTTGCCGAGTTCCAGTAGACGTTTATTAAAGAAAGATCGATAAGTCCAACTGCCTGTAATTTATTTTTTAGGATAGTGCACTGGACATAAGGGTCATGGTTGGTAGATTTGATTCCTTCAAGATCTAAACCCATCCCAATCAAAGTCAGCAGGCCCGCTGTCGGACGGCCTAAGTCTGTTGCAGTTTCCGGGTTTAAGAAACTCTCAAAGCCATTCAAGGTTGGCTTAGTTGATAGCCACACTTCTTGTAAGCATATGAAGTCTGCCTCTGTCCACGGAGTATCCCCAGGTTTCAATAGATGTGAGAAGCCATGTGTGTTTCAAGAGGAGGGGACGTCCAATGGAATCGTTTTTGGCTATACTGCTGACTCAGACCTGAGCACTGTCGACATCAAGGACCATGAAATCTCTTCTGGTACCTCCAATGGGTTAGTGGTTATTAATTTGGTTGTTTTGGCCATGATTGAGTTCCCTGGCCTGGTTATGGTGATATACAAATTTGGTTTGCGTGTCTACACTCGAAGCCTTTGCGGTCTGGTCTTATCAAGTCACTGTCAGAGTATAGAGGGGCTTTATCTCCAATAGAGAGTCCAGCTGGCTTGATGGCGGCAGGAGGCTGTGACCTCTGCGTCTCTTCACAGGCTCTGTTGTTACGGTCAACTTCAGATTGTTTGAGGGGACTATGAATTTGGTGACGTCTTGACCCAGTGATAGCAGGGAGGCTGCTGAGGCCATCAGCAGATTTTTGACCACCCTTGAGTGTAGGTGGAGAGACACCAAGTCCATCCTGTCTTCTCGAGGAAACTCCACTATTATAAAGTCGTCAGATATAAGTTGTTGAAGAGATGGAATGGTGTGGCAGAGGTTTAGGACATGTATCTGTTTAATATACATTCCTCACCTTGATCAATCACTCTCTCCATTCTGAGACAACATGAGGCTCCTTCTGCTGGTTTATCTTGCATCACTATAGGTTGAGAAGGCTTGCCAACTGCTCTAATAGTAAAAGGTGCAGTTGTGAGTTAACGAGTATCCAAACCCTGATATGTTTTTGGGGGTAGTTGTTTAAAGAAGCTGGCTGGCCTTAAATGAGGATTAGGTGGCACTCTGGCCACTTTCACTGGTCCAAGTCGATGTTGTTGAATAGCATCAGATTGCTTACTCCGGTTTCCCTATAGAGTCTCCTCGCCCCTTCCAATGGCGGTGGTCATGGTGTATTTACAGATTGCTCTTTGTCTCCTCGCGGCCAATGTTGAGGATCTTTGAGCAGGCTCCAAGAGGTTATTAAAAGTCGCTCCAGAAGCCACCACTAGTGGAACTGGCTGGAGGATCTCTAGTTCTTCAGAGTTTGAGGATTCGTCTTGAGTCCACCGAATGAGTAGTAAGGTCAAGCAAAATGGCTCTGTCGTCCTCGCTGAGAAACTTATATCCTTGACCAATCCCATGGAGAGTCTGGGTAGAAGTTGATTGGGTCAGGCTGTGGATTTGTAACCAGACATGGATCACTGTGGGGAAGGGTGATGTTCCTCAAAAAACTTCTGGAGTCTTTGGCATGGACCAATTTAGAGTGGTTCTGAGTCCTGGCCGTCCTGCGTTGAGCAGAGGGTGCAAGTTTAGTTTTACCAAAAACAGCAAATGTTTTTAGCAAGGATTTTCCCTTGTCCACTGCCTTTGCGACGTCTATTTGATCCTGGGACGATTCCCACAATGGGGCACCAGCCGGTCTTTCCTCCGATATAGCCTTGTTTGGCAAACACCTTGCGCTTGTGCCAGAAGGCTCGATTGGATGCAGAGGGCCTGGTCAGGCTTGTTGGGCTTAACACTGCCCTCCTAACCTTGTTGGCCATTGTTGGCATGAAACGATGGCAAGGGACTGGTCTGGGTACTTGTCATCACTCTTTCTGGTCTTTCATCAAAGTAGTAGTTGCATTTCTGGTATACACTCCATTCTCTGTTTACCAGAGGCCCCAATAAGGCTTCTAGGGATATTACTTTTGTGTGGAGCATCGTCAATGAGGTAATCTGATCCTTTAGGGTATCATTAAGGGACTCGTACAACGTTGTACAGAGCTATACTTGTCCTTTAGACCTGGTCTCTATAACCCATTTTGTTGGCCTCGGTACATGGTGCCAGTGGATGTAGGTAGACCCGGTTGCAAGTCCAGACGGTTCCTGTTTTGATGCTCCTCGTCTTGGGTTAGCGGATGTTGAGATCTATTAGCCATAGGAACTTCCCATAGAGGACTGCTTAAATCCAAAGATTCACTTGCTTGTGTTGATCTGGGACTTAAAGCCCTCCCACCCCGTACAACGTGACTTGGCCCAGGGGGGCCGCTGTAAGAAGTTTGAACTTTTTTGTCAGCAAATCAATATCTTGACGCAAATCACCTGTTCCGTTTACAGTCAATTGTGGGTTTTGGTGAAGAGGCAATTTCGACAAATCTCTAGGAATCTCTTGATCTTCAGGGCTGGTAGAGAGCTGAGGCACTTTTGGTGAGTGGCACTATGTGACACTAGCTGATTCAGTATATGGTCTCTTTTGAGCTGGCGCTTTAACAGGTATTTGCAGGCCTGCTGGAATAAGTGTCTTCTCTGATATCCCCTGTGCCTTAAATACCACCACTCCTTCTAGCAGCTCGTCATTGGTTAGTTCCTTGCAGGCCCCTTCTGATGATACTGGAAGGCTACATAGAGGGTCAGGCTCCACTGGTGAAGGTTTACTCCCCAAGGTGGCCCATTTATCTAGACTGGACCACGGACGATGGGCACCTTTCCATCTCCATTTAGTCTGGGGATGTCTGAACAATTTGATGTTGGGACATTGTGGTGCCTTTTTCCCCAGTGGTAGTGTCAGTGGGTCAGATGGTTTCAGGCGTAAGGCAAACGAGCCAATCTTCTTAGGGCAGCTTTGCACCACAGGTGTTGTCAGTAAAGGACTTTGGCACTGAACCACCAGCCTTTGGTCGGCTATTGATGGAGGCCCCACAATGGATTCTGAGGTTGCAGCAATTTGGGGAGCATTGGAATCATGCTCTTGGGGATGATGGTAGTTTTTGCCCTGTCAGGACATCCTATTATGATGGTAAATGGAAGCGGACAACCCTGCCTGTTCCACCCCGCTGGGAAAGACTTGCCCACAGTCTTACATTGGCACTGTATGGTTGTGCTGTGTGGCTGGGAGTGTCAGCACCTTCCCACTCTCAGATACAAAAGTGTGTTGGTTTGGGAGAGGAAACCAGATTGTGATCCCAGTGGGTGGGGGCACTGTTGAAACTGGGAGATTTAGGGGGGGGATAAGTGATGGCCCATACTCACCCTCCTCACAAACTCCTCCACCCTCTGCCTCGTACAACTGTGTGAAGGGTGCCAGAGCTGTAGGTATTACTGACATTTGGTTGAACAAATCCTTCCCTGAATGACGATGCACTGACTTGTCCTTTAGATCTGGTCTCCATAACCCACCTTGTTGGCCTCTGTACACGGTGTCAGTGGATGTAGGTAGACCCGGTTGCGAGTTCAAACGTTCCTGTTTTGATGCTCCTCGTCTTGGGTTAGCAGATGTTGAGATCTATTAGCCGTAGGAACTTCCCGTAAAGGACTGCTTAAATCCAAATATTCACTCACTTGTGTTGATCTGGGACTGTCATGATGCCTACCCCTGGGGACCCAGACCAGGTCCAGCAACCCCGGAAGCAGGCATCAAGTTATTTAGAGCAAGCCCAAAAGCCCCTCTTAGGGGCTGTTAGGGTGCACTACTGGCGCCTATGGTGCCAGGCTCATGTGGGGAGTCAGACCTGGCGCCATAGGCGCCAGGCTAATAGAGTAGGACTTGCCTGATGCAGATCATGCTGCAAGAGCTCCAAGCCAAATGAGGCTTGTAAGGGACTATTTTACCTTGGGACTATTTTTTACTCGGGTGGGGCTGGTGAGGAATACTTACCTGGGACTACTTTCGAGGCTATTTAAACCACGCCCGAAGAGCAGCACATGCTTCGTGTTATTCTGCATCCAGCAGCGTAACGCTCACTGTGTCTGCAAGCCTGCATCCAGTCTTCTGCCACGCCCGCCTCAAGTCTGCAGCTCCTAGAAAAAAGGGAAATAGAAGGAGAAAAGGACTTACCTGATTTACCTCTGGGGGTACTATTCCTCTTCACAGGTCAGTGCAGCCTCCATAGCATCCTCGCTGTACCCCGGCCCCTAAGGGGAACAAAAGGACAACAAGTTGAGACAAAGGGACAAACAAGGGGAATCCTTCTCACCACAATAGACTTACCTAATTTTACTGCCGGAGGCATTATTCCCCGAACTTCATATTTTCTCTCCGCACCTGAATAATGGAGAAAGCAACAGGTTACATTCTGTCCTTATTTTATTGAACTGTGTTGGATAAGACAAATCCTTACCTGAACTTCGTCAGCTACCACGAGGAACTCTTCGCTGGGGTCAAGTTGCAAACTGCAAGGAATCGGACAAGAGTGAAAGTCAGACATTTGAACTCTTACGAACTACAATGTTCTGAAACTCACCAATTCCTTCTAACCAGTGAAGCAACTGGTTATCTACGCGCCCCTGCGCTCGATGCAGGATGGAGAGCTCATCCTTCCAAACCATCAGGTGAGACTTTAAGGAGGGACATTAAAGGTGATCAGTGGGGAGAACAGCAGGGGGAGGTGGGGGTTAACTCTCAACTCCACGGGTGGTTAATTCCCTTTCTCCATTTACAGAAGAATACTCCTACGGGCCAAGCAAACCAAGCTGGGTGGGCCAGTCCAGTCTGTCATCTCAGCACGACACGTCACATTGGTGGAGACTGCAGCTGTCCAGTTTGGATCGACGCCCCTGTGGGGGCCAGGTGAGCGTAACAGAACGTGAAGCCTACCCACAAATTCCCACCCGGGCGTTATGGAAACTTCAGAAACTGACCAATTGGCCCAACTACTAGGGGAACTGAGGACAGAAGTGCATTCCACCCGTCAAGAGTCCAATGCTCTTAGGAGAGAGCTGATTTTGTCAAAGGAGCGAACTGATGATCTTGCTAGGCAATTACTGCAAAGCCAGGCAGGACAAACGCCCCTATCAGGACTCGGGACTCCAGCTCCTGTTTCATCGAGTAACCCTGTGCAAATAAACCTACCAGGGACAATTCCATTAGCTCCGCCCGAACGCTTTGCCGGGGACCCTAAAAGGTTTGCCGTGTTCATGAAACAATGCCGCTTGGACTTTTTATGCAGACCTGGAGCCTTCCCAAACGATCAAGCCAAGGTAGCCTTTGTATTGTCATATCTCAGTGGCAGTGCAGCTGATTGGTCAATTCCACTAGTTATTCAGGATTACCCAATTCTTCGAGATTTTCAGGGCTTTCAAACGAGCATGGAAAGACTGTTTGCCCGGCACTCCCACGAACATTTGTCCCTACGACAGGGTAGCCAGGACCTTCTATCCTACATCGCGAACTTTAATATGTTGATAGTGGAAACTGGATGGCTTGAGGTAAAACGAATCACGTTATTTCATCGAGGGCTTCGAGGAGAACTCAAGGATGTCTTAACTGAAGTCGTGAGCCCACCTCAAGACTGCGCTGAATATATAGACCTAGTGGTCCAGTTAGATCACAGACTTCAGAACAGAAAGGCTGATCGAGCCAAGTTTGAGAATCGGGTGTTGGTTAAAACCCACGCTAACCCCAAAGGAGCAGATGCTTCAGAACCCATGCAAATCGGAGGGGTTAAAGGACCCTTAACCCAGAAGGAAAGAGAAAGGAGACGGCAAATGCAATTGTGTCTATATTGTGGAACTGCTTAGTGCACAGAAGTGTGCTGTTGGCTGTCACGGACTTCGTTTGGACCTTGGACTCGGCTGCCGGCTGACAGAAGCATTGCAGATTCTACTCGAGAGCCGCGAGTGTGTGGAGGACGTCTTTGGCAGTTGCATCTGGGCTATGCTTGACCTAGAGACACTAGGATTGGCCAGCTAGTGGTGTTCCCTCCCCTCCACTTCCTCTGAGATACGTGAAAATACCGGCATACAGCGCACCACGCGCGCGCACTGCAAAGTGCACAGAAGTGTGCTGTTGGCTGTCACGGACTTTGTTTGGACCTTGGACTCGGCTGCCGGCAGACAGAAGCATCACGGATTCTACTCGCGAGCCGCGAGTGTGTGGGGGACGTCTTTGGCAGTTGCACCTGGACTTTGCCTGACCTAGAGGTGAATGTTGTGGGCTGAACTGGAAGCGTTGTTTGCTAATCTGCATTTCCCCAGACCCTTGTTAGACTAGACACGCCCCCCCTGACATTTCGCCAGACATGTCAGATTAGTCATACCCTGCACCTATACGCACGGCCCTGATGGTTGTTTTTATCCCTTTTATTATTTTAGACACTAGGATTGGCCAGCTAGTGGTGGTCCCTCCCTCCACTTCCTCTGAGATACGTGAAAATACCGGCATACAGCGCACCACGCGCGCACACGGCAAAGTGCACAGAAGTGTGCTGTTGGCTGTTCGCGGTGCTCGATGCTATGCTGAGGGGTTGGATACATGAGCTAATTTTAAAGTAAGTTGAATAGAAAGCTATTAGACACAGCTATACCTTTAGAATACTAGTAGTGGATCGTGAACTGTACTAAGTAAGTGTGTATGTGCGGTTTTAAATGCAATTACGCTCTGTGAATAACACCCGTAGGAAAATGGGTGATTTAAAACCAGATACTAGTAAGCAAATGAACAGACCTAACCGTGCCTGCAAAAGGAAAATTATATCACAACCAGGCTTATTAACCGAATGCAAGTTGGCAAAAATGACGACATTTTTTAAGAAAATTGAGAGTTCTGAAAATATGCCTTTAAAGAGTGAACAAATAATGACACCTAAAGAGATTGAATGCTCTGCACAAGAAATAATGGATGAATTAGCAACTGCTTTTCCATGTATTGGTAGTAAATTACTATCACAGATGGTGAAACCAACTGGACTAAGTCCGTGTGAAGAAAATGTAAACATTTCTGACGATAATATTTGTCCGTGCCCTATGGGGGATGGAGAGACTGAACCATGTGCAGAAATACAAGTGGAAAAAGATGATCTGCTAAAAGCAGGAGAAAGGTTTGATGCAGAGACAGGAATAATAGTCATAAGAAAAGTCAGTTTAGCAATTAACAATAAGACCCCTGATGGACCCATAGTAGAAAAGCCAGAAGCCATAATAATTGAATCATTAGATGAAACAAGCTTTGAAAGTAGAACTACTGAAGAGCTCTTTCAAGCCCTAGAAAATGCACTAACTACCATTATTGAACGATGTGAGTCTATAGAAGATAAGTTAGCGATCCATTCACTGCTATTATGTGATCTTAGTCAAAGAAATCAGAAAAGCATGATTGATAAAGGTATGAATACATTTATAGAAATAGAAGATAAACACCTATGTGACTATAAAAAAATAAATGATCAGATAAGATCGGGTCTGACTGGTGACAAAATTAATGAATATAATGTGCTTGAGTATAGCTCACCAAGCAAAAGGGGGGTAGGTGTGCTAAAATGAAACAGGAAAAACTAAACCATAAAAAATACACGAGAAAGTCACAAGCAGGGAAAAATAAAAACAAGTATGGGCAAGCAGCAATGTATAGTACTAAAAAGATAAATACAATCAAGAATGGATGCATAAGTGAAATAGAGGAAACCATTGAACTTGGGAAACCTGTTGATAAGTCAGCTAACGATTCAAGAAAACTGGTAGAATTGAAAGCGAAATCTATCTATAAAGAACCGAATTTTGTAGGCGATTATAATGTTGAAATACATGAGCCCAGAATTGATGGTGGTAGCGGGAAAGTACTGAAGCGACAAAAGAGGGTCAATGAGATCGTCTGTGATATCAGAGACTTTTTATTGTGCCCCCAGAGTCTCTTTTAGAAAAACCCAGTGCCAACTCTATGAAGGCACAGCAGGTATTGGAGATGCCCAGGGAAGTGTAAGTAATATAGAAAACATCAAAGGGCAGAAGGATAAAGAGAATCCTAAGAATAGATCACCTATAGCAAAAAAGGGAATAAATGGGTGTACGCCTCTGAATGAAGAAGTTCGTGATGAAATGAATAATATGACCTGGGCCATTCAAGTGGAAAATATTGACCCTAGCGAAATGGTGGTACTCAATAGACAACAAATACTCAGAATATGTGCTGCAATCATACCATTGAGGATGATTGTATCTGATGATTTCAAAATAATAGACCAAGTTGTTAATCCCACTTTGATCATAACTAATGTATGGTGTTATGAGCAGACAATACACGAGTTTAGATTGAGCCAAAAAGCCCATTTTGAGAAAATCGGCTATACATGTAATGAAAAACTCATACCTACGGAAAAATATGAAGCGAAACGTACGAAAGAAGAAGGAAGAGAAAGCAAATAATAAAAATTGGGCCACTCAAATAAATCAAAAGAATGTAGTGAAAGTGAACTCAGATCCACCGTCAGACCCAAAGACTCCTGATGGCTACTGGCAATGGCTCCCAATTGCTTTCAAACCCCATTTTGAAACTTGCTCCTGATGACCTGGAGGTATTTATGTCTTGGAATACTCGAGGGAATGCACATTACATTAGCAATGATGGTCTAATTGCGAATATCGCTAAATTTAGAATAATTGCCCTCCAGGAAACATGGTTGGTAACTGATTGTGAGATTGATGGACGAAGTAATCATGTCAGTCTCGCAACACAAGGAACTAGAGGGCGCACGAAGGGAGGTCTAATGATCTCTATTAAAGCACCGTGGAGTGGGATTAAGCATGAAACATCTACCAAGATGATTTTAGTGGTTACAGTAACATGCACCTTGCCCACAATAGATAATTTCATATTGGTAAACGTATATAACCCGCCTGGAGGTAAATATAATGGGGAAAATATTCTTACACTAACTAAAGTACTGGTAGAATTTGGAAATAAACTACCTGTTATTATAGTTGGAGACCTAAACACCAAGCTCAAGTTCGAGTCTGAATTTATTTATGCTGAACGTAAGTCCGAACCAGTTAAAATAGATCCCTTGAAAAAGGAAGTAAAAGATTGGATCTCCCTACTAAATAAATATCAGTTACTTATCTTGAATGGTAATACCGTAGGAGATACTGAATTACAACCCCTCGCATATGTGGGAACACTATGACCACCATTGACTATATGATTGTAAATAAAAAAGCAAGAATGCTAACATGTGATATGGCTATCGGTTGTAGACATGAAAGTGACCACATGCCTCTCTATCTCTGCTTTATAGATAAACATGTAAACATCAATGAATATCAAATGAATGGTGATATACAGGTAAACGAGGCGGGAAACCGTATAAAATGGAACCCCAGAAATATAGAGAAAGGAAATGTGATCGCTGAACAATTATTGGAAAACTTCATAAGGAAATTTAACAATGACCCCCATGATAAAATGAATGAAATGCTCAGTGACTTTGACGTCATGACCGAAAATATAAAATCATCGGTCATGGAAAAAAGAACACATAGGACAATCAGAGAAAAGTGGATAAGTTTGTTAATGTGATACACAAAGAAAAGAAAAAGCTCAGAGCTGATATTAAAAAATATATAACGGAGCGGCCCATAGATGCAACCCATAAGATACAGACACTTAAACGACAGTATAAGTATTGGCTGAAACACCACCAGAAAAAGAAACATGAAGAAACGTGGTTGAAATTGGCGCATGCCTCGAAAAACAGAAATAGTAAAGAAATGTGGAACATTATAAACTGTAAAAAAGAAGTCTCTCTCCCTATTAATTGTGTGCCAGAAAGTAGTTGGGTTACTCATGTTAAAAGTACCTTGGGGACGTTATTAAGTGAAGAAAAAGAGATAGTGACTGTCCCCACGGTACGGAAATGCACAACGACTGTAAACTCACTGGTTAACATGATAAAAAGATTGCCTAAATCAAGAGCAGCTGGCCCAGATAGCACCTGCAATGCACTACTAAAAAAGGCCCCTGATTTACAGGCTAGGGTGCTACTCATTTTATTAAATGGATTGGGAGCCAAGGAAAGCTGCCCGAGACATGGAAAAAAAGTATAATACTTCCCATATACAAGAAAGTCCCACGTAAAGACCCTGTTAATTACAGAATGCTGGCCATGCTAGATATACCGGCAAAAACATTTGCCAAGATTCTGTTAATTGATTTAAATCAATGGATATCCGAATGCAGAGTTTTGCCTGATAATCAATCTGGCTTCAGAGCAGGATCATCTACCACACATAATATAGTAAATCTAGTAACCGCCATAGAATATTCACGCAAGGTACGTAGGCTGTCAGTATATGTTGGATTTATAGACTTTTCAGCGGCATTTGATACCATCACTCGGAGTAAGCTATGGGCCAAGCTTAATAAATGGGGAATACCGCCTGGGTTATTGTATATGATACAACTGCTTTATACTGACACCTCAGTCCGTGTTCGTCTGGACCTCGAAGGAAGATTATCAGAGGAGATATCAACCATACGTGGAGTCAAGGTTGTACACTAGCAGCCATACTTCTTAACCTAGATCTGGCAGACTTTCTAAACAAGGCCAGAAATAGCCTGATATTTGATATCAAGATTGGCACAGCTAAGCTTGGTTGGCTAGGATACGCTGATTATCTTGTCCTAATCGACTATACACCTAAGGGCCTTCAAGTAAAATTAGACGAACTAGCAAAGTTTGCAAAGGAGAATGACTTGGCTATTAACACTGATAAAACTAAAGTAATGAAGTTTGATTCTAAAAACTTGACCAGAAATCAAAAAACAAAATGGATGATCGAAACGAGACAGCTTGAGGTTGTGAATGTCACAACTCAGGTATTGTTTTCTGGTTGTTGCAGATAATACCTCCCCACTCTTTTGGGGAAGTTACCTTCACTCAAGGAATATGAAATCTTTATGGTGATGTGCCAAAGACTTCCCTCCCAAGAGCTCAGCCTACAGGGATCAATACACCTGGCAGGCCGGGGGCTTGAGTGAAAAGGCAGGAGCAGAATCGTCAGAGCTAGAGGGACAAAGAACAAAACAATTGTTCAGGAAATGCAGCCAAGTAGTGCCGGAAAACAAACAGCCAACACCGCCCACAATTACCCACTCTTACCTGCTCCGTAGAAACAATATACCAGTAACCTACTAGTATCAAAATGCAGAGACAAGGAGGATGTATGGTGAAGGGAAGGTGTGCCAGTATCCTAGGAACACCACGGTGAAAGCAGCAAAGCGTCCAAAAGGTGTTCAAAGCAATCCAGAGTTAAAGCAGCAGAGCGTCCCAAAAAGTGTTCAAAGCAATCCAGAGTTTAAACAGCAGAGCGTCCCAAAAAGTGTTCAAAGCAATCCAGAGTTTTAAACAGCAGAGCGTCCCAAAACTTGTTCAAAGCAATCCTGTGTTAAGGCAGCAAAGTGTTCCAAAAGTGTTTCGTGCAAGGCAGCAAAGCGTTCCAAAGGTGTTCAAAGTAACAGGAGCGGACAAGGAAAAGAAATGAAATGACCAGGGAAGCGAGCGTTCACCTCACGCTAGTTCTCTTATGGAAATGTTCGGGTTATCAGGTCACCAAAACTTAAGGATTCAGAAATGGGAGGTCAATAGTGAGTAAGCCGGGTTCATATAATCCAAGGGGGACAATCGAGGGAGGCAGGTGTCGGGAGGCAGACAAGGACAAGGCAGAGACAACAACTTGATTCGAGCGCCGGGTAGTCAAGGATTAAACAGGAGTCCGGGAACAGAAGCTCGTAACTAACAACAGTTTAGGAGCACCCGATCTCCGAATAGCCGGCATTTAAATACGGTCCACAATGAAGGA
Organism: Ambystoma mexicanum; assembly: GCF_040938575.1. Taxonomy (NCBI): domain Eukaryota; kingdom Metazoa; phylum Chordata; class Amphibia; order Caudata; family Ambystomatidae; genus Ambystoma; species Ambystoma mexicanum. The sequence continues at coordinate 404,433,138 of NC_090941.1, forward strand.
AACACAACAACGTAGTGCACGTGTCATGTGACTACAAGTAGCGGGAGTTGTGGGAATTGTAGTCTCAAAGGGTTCTGGGTGTCGGGTAGCGCTCGGACAAAGCCATGGTAGTCTCCATTTTAACCGGGATGTGACAGTGAATGAATACACATACCTAGGCGTGGTCATAGATAATAAGCTCGATTGGAAAAAACATTGGTGTGAAACAAAGAGAAAATGCATGATAACCACTATGGCTTTAAGTAAATTTATCGGCAATCAAGGAAACATCTCTGTGAATACTGTTGTTACCCTATACTCTGCCAAAATTGTATCTTGTTTACTTTATGGGGCCAGAATATGGGGAAGCTGCTCTAAAAAAGAGTTGAAAGTATTTGAAGCTAAAATGCTGAAGATATTGCTGAGGATGCCTAAAAACCTGCCATATGAATACCTGTTGTTGGAATGTGGACTGACTAGTGTGAACAGTCGTATTGAGCTAATGATGGCTATGCTATATGTGAAACTGAATCGACTCACCAATGGAACGTTTGTGATAAAGGTTATGGAACAATATGGTAATTCTACAGCTAAACAGAACTTTGTCGCCATAAACAAGTGGAATAAGATCTATGATAAGTGGACAAAAATTGACAAAGACGACTGGTTGTTGTTCTCTATTGCGCAGATCAAGCTGAAATTAAAAAGGCTAATCTGTAAACAAGAGTATGACCAGATGATAGTCAATCTGGGAGAAAAAGCAAATAGTGGCCCCTTCCTTAATCAATTGATGACCAGGGATGGCATACCCACCTATCAGTATGCATTTCCTGAGAGTAATATGATTCGATGGTATTTAAAGTTTACATTTAATATCTGTAATATATTAGTCATATTAGGTGCAAAAAATGGTATCCATAAGGACATTCGTTATTGCAGATTTTGTGGGATAAATACGTTGGAAACTGCCCACCACATTATATGTGAATGCGAAAGTCGCGGAAAATATCTAATGAAATATAACAACAATACATATAAGTGTAATATGACTGAAATTTGGCTGAGTCTTATGGCTGGAAATGAATGAATCTAATATTTTCTATGATGAGGTTTTTTGTGAAAATTTTAGATATCTTAACCGAATTATCAAATGGTGTTTTGAAGTTTTTATAGAGACACTCGAATTAGTGGTAGATAAGCGTATGATGCAAGGTATGTTCTGAGAAAACCATGTGATTTTATGTGCTGTATATGTAAAACTGTAATTGTTATATGCATATTAAATAAATAAATACATAAATATTGTGGAACTTCTGGGCATTTCCACAATGACCGACTGAGGATTGGTCACTCACAGATCCAAATATCAGTGTACAACTATATAGGATTCACAATTGATATCTTGAGGAAAACTGTTTCTCGCCTATATGTAAATGTGCACTACTTTACTAACACAGCATCACTCTGTCCTGCTTTATTTGTGTTACAAAGTTCCCCGAATGGGAAATCAATTTGTTTAACCTCTTGTGTAACTAAAACAAATATAGCTCTGCTGTTATTGGTAAAGAATCTTACCATGCAAATGATGATGCTATAAGTTAATTACCTTATTTTATCCATTTTGCTTTCTGGTCATTGTTTTTCTTTAGTAAACTGTACATGCTTGAGACTTATGCTCTATTGCTGCCTTAATTATTTTGCTTTTCTACCATATCAGGACACTGTATTTTGGTTTCAGTTGTTTTGATAAAGAAAATGGAGTGCAATATTAAAAAGGCTGCACCACACAAAACTGGTTTCTTGTAATAACATATTCATATTCAGAACTTATTCATACAATACAATTCATATTGTCTTGTTCACCCCTCAGGGGATTTTAGATTAGATAACAAAACTAGAATGAATCAGAGGTTAATTTTTGCATATACCACCAATTTGAATAGTATCTACTACATACAAAAGTTATAGTATGTTTAAACTTTGTTAGGCGGCTACCCCCTTATGTGACTTATGGCTGGAAATGACATGAATCTAATATTTTATATGATGAAGTTTTATGTGAAAATTTTAGAGATCTTAACCGAATTATCAAATGGTGTTTTGAAGTTTTTATAGAGACACTCAAATTAGTGGTAGATAAGCGTATGATGCAAGGTATGTTCTGAGAAAACCATGTGATTTTATGTGCTGTATATGTAAAACTGTAATTGTTATATGCATATTAAATAAATAAATAAATGAATATTGTGGAACTTCTGGGCATTTTCTACGGGATTGCCCTGTGAAACCACCCAAGAAGGTGGTAGGAGCTGCTGATAAAAGCCATATGGAGTCAGACTCGGGAAACGACCACGCCCGACAAGCGTAAAGGTCCGCTTTCCGAGCTTGAAGAAGGATACTCAGACCTTGTATTGATTGGCGAGAGAAGAGAATAACCTTCCCGGATTGTGCACGAACCTGTTACCCAAAGAAAAATCTGAACGCAGGCCTGGCCACAGTAACCACAGCAGTCATGCAACTACCTCCAGAATACCAAGAATTCCAGGATGTCTTCCAAAAAGAACAGGCAAACACCTTACCTCCTTGCAGATCGTACGATTGTCAAATCGATCTCATACCCGGTGCACAACCCCCTTGTAGCAGGATCTATGCCCTTACGGAACCTGAGAACCTTCACCTACGACAATACTTAGACCAGTACCTTGCCAATGGCTTTATTCGTCCATCCAAATCCCCTGCATCTTCAGCTTTGTTCTTCGTGCCCAAAAAGGAAGGTGACCTCAGAACGTGCATAGACTACCGCACATTGAACCAGATAACTGTTAAGAACTGATAGCCATTGCCTCTGATCCCTGAACTACTGGACCAAGTGAAGGACGCTTGCATATACACTAAATTAGATCTCCGTGGGGCATATCATCTGGTACGTGTAAAAGAGGGCAACGAATGGAAGACTGCTTTCCGCACTAAGTATGGGTTATTCGAATACCAGATGATGCCTTTCGGGTTGTGCAATGCACCAGCAGCCTTGAAATACTTCATGAACGATGTCCTTCGTGAACTCATTGACGTTTGTGTTGTCGTATATATAGATGATATTCTAGTATACTCCTCTTCAGAATCTGACCATGTGAAGCACGTCCGAGCAGTCCTTGAGAAATTGCGCCAGCACAAACTATATGCAAAACTGGAAAAATGCGTTTTTCATGCCACATAAGTTGAATTCCTGGGTTTTATCCTGACCCCAAAGGGAGTCCGAATGGACTCACGAAAGGTGGACGCAATCCTTAAGTGGCCATCACCAAGTTCAGTTAAAGGAGTACAAAGCATGCTCGGCTTTGCCAATTTCTACCGCAGATTCATCCCAGATTTTTCACATGTCGTACATCCCATCACAGCACTCTTGCAAAGAAAATAAACGCTTTATGCGGACTGAAAAGCTGAAAACGCCTTCCAAGAGCTGAAAGCGAAATTCACGTCTGCACCTGTATTAAAGCACCCGCGCCCTGAACTTCCATACATGGTGGAAACTGATGCATCCAGTCTAGCCATGGGAGCTGTCTGTCTCAAAAGGACCCTGAAACTGGCCAGCTTCACCCAGTAGCATTTTGGTCCAGAAAGTTCTCAGCACCTGAGTTAAACTATGCGGTTACCGACAAGGAGTTATTAGCCATTAAATCTGCCTTCAAGGCTTGGCGGCACTATCTTCTTGGTGCCAGGCATACCATTACTGTGATCACCGATCACCAGAACTTACAGTATTTAAAAACAGCCAAGGCCCAATCATCACGTCAACTCCGATGGGCATTGTTCTTTGCCGAGTTCGATTTCGTGATAACCTATCGACCAGGTTGTAAGAATGGCAAAGCAGACGCCTTATCCCGAATAGGGATGGGAGAGGCAGAAGTGAACCCAGAACCAGTACCTATAATTTCCGAACAAAGGATTCTTGGCATGACTACTCTACAGACACTAGAGGACATTCAGGTAAAGATCCAGCAACTCTTTGATCCTACAGCCCTGCAGGACTGGATAAAGAAAGGCCCAGACTCTCTGTCACCAATGATCTGCCTTATTACCAAGGGTGGCTATTTCTGCCACACAAGGAACTACAAGAGCTAATCATTTCCCGTTATCATGATACCCTAATGGAGGGGCACCCAGGTATTGCAAAAACTGAAGCTAAAATTAAAAGACAATTCTGGTGGCCCACCTGGCAAAAGGATATTAAATCATTTGTGATGTCTTGCGGCATTTGCGCCCAAAACAAATGTCAAAAGAAAAAACCAGCTGGACTCTTACAACCTTTAACATTCCACCTACACCATGGCACACCTTATCGTTAGACTTTATTACTGATCTACCTCCTTGTAATGGATTTAACACCATTCTAGTTATTGTGGATCTTTTTTCCAAGATGGCCCACTTTATTCCTTTAAAAGGATTACCTTCAGCCTCAATCCTGGCCAAAGAATTCCTCAAAAACATTGTTTGCATACATGGATTTCCGTCCATGTTGGACTCTGACCGGGGCAGTCAATTCATTTCACATTTTTGGAAGAAATGTTGTCAATTGGCGCAAATCGACGTGAGATTATCGACCAGTCACCACTCACCACCCCCAGACCGATGGTCAAATGGAGAAAACCAACCAGACTCTTGAACAATACCTGTGTTGTATGTTACATCAGACTGAGAGTAATTGGAAGGACATTCTTTGGATCGCCGAATATGCATACAATAATTCAGTACATTCTGGAACTGGAAAAAGTCCCCTTTATACCCTATACGGGCACCATTCTCGAACCTCAGACCTTGACTCGCCCCAACACTTAGAAATGCCCGCAGTGGACCATCTACACGCTACGATTACACAAGCCTTTAAGGAGGCATCTGCACATTTAAAACAAGCAAAGGAGAAATATAAGAAAGATGCTGATCGGCATAGAAGTGATTCTCCACAGTACCAGATAGGGGATCAAGTATGGTTGGCCACAAAACACATACCTCTCAAGGGAACGCGGACCTTTAACCCTAGATATTTGGGACCTTACTCTATTGGGGCCATTATCAACCCGGTGGCCGTCAAGTTGGACTTACCTGCTAATATGCGAATTCACCCCGTCTTTCATGTGTCACTTTTGAAGCCAGTGCAACCAGGGATAAGACTAACCAAGCCACCAGACCCCATCCTTATAGACGGGGAACCCGAATTTGAGGTTAAGAACATCCTGGCTTTCAAACGAGCATGGAAAGACTGTTTGCCCGGCACTCCCACGAACATTTGTCCCTACGACAGGGTAGCCAGGACCTTCTATCCTACATCGCGAACTTTAATATGTTGATAGTGGAAACTGGATGGCTTGAGGTAAAACGAATCACGTTATTTCATCGAGGGCTTCGAGGAGAACTCAAGGATGTCTTAACTGAAGTCGTGAGCCCACCTCAAGACTGCGCTGAATATATAGACCTAGTGGTCCAGTTAGATCACAGACTTCAGAACAGAAAGGCTGATCGAGCCAAGTTTGAGAATCGGGTGTTGGTTAAAACCCACGCTAACCCCAAAGGAGCAGATGCTTCAGAACCCATGCAAATCGGAGGGGTTAAAGGACCCTTAACCCAGAAGGAAAGAGAAAGGAGACGGCAAATGCAATTGTGTCTATATTGTGGAACTGCTTAGTGCACAGAAGTGTGCTGTTGGCTGTCACGGACTTCGTTTGGACCTTGGACTCGGCTGCCGGCTGACAGAAGCATTGCAGATTCTACTCGAGAGCCGCGAGTGTGTGGAGGACGTCTTTGGCAGTTGCATCTGGGCTATGCTTGACCTAGAGACACTAGGATTGGCCAGCTAGTGGTGTTCCCTCCCCTCCACTTCCTCTGAGATACGTGAAAATACCGGCATACAGCGCACCACGCGCGCGCACTGCAAAGTGCACAGAAGTGTGCTGTTGGCTGTCACGGACTTTGTTTGGACCTTGGACTCGGCTGCCGGCAGACAGAAGCATCACGGATTCTACTCGCGAGCCGCGAGTGTGTGGGGGACGTCTTTGGCAGTTGCACCTGGACTTTGCCTGACCTAGAGGTGAATGTTGTGGGCTGAACTGGAAGCGTTGTTTGCTAATCTGCATTTCCCCAGACCCTTGTTAGACTAGACACGCCCCCCCTGACATTTCGCCAGACATGTCAGATTAGTCATACCCTGCACCTATACGCACGGCCCTGATGGTTGTTTTTATCCCTTTTATTATTTTAGACACTAGGATTGGCCAGCTAGTGGTGGTCCCTCCCTCCACTTCCTCTGAGATACGTGAAAATACCGGCATACAGCGCACCACGCGCGCGCACGGCAAAGTGCACAGAAGTGTGCTGTTGGCTGTTCGCGGTGCTCGATGCTATGCTGAGGGGTTGGATACATGAGCTAATTTTAAAGTAAGTTGAATAGAAAGCTATTAGACACAGCTATACCTTTAGAATACTAGTAGTGGATCGTGAACTGTACTAAGTAAGTGTGTATGTGCGGTTTTAAATGCAATTACGCTCTGTGAATAACACCCGTAGGAAAATGGGTGATTTAAAACCAGATACTAGTAAGCAAATGAACAGACCTAACCGTGCCTGCAAAAGGAAAATTATATCACAACCAGGCTTATTAACCGAATGCAAGTTGGCAAAAATGACGACATTTTTTAAGAAAATTGAGAGTTCTGAAAATATGCCTTTAAAGAGTGAACAAATAATGACACCTAAAGAGATTGAATGCTCTGCACAAGAAATAATGGATGAATTAGCAACTGCTTTTCCATGTATTGGTAGTAAATTACTATCACAGATGGTGAAACCAACTGGACTAAGTCCGTGTGAAGAAAATGTAAACATTTCTGACGATAATATTTGTCCGTGCCCTATGGGGGATGGAGAGACTGAACCATGTGCAGAAATACAAGTGGAAAAAGATGATCTGCTAAAAGCAGGAGAAAGGTTTGATGCAGAGACAGGAATAATAGTCATAAGAAAAGTCAGTTTAGCAATTAACAATAAGACCCCTGATGGACCCATAGTAGAAAAGCCAGAAGCCATAATAATTGAATCATTAGATGAAACAAGCTTTGAAAGTAGAACTACTGAAGAGCTCTTTCAAGCCCTAGAAAATGCACTAACTACCATTATTGAACGATGTGAGTCTATAGAAGATAAGTTAGCGATCCATTCACTGCTATTATGTGATCTTAGTCAAAGAAATCAGAAAAGCATGATTGATAAAGGTATGAATACATTTATAGAAATAGAAGATAAACACCTATGTGACTATAAAAAAATAAATGATCAGATAAGATCGGGTCTGACTGGTGACAAAATTAATGAATATAATGTGCTTGAGTATAGCTCACCAAGCAAAAGGGGGGTAGGTGTGCTAAAATGAAACAGGAAAAACTAAACCATAAAAAATACACGAGAAAGTCACAAGCAGGGAAAAATAAAAACAAGTATGGGCAAGCAGCAATGTATAGTACTAAAAAGATAAATACAATCAAGAATGGATGCATAAGTGAAATAGAGGAAACCATTGAACTTGGGAAACCTGTTGATAAGTCAGCTAACGATTCAAGAAAACTGGTAGAATTGAAAGCGAAATCTATCTATAAAGAACCGAATTTTGTAGGCGATTATAATGTTGAAATACATGAGCCCAGAATTGATGGTGGTAGCGGGAAAGTACTGAAGCGACAAAAGAGGGTCAATGAGATCGTCTGTGATATCAGAGACTTTTTATTGTGCCCCCAGAGTCTCTTTTAGAAAAACCCAGTGCCAACTCTATGAAGGCACAGCAGGTATTGGAGATGCCCAGGGAAGTGTAAGTAATATAGAAAACATCAAAGGGCAGAAGGATAAAGAGAATCCTAAGAATAGATCACCTATAGCAAAAAAGGGAATAAATGGGTGTACGCCTCTGAATGAAGAAGTTCGTGATGAAATGAATAATATGACCTGGGCCATTCAAGTGGAAAAGATTGACCCTAGCGAAATGGTGGTACTCAATAGACAACATATACTCAGAATATGTGCTGCAATCATACCATTGAGGATGATTGTATCTGATGATTTCAAAATAATAGACCAAGTTGTTAATCCCACTTTGATCATAACTAATGTATGGTGTTATGAGCAGACAATACACGAGTTTAGATTGAGCCAAAAAGCCCATTTTGAGAAAATCGGCTATACATGTAATGAAAAACTCATACCTACGGAAAAATATGAAGCGAAACGTACGAAAGAAGAAGGAAGAGAAAGCAAATAATAAAAATTGGGCCACTCAAATAAATCAAAAGAATGTAGTGAAAGTGAACTCAGATCCACCGTCAGACCCAAAGACTCCTGATGGCTACTGGCAATGGCTCCCAATTGCTTTCAAACCCCATTTTGAAACTTGCTCCTGATGACCTGGAGGTATTTATGTCTTGGAATACTCGAGGGAATGCACATTACATTAGCAATGATGGTCTAATTGCGAATATCGCTAAATTTAGAATAATTGCCCTCCAGGAAACATGGTTGGTAACTGATTGTGAGATTGATGGACGAAGTAATCATGTCAGTCTCGCAACACAAGGAACTAGAGGGCGCACGAAGGGAGGTCTAATGATCTCTATTAAAGCACCGTGGAGTGGGATTAAGCATGAAACATCTACCAAGATGATTTTAGTGGTTACAGTAACATGCACCTTGCCCACAATAGATAATTTCATATTGGTAAACGTATATAACCCGCCTGGAGGTAAATATAATGGGGAAAATATTCTTACACTAACTAAAGTACTGGTAGAATTTGGAAATAAACTACCTGTTATTATAGTTGGAGACCTAAACACCAAGCTCAAGTTCGAGTCTGAATTTATTGATGCTGAACGTAAGTCCGAACCAGTTAAAATAGATCCCTTGAAAAAGGAAGTAAAAGATTGGATCTCCCTACTAAATAAATATCAGTTACTTATCTTGAACGGTAATACCGTAGGAGATACTGAATTACAACCCCTCGCATATGTGGGAACACTATGACCACCATTGACTATATGATTGTAAATAAAAAAGCAAGAATGCTAACATGTGATATGGCTATCGGTTGTAGACATGAAAGTGACCACATGCCTCTCTATCTCTGCTTTATAGATAAACATGTAAACATCAATGAATATCAAATGAATGGTGATATAGAGGTAAACGAGGCGGGAAACCGTATAAAATGGAACCCCAGAAATATAGAGAAAGGAAATGTGATCGCTGAACAATTATTGGAAAACTTCATAAGGAAATTTAACAATGACCCCCATGATAAAATGAATGAAATGCTCAGTGACTTTGACGTCATGACCGAAAATATAAAATCATCGGTCATGGAAAAAAGAACACATAGGACAATCAGAGAAAAGTGGATAAGTTTGTTAATGTGATACACAAAGAAAAGAAAAAGCTCAGAGCTGATATTAAAAAATGTATAAAGGAGCGGCCCATAGATGCAACCCATAAGATACAGACACTTAAACGACAGTATAAGTATTGGCTGAAACACCACCAGAAAAAGAAACATGAAGAAACGTGGTTGAATTTGGCGCATGCCTCGAAAAACAGAAATAGTAAAGAAATGTGGAACATTATAAACTGTAAAAAAGAAGTCTCTCTCCCTATTAATTGTGTGCCAGAAAGTAGTTGGGTTACTCATGTTAAAAGTACCTTGGGGACGTTATTAAGTGAAGAAAAAGAGATAGTGACTGTCCCCACGGTACGGAAATGCACAACGACTGTAAACTCACTGGTTAACATGATAAAAAGATTGCCTAAATCAAGAGCAGCTGGCCCAGATAGCACCTGCAATGCACTACTAAAAAAGGCCCCTGATTTACAGGCTAGGGTGCTACTCATTTTATTAAATGGATTGGGAGCCAAGGAAAGCTGCCCGAGACATGGAAAAAAAGTATAATACTTCCCATATACAAGAAAGTCCCACGTAAAGACCCTGTTAATTACAGAATGCTGGCCATGCTAGATATACCGGCAAAAACATTTGCCAAGATTCTGTTAATTGATTTAAATCAATGGATATCCGAATGCAGAGTTTTGCCTGATAATCAATCTGGCTTCAGAGCAGGATCATCTACCACACATACTATAGTAAATCTAGTAACCGCCATAGAATATTCACGCAAGGTACGTAGGCTGTCAGTATATGTTGGATTTATAGACTTTTCAGCGGCATTTGATACCATCACTCGGAGTAAGCTATGGGCCAAGCTTAATAAATGGGGAATACCGCCTGGGTTATTGTATATGATACAACTGCTTTATACTGACACCTCAGTCCGTGTTCGTCTGGACCTCGAAGGAAGATTATCAGAGGAGATATCAACCATACGTGGAGTCAAACAAGGTTGTACACTAGCAGCCATACTTCTTAACCTAGATCTGGCAGACTTTCTAAACAAGGCCAGAAATAGCCTGATATTTGATATCAAGATTGGCACAGCTAAGCTTGGTTGGCTAGGATACGCTGATTATCTTGTCCTAATCGACTATACACCTAAGGGCCTTCAAGTAAAATTAGACGAACTAGCAAAGTTTGCAAAGGAGAATGACTTGGCTATTAACACTGATAAAACTAAAGTAATGAAGTTTGATTCTAAAAACTTGACCAGAAATCAAAAAACAAAATGGATGATCGAAACGAGACAGCTTGAGGTTGTGAATGTCACAACTCAGGTATTGTTTTCTGGTTGTTGCAGATAATACCTCCCCACTCTTTTGGGGAAGTTACCTTCACTCAAGGAATATGAAATCTTTATGGTGATGTGCCAAAGACTTCCCTCCCAAGAGCTCAGCCTACAGGGATCAATACACCTGGCAGGCCGGGGGCTTGAGTGAAAAGGCAGGAGCAGAATCGTCAGAGCTAGAGGGACAAAGAACAAAACAATTGTTCAGGAAATGCAGCCAAGTAGTGCCGGAAAACAAACAGCCAACACCGCCCACAATTACCCACTCTTACCTGCTCCGTAGAAACAATATACCAGTAACCTACTAGTATCGAAATGCAGAGACAAGGAGGATGTATGGTGAAGGGAAGGTGTGCCAGTATCCTAGGAACACCACGGTGAAAGCAGCAAAGCGTCCAAAAGGTGTTCAAAGCAATCCAGAGTTAAAGCAGCAGAGCGTCCCAAAAAGTGTTCAAAGCAATCCAGAGTTTAAACAGCAGAGCGTCCCAAAAAGTGTTCAAAGCAATCCAGAGTTTTAAACAGCAGAGCGTCCCAAAACTTGTTCAAAGCAATCCTGTGTTAAGGCAGCAAAGTGTTCCAAAAGTGTTTCGTGCAAGGCAGCAAAGCGTTCCAAAGGTGTTCAAAGTAACAGGAGCGGACAAGGAAAAGAAATGAAATGACCAGGGAAGCGAGCGTTCACCTCACGCTAGTTCCCTTATGGAAATGTTCGGGTTATCAGGTCACCAAAACTTAAGGATTCAGAAATGGGAGGTCAATAGTGAGTAAGCCGGGTTCATATAATCCAAGGGGGACAATCGAGGGAGGCAGGTGTCGGGAGGCAGACAAGGACAAGGCAGAGACAACAACTTGATTCGAGCGCCGGGTAGTCAAGGATTAAACAGGAGTCCGGGAACAGAAGCTCGTAACTAACAACAGTTTAGGAGCACCCGATCTCCGAATAGCCGGCATTTAAATACGGTCCACAATGAAGGAAACACAACAACGTAGTGCACGTGTCATGTGACTACAAGTAGCGGGAGTTGTGGGAATTGTAGTCTCAAAGGGTTCTGGGTGTCGGGTAGCGCTCGGACAAAGCCATGGTAGTCTCCATTTTAACCGGGATGTGACAGTGAATGAATACACATACCTAGGCGTGGTCATAGATAATAAGCTCGATTGGAAAAAACATTGGTGTGAAACAAAGAGAAAATGCATGATAACCACTATGGCTTTAAGTAAATTTATCGGCAATCAAGGAAACATCTCTGTGAATACTGTTGTTACCCTATACTCTGCCAAAATTGTATCTTGTTTACTTTATGGGGCCGGAATATGGGGAAGCTGCTCTAAAAAAGAGTTGAAAGTATTTGAAGCTAAAATGCTGAAGATATTGCTGAGGATGCCTAAAAACCTGCCATATGAATACCTGTTGTTGGAATGTGGACTGACTAGTGTGAACAGTCGTATTGAGCTAATGATGGCTATGCTATATGTGAAACTGAATCGACTCACCAATGGAACGTTTGTGATAAAGGTTATGGAACAATATGGTAATTCTACAGCTAAACAGAACTTTGTCGCCATAAACAAGTGGAATAAGATCTATGATAAGTGGACAAAAATTGACAAAGACGACTGGTTGTTGTTCTCTATTGCGCAGATCAAGCTGAAATTAAAAAGGCTAATCTGTAAACAAGAGTATGACCAGATGATAGTCAATCTGGGAGAAAAAGCAAATAGTGGCCCCTTCCTTAATCAATTGATGACCAGGGATGGCATACCCACCTATCAGTATGCATTTCCTGAGAGTAATATGATTCGATGGTATTTAAAGTTTACATTTAATATCTGTAATATATTAGTCATATTAGGTGCAAAAAATGGTATCCATAAGGACATTCGTTATTGCAGATTTTGTGGGATAAATACATTGGAAACCGCCCACCACATTATATGTGAATGCGAAAGTCGCGGAAAATATCTAATGAAATATAACAACAATACATATAAGTGTAATATGACTGAAATTTGGCTGAGTCTTATGGCTGGAAATGAATGAATCTAATATTTTCTATGATGAGGTTTTTTGTGAAAATTTTAGATATCTTAACCGAATTATCAAATGGTGTTTTGAAGTTTTTATAGAGACACTCGAATTAGTGGTAGATAAGCGTATGATGCAAGGTATGTTCTGAGAAAACCATGTGATTTTATGTGCTGTATATGTAAAACTGTAATTGTTATATGCATATTAAATAAATAAATACATAAATATTGTGGAACTTCTGGGCATTTCCACAATGACCGACTGAGGATTGGTCACTCACAGATCCAAATATCAGTGTACAACTATATAGGATTCACAATTGATATCTTGAGGAAAACTGTTTCTCGCCTATATGTAAATGTGCACTACTTTACTAACACAGCATCACTCTGTCCTGCTTTATTTGTGTTACAAAGTTCCCCGAATGGGAAATCAATTTGTTTAACCTCTTGTGTAACTAAAACAAATATAGCTCTGCTGTTATTGGTAAAGAATCTTACCATGCAAATGATGATGCTATAAGTTAATTACCTTATTTTATCCATTTTGCTTTCTGGTCATTGTTTTTCTTTAGTAAACTGTACATGCTTGAGACTTATGCTCTATTACTGCCTTAATTATTTTGCTTTTCTACCATATCAGGACACTGTATTTTGGTTTCAGTTGTTTTGATAAAGAAAATGGAGTGCAATATTAAAAAAGGCTGCACCACACAAAACTGGTTTCTTGTAATCACATAGAACTTATTCATACAATACAATTCATATTGTCTTGTTCACCCCTCAGGGGATTTTAGATTAGATAACATCACTAGAATGAATCAGAGGTTAATTTTTGCATATACCACCAATTTGAATAGTATCTACTACATACAAAAGTTATAGTATGTTTAAACTTTGTTAGGCGGCTACCCCCTTATGTGACTTATGGCTGGAAATGACATGAATCTAATATTTTATATGATGAAGTTTTATGTGAAAATTTTAGAGATCTTAACCGAATTATCAAATGGTGTTTTGAAGTTTTTATAGAGACACTCAAATTAGTGGTAGATAAGCGTATGATGCAAGGTATGTTCTGAGAAAACCATGTGATTTTATGTGCTGTATATGTAAAACTGTAATTGTTATATGCATATTAAATAAATAAATAAATAAATATTGTGGAACTTCTGGGCATTTTCTACGGGATTGCCCTGTGAAACCACCCAAGAAGGTGGTAGGAGCTGCTGATAAAAGCCATATGGAGTCAGACTCGGGAAACGACCACGCCCGACAAGCGTAAAGGTCCGCTTTCCGAGCTTGAAGAAGGATACTCAGACCTTGTATTGATTGGCGAGAGAAGAGAATAACCTTCCCGGATTGTGCACGAACCTGTTACCCAAAGAAAAATCTGAACGCAGGCCTGGCCACAGTAACCACAGCAGTCATGCAACTACCTCCAGAATACCAAGAATTCCAGGATGTCTTCCAAAAAGAACAGGCAAACACCTTACCTCCTTGCAGATCGTACGATTGTCAAATCGATCTCATACCCGGTGCACAACCCCCTTGTAGCAGGATCTATGCCCTTACGGAACCTGAGAACCTTCACCTACGACAATACTTAGACCAGTACCTTGCCAATGGCTTTATTCGTCCATCCAAATCCCCTGCATCTTCAGCTTTGTTCTTCGTGCCCAAAAAGGAAGGTGACCTCAGAACGTGCATAGACTACCGCACATTGAACCAGATAACTGTTAAGAACTGATAGCCATTGCCTCTGATCCCTGAACTACTGGACCAAGTGAAGGACGCTTGCATATACACTAAATTATATCTCCGTGGGGCATATCATCTGGTACGTGTAAAAGAGGGCAACGAATGGAAGACTGCTTTCCGCACTAAGTATGGGTTATTCGAATACCAGATGATGCCTTTCGGGTTGTGCAATGCACCAGCAGCCTTGAAATACTTCATGAACGATGTCCTTCGTGAACTCATTGACGTTTGTGTTGTCGTATATATAGATGATATTCTAGTATACTCCTCTTCAGAATCTGACCATGTGAAGCACGTCCGAGCAGTCCTTGAGAAATTGCGCCAGCACAAACTATATGCAAAACTGGAAAAATGCGTTTTTCATGCCACATAAGTTGAATTCCTGGGTTTTATCCTGACCCCAAAGGGAGTCCGAATGGACTCACGAAAGGTGGACGCAATCCTTAAGTGGCCATCACCAAGTTCAGTTAAAGGAGTACAAAGCATGCTCGGCTTTGCCAATTTCTACCGCAGATTCATCCCAGATTTTTCACATGTCGTACATCCCATCACAGCACTCTTGCAAAAAAATAAACGCTTTATGTGGACTGAAAAGCTGAAAACGCCTTCCAAGAGCTGAAAGCGAAATTCACGTCTGCACCTGTATTAAAGCACCCGCGCCCTGAACTTCCATACATGGTGGAAACTGATGCATCCAGTCTAGCCATGGGAGCTGTCTGTCTCAAAAGGACCCTGAAACTGGCCAGCTTCACCCAGTAGCATTTTGGTCCAGAAAGTTCTCAGCACCTGAGTTAAACTATGCGGTTACCGACAAGGAGTTATTAGCCATTAAATCTGCCTTCAAGGCTTGGCGGCACTATCTTCTTGGTGCCAGGCATACCATTACTGTGATCACCGATCACCAGAACTTACAGTATTTAAAAACAGCCAAAACTCCGATGGGCATTGTTCTTTGCCGAGTTCGATTTCGTGATAACCTATCGACCAGGTTGTAAGAATGGCAAAGCAGACGCCTTATCCCGAATAGGGATGGGAGAGGCAGAAGTGAACCCAGAACCAGTACCTATAATTTACGAACAAAGGATTCTTGGCATGACTACTCTACAGACACTAGAGGACATTCAGGTAAAGATCCAGCAACTCTTTGATCCTACAGCCCTGCAGGACTGGATAAAGAAAGGCCCAGACTCTCTGTCACCAATGATCTGCCTTATTACCAAGGGTGGCTATTTCTGCCACACAAGGAACTACAAGAGCTAATCATTTCCCGTTATCATGATACCCTAATGGAGGGGCACCCAGGTATTGCAAAAACTGAAGCTAAAATTAAAAGACAATTCTGGTGGCCCACCTGGCAAAAGGATATTAAATCATTTGTGATGTCTTGCGGCATTTGCGCCCAAAACAAATGTCAAAAGAAAAAACCAGCTGGACTCTTACAACCTTTAACATTCCACCTACACCATGGCACACCTTATCGTTAGACTTTATTACTGATCTACCTCCTTGTAATGGATTTAACACCATTCTAGTTATTGTGGATCTTTTTTCCAAGATGGCCCACTTTATTCCTTTAAAAGGATTACCTTCAGCCTCAATCCTGGCCAAAGAATTCCTCAAAAACATTGTTTGCATACATGGATTTCCGTCCGTGTTGGTCTCTGACCGGGGCAGTCAATTCATTTCACATTTTTGGAAGAAATGTTGTCAATTGGCGCAAATCGACGTGAGATTATCGACCAGTCACCACTCACCACCCCCAGACCGATGGTCAAATGGAGAAAACCAACCAGACTCTTGAACAATACCTGTGTTGTATGTTACATCAGACTGAGAGTAATTGGAAGGACATTCTTTGGATCGCCGAATATGCATACAATAATTCAGTACATTCTGGAACTGGACAAAGTCCCCTTTATACCCTATACGGGCACCATTCTCGAACCTCAGACCTTGACTCGCCCCAACACTTAGAAATGCCCGCAGTGGACCATCTACACGCTACGATTACACAAGCCTTTAAGGAGGCATCTGCACATTTAAAACAAGCAAAGGAGAAATATAAGAAAGATGCTGATCGGCATAGAAGTGATTCTCCACAGTACCAGATAGGGGATCAAGTATGGTTGGCCACAAAACACATACCTCTCAAGGGAACGCGGACCTTTAACCCTAGATATTTGGGACCTTACTCTATTGGGGCCATTATCAACCCGGTGGCCGTCAAGTTGGACTTACCTGCTAATATGCGAATTCACCCCGTCTTTCATGTGTCACTTTTGAAGCCAGTGCAACCAGGGATAAGACTAACCAAGCCACCAGACCCCATCCTTATAGACGGGGAACCCGAATTTGAGGTTAAGAACATCCTGGACTCCAAGATGGTGAAGTCAAAACTTTTTTATTTAATCGACTGGAAAGGTTACGGGCACAGGAAAGGTCTTGGGAACCTAGTGACCACGTGCATGCACCTCGATTGGTGAAAAGATTCCACTGACATTTCCCAGACAAACCAAAACCACGGGGAAGAACGACTTTAGGAGGGACCTTGGGGGGGAGTGGTGTCATGATGCCTATCCCCGGGGACCCAGACCAGGTCCAGTAACCCCGGAAGCAGGCATCAAGTTATTTAGAGCAAGCTCAAAAGCCCCTGTTAGGGGCTGTTTGGGTGTGGTCCTGGCGCCTATGGCGCCAGGCTCATATGGAGAGTCAGTCCTGGCACCATAGGCGCCAGGCTCATAGAGTAGAACTTACCTAATGCAGACCATGCTGCAAACTTACCTGATGTAGACCATGCTTCAAGATCTCCAAGCCAATTGAGGTTTGGAAGGGACTATTTTACCTTGGGACTATTTTTTACTCGGGTGGGGCTGGGGAGAATACTTACCTGGGACTACTTTGGAGGCTATTTAAACCACGCCTGAAGAGCAGCACATGCTTCGCGTTATTCTGCATCCAGCAGCGTAACGCTCACCGTGTCTGAAAGCCTGCATCCAGTCTTCTGCCACGCCCGCCTCGAGTCTGCAGCCCCTAGAAACAAGGGAAACAGAAGGAGAAAAGGTTAGAACAAGAGCAATACCTTCGATCCTTACCTGAAATCCGGATCCACCGCTACCTTCTGCACATTCCCGCCGCACTCCGGCACCTAAGGGGAACACAAGAACAGCAAAGGTGAGCCAAGGGAATAAACAGAGGCAATAGTAACTACCCCCATAGACTTACCTGATTTACCTCTGGGGGTACTATTCCTCTTCACGGGTCGGCGCAGCCTCCATAGCATCCTCGCCGTACCCCGGCCCCTAAGGGGAACAAAAGGACAACAAGGTGAGACAAAGGGACACACAAGAGGAATCCTTCTCACCACAATAGACTTACCTAATTTTACCGCCAGAGGCATTATTCCACAAACTTCATATTTTCTCTCCACACCTGAATAAGGGAGAAAGCAACAGGTTATATTCTGTCCTTACTTTATTGAATTGTGTTGGATAAGACAAATCCTTGCCTGAACTTCGTCAGCTACCACGAGGAACTCTTTGCTGGGGTCAAGCTGCAAACTGCAAGGAATCGGACAAGAGTGAAAGTCAGACATTTGAACTCTTAAGAACTACAATGTTCTGAAACTCACCAATTCCTTCCAACCAGTGAAGCAACTGGTTATCTACGCGCCCCTGCGCTCGATGCAGGATGGAGAGCTCATCCTTCCAAACCATCAGGTGAGACTTTAAGGAGGGACACTAGAGGCGATCAGTGGGGAGAACAGCAGAGGGAGGTGGGGGTTAACTCTCAAATCAACGGGTGGTTAATTCCCTTCTCCATTTACAGAAGAATACTCCTACGGGCCAAGCAAACCAAGCTGGGTGGGCCAGTCCAGTCTGTCATCTCGGCACTACACGTCACATTGGTGGAGACCGCAGCTGTCCAGTTTGGATCGACGCCCCTGTGGGAGCCAGGTGAGCGTAACAGGGACTTGAAGCCCTCCCACCCTGTACAACGTGACTTAGCCCACTGGGAGCCGCTGTAAGAAGTTTGAACTTTTTTGTCAGCAAATCAATATCTTGATGTAAATCACCTGTTCCGATTAGTCAATTGTCGGTTTTGGAGAAGAGGCAATTCCAACAAATCTCTAGGAGTCTCTTGATCTTCAGGCCTGGTAGAGAGCTGAGGCACTTTTGGTGAGTGGCACTATGTCACACTAGCTGATTCGGTATGGGGTCTCTTTTGAGCTGGCGCTGTAACAGGTATTTGCAGGTCTTCTGGCATAAGTGCCTTCTCTGATATCCCCTGTGCCTCAAATACCAGCACTCCTTCTAGCAGCTCGTCATCGGTTAGTTCCTTGCGGGCCCCTTCTGATCATACTGCAAGCTCACATAGAGGGTCAGGTTCAACTGGTGAGGGTTTACTCCCCAAGGTGACCCATGTATCTAGACTGGACCCCGGACGAGGGGCACCTTTCCATCTCCATTTAGTCTGGGGATTTCTGTTCAAGTTGATGGTGGGACATTGTGGTGCCTTTTTCCCCAGTGGTAGTGTCAGAGGGTCAGATGGTTTCAGGTTTAAGGCAAACGAGGCAATCTCCTCAGGGCAGTTTTGCACCACAGGTGTCATCAGTAAAGGACTTTGGCACTGAATCACCAGCCTTTGGTTGGCTATTGATGGAGG
Organism: Ambystoma mexicanum; assembly: GCF_040938575.1. NCBI lineage: Eukaryota > Metazoa > Chordata > Amphibia > Caudata > Ambystomatidae > Ambystoma > Ambystoma mexicanum. The sequence goes on from NC_090941.1 coordinate 404,452,328, forward strand.
CCCCACAGTGGATTCTGAAGTTGCAGCAATTTGGGGAGCAGCGGAATCGTGCTCTTGGGGATGGTGACAGTTGTTGCCCTGGCAGGACACCCCATTGTAATGGTAAATGGAAGCCGACAGCCCTGCCTGTTCCACCCGTCTGGGAAAGACTTGCCCACAGTCTGACATTGGCACTGTATGGTTGCGCTGTGTGGCTAGGAGTGTCAGCACCTTCCCACTCTCAGATACAAAAGTGTGTTGGTTCGGGAGAGGAAACTGTCTTGTGGCCCCAGTTGGGGGGGGGGGCACTGCTGGAACTGGGAGATTTAAGGGGGGATAAGTGATTGCGCATACTCACCCTCCTCCACAACCTCCTCCACCCTCGCAGATGTGGTGTCTGACATATAGTTCATCCCTGCCCCTCCCGCAGCAGAGACGAGGAACGGGCCGAACAATATTTTGGAGGAAACCCCTCACTTGCCCATCTGCAATATATTGACAATCAGAAAAACTGCCTGTGGACGCCCAGACAAATGTTTAGACAGGTGCTTAGGTGGGATCATTGGGTCCACAGCCCCTTCTTCACACAATGCACCTACCTCGTCAAGGCAGTGACGAGCCTGTGTTGTTGATGCACTCAGGATGGTCCTAGTCCATACTGGAGCACCTGGCAATCTTTCAATATCAAGTCTTAGTTGTTTCCTCATTTTAAGCGGGAGGTCAGGCAGGACAGGCTCCATCATACAATGCCCAGTCGTTGCCAGTCGCTGGAGAGGTTCCATGGTGTTCACAAAATCCAAATGCCCAGAGCAGCAGGGAAGCCTCAGTCCCGATGTCCCAACTCCCAAACACCAACCATTCACTGTGGCTCTGCCAGGCAGGGTGTTTTAGTAGAGATCTGCCACACAAGCAACAAGAAACAACAGACTCTGGTCTGTATCAGAAATCACAGTGTTTGCTACGAGTCACCAAACACTCAGCAACAGTCCCCTGAGGCTCCACCAGGCAGTGTGTTTTAGTAGAGTTCTACCTTCCAAGCAGCAAGAAACAACAGACTATGGTCTTTAGCAGAAATCACATCGTTTGCTGCGAGTCACCAAACACCAGTGACACTCTGCTGAGGGTCTGCCAGGCAGTGTGTTTTAGTAGCGCTCAGCCTCCCAAGCATCAAGAAACAACAGACTCGGTCATTAGCAGAAATCATGGCGTTTGCTGAGAGTCACCAAACACTCAGCGACACTCCCTATTTAATCTGACACCAAATTCACATTACATACAGTTTTCAAGAATTATTTAAATTATTCATAATCATAAAACTATGAAAAATATGCTATACCTTCATGTTGCTTATCCAGACGTGAACTAGTGATGACCGATTATAGAAATCCTTGTCTCCTGGAGGTAGAGGTTGCTACCCTGGACTATGGAATAAACACAATTTAGCTTTTAAAGTATCAAGAGCAGATTGGGTCCCCACATATTTTTCTGATAAAAAAAAATAGAAATTATAATCAACCAAGTGAGGTTGCGGTGTGTATGCTATAAGACTATATGGAAAGGGGGTAGGCTGATGGATGGATTGGGCCAAACAAATAGTGTGACATAATCATGACATAAGGATGGGAATATTTCATACTTTAAAAAAGTAGGAGCATGCCGGGGATAGGATTCTGACTCTGGAAAAGCTCTGTGTAGAAATGCAACCTGCTTCTATTGGATGGATGAATTAACTCGGGAGACAAATTTAAGGGCTGCAGATGAGAAGATTCCTGTTCCAAGGGGATTATTCTTCCACAAAGGAACCTTCAGAGAAGGGAATGTGAGGCATTTCTAACTTCATGGAAGAAGACCAAGAGGGGCCTGCTGACTAAGACTTCCCTGGGAACACTTGAGGGTTTCGGCTGGCTGTGCGCCTTTAAAGACTAATGTAAAGTGAGTATGAGAATTCCCCAAAGGAAATTAAATTGGCCCCCAATTTTATTTGTCGTGTTAAATGCCAGAAAAGGGGCTGGATTAGAGAGGTTATACCAAAATACCTTGATTAAATGGCAAATGTACAATGCATTCTCACTGCATTAACAATCAAGTGAGATGACATTTTAATCCAACCCAAAACACATTTTTAAACTGTGTGGGCAGTGGCATAGATTGCAATTCATGCAGTTGCCTGCAAGTCTTTGTAATTATAATCTCATTAAATTGCACCCAGAAATGGTTAACATAGCTGGTCAAGTGGCACAGCGAGTAGAGAGCTAACGCAGGTTTGAATCCCGGCGTGGCCAAACTCCGCCTTTCATCCTTCCGAGGTCGATAAATGAGCACCACACACCGTGGGTAATAATAAGCAGCACTCAGATACCTGAGGGTTCGTAGCGCTATATAAATGCCAAATTATTATTATTTATTTTTATTAATGCTACGACAGGACAACGTTCGTACCACAGCCCATGAAGATATGCGTGCTATGTTTTCTGTGAAGGAGATAGCTATTTAATGGAATGAGAAATTAGAGCAAGTTAAATTGCGTCATGTATACTCCTATAAAAATTATGTTAATGTAGATCCCACATGCACCTAATTTTTTAAACTTCACAGTGGCGCTCTGTTAGTGATGTGAGGGCGAAGGGATACTTATACTGTTTAACACAATCCTTGTGCGTTCTGAACTGATAATATTGCTTCCCTAATCAAAACCTCCAGATTTTGATGACATTCTTCATAACCGTACTTTAAACTTCACATACATAATGACCCACTGCACTGTATTGACCGTGGAAATGTCAGACATGCAACGGTTCTCTGATTCCATAATTTACTGGCACACCTTAGTCAAAATAATTGAAATTTCCACTGACAATTTTCAGATTTAGGTCAATGATACACACATTTTTTTTTTTTTTGTATCTAGTTACAAGAACCTTTTACAACAAAGTAGAAAAGAAACACAAATAATTGTCTACAATAACAACATGACAAAAACCAGATCGAGAAAAAATCTACTAACAAACTAACTGCCTCACATATCTCTCTACCATGCTTGAGATTTACAAAGAAAAAGGAAAACAAAAGGTAACATGCAAAAATGTAAGACTTTAAAACTATGATCCTAATAACCAAGGAAGACAAGAGGAACAGGCAAGGAAAAAGGCCAGGGGACTTGCGATCACATCGAGCTGGTCAATCCCTCCTAACATCTCTTTCTTCCACTCATAATATTGAGGCAACTTCTTCAGGAGGGAGGAAGCTTCAAACTTCTTTCCAATACCTGAACCACAGCAATTGTTAACGCTGTTTCATACCCAGAGAATAATCTATCCCAGAGCATTTCAGAAGGGATTCTTTCTTCATTAACCACACATTTTGCAAATAAGGCTGCTCTAACCGGCCAAATACCCTCGAACTCCATCAACAGATGTTGTCATGTTTGGTTAACCAGATTTGTGCATCTGTCACATAGAGTAACAGTAACCTCCTCGTGCCCTCTTTTAACCCGGACCATTACGGTATGTAACAATTTCAGATGTATTCTAAGAAATTCTTTCGTGACCTTCCAGCCTGGGAACTTCACAAGATATCGCAGAAGAGTCCCCATTTTGTTATTTGCTTTCAGGAAAGAATTTGTGGGTGCAGAGGAGCGCATATTTTCAATTGTTGTGATCAAGTCCGTCTCCTCTAGTGATTTTTTTGCCTTTAGCGGATTGCAAATCAACATCTCGAAATCAAACGTCTGCCTTACCTAATAACTCCTTAAGCATTGTTTCCATGGTTGACAGCATTGTGGATTTCAAGTGTTCTAACTGTGCCTTAAGATCTGCATTCAGGGTATGTTCTTGGGCAGTTATGATTAAGCAGAAGAGGGAAGCCAATCTCCATTCTACCCACACTCTCAACGACCGCAAACCTAACTCAAATCTAAGGCAAGACATAGAAAGACTCATTGGGATCCCGAGGACCCTCTTCCAAACTAGCCCTTCCAGTCTTTGCCAATTCGTGCCCCAGAGAAATGGTTTGCTCTCCAAGCCGTACAAAATGACTGGAATAACTTTTGGTATGTAATATTTGATTAGGGGAATGGGGGAAAATGTGCAATATTTGTGCAGTACCTTTTTCATTTGTTGGACTATATGCGCGATTTTACCTTGCACACACATTTTATACAATCCTCAATCACAGTTGGAGAATACATGGTATACACACTTGTTATACAGACTTTGTAACATCCAGACGTTCATTTCAAACAACATAAAAAGGGACAAAATAGAAATCCTATGTTGTAATACTCCCACAACATTCCCATTTGAGTGTCAATTAATTGTTGTAAAAGTTATGCATTTTTTAAATCAATACATTGCATACACTCACATTAATTTGCTCATTCACAAGACATATTAAATTACTAGATAAATATCCTCCCTCTTCTGAACTTTGTCATGTGACAGTCAAAAGAATCCAACAACCAAATGGGACGTTTCAAGAGTTTATTAATGTTTTTCAACTGGTGGTCTTGAAACCTTTTCGATGGCCACACTAAAAGGGTCCCTATGACTTCCCCCCATCTCGACATAGGCTCCCTACGTCCTAGCCCAGGCACACCTATTTTCCAGTCAGATCTCCCAGAGTCATTGATCGGTGACCCTACTCTTTTGTCTATGACTCCTTCTATGGGAAGTCCTAAAAGCTGTGGCCTTTTCTAACTATACCCCTCAGGGAATTCCTACTTGTGCCTGGTTATCCGATTCTTCCCTGCTCGATAGTCCATTCCCCAAGCTCTCACAACTCAAGTTTCTCCCTATCCCTCTCTCTCTTTCTTTTTCTCACTCTCTCTCTGTACCTCTTACACATCTTTCTCCTCTCCTTGATATCCCTCTCTTTCTACCGCCACACTCCCCCTGAATCTTACTAATATTCTTCTCCTTTCTCTCCCACTACCTCACTGTGCTCTTACTTTGTTCTACACCTTTCTCCGTCTATGTTCTGATCTCACTACACCCCCTACACCTCCCTCTCTTTCTTATTCTGTCTCTCTGTCTCTCTCTACATGTTTCTGTATCTCTCCCTCTCTCTCCTTTGTCTCTCCCCCTGTGTCTTGATCTCACCACACTACCTTCTCCTTTCTCTCCTCTTCCTCCATGTCCTGATCTCACCAGACACCTTACTTACTTTTCGTGCCTTGAAACACTTGTGTTCGCACCTTGAAACACTTGTGTATAGGCGCGTTATAAATGCCATATCATTTCATACCACTTTTTCCTCTCTATCCACTACTTTCCACCTAATCCCCAACCTCCACTCTTACAACACTGCAGCTATTTCCATACTCCCACTATTCTCCTGGCTCTCTCTCAAATGTACACCCTTCTCAACACAAACCTGCACTCCCTCTTTAACTCTGTACTCACTATCTCTCTTTTGCCATAAATGTCCTCACATTCACACAACACACCACACTAGACTATCCCAATTAGTACCACTCTCTCACAAATACAATACCACACCTGCACTCTCTCAACACACAGCTATAGTCTCTCCACCACTCCTTCCCACCACCCACTCTACAACCCATGCTCTGTGGGTCCTTCGACTCTGCTCACAACCTCATCCGATCACCTTTCAACCGGGTTCGGCCTTTCTGGGTTGTCTTAGCCCAGTCAACCCTGTTCTATTTCTACTCCTATCTCAGGAGTTGGACGTTCAGTGCCGCTCAGCTTGTGATAACCAGTTTGTTTCTGTGTGTCTGCCACAGCTTTTCTAGGATGCATCAGGACATTTCTGGGAGATGTGGCTCTGAAATACAGACACAAACCTGGCCATAACAGAGGTTGATGGGCATTGTGGAGGAGACAGGGACACCAATGCTTTCACGCATGTTTATGCCTTCAGGGGGCGTCAGTGATCGGGTTGGCTCTCAAATCCCTTCCATCGACTCTGGGGTAGGTCAGGCTCTGGCAATATCCCAGGCAATATCCCAGGCTAGAGGTTGGGAGGGGTCCCTTCTCCCCCCTGACATGGTCTGGACCCGGACCCTGTCATCTTGGAAGTTGGATGTTCTGCACGGCTCAGCTTACAATAACCAATTTGTTTCAGGAGCTCCCTTTTAGATTTTTTGGTTGCTGTCTGAGTGTTTCTGAAAAATATGAAAAACACAAGCAACCTGGCCGGAACAAGGGCTGACAGGCAGTGTGGAGGGGACAGTCATACAAATGCTTTCATGCATGTTTACTCACTCTGGGGAGTCAGTGACTTGGGTGCTGTGAAAAACCATAGGGTGTTTCACAACCTAGTCCCCGGGAATCCCTTTCTCCGGTGGCCAGGGAAAGGCCATCGCTTTTGTATCCTGACCCCGAGGGTGGACAAGTGAGGGAGGATCACCTGGGTAGGGGGTCCTCAGAGAGTGGGGTAGAAGCACCCTATGGTGAGACATGGTATGCCCCTTTTTCTACAACCCATCTAACCCCATCCCTGTTTATTTCATTGGAAACTACAACTCCCATAATTCCTAACCCACCTTGTCTTGAAAAGGTACTGTGCCAAAGAAGATGAGGAATGAGGACAAAAGGATTACCTCCCCCTGACTTGCATTGGCCCTGTCCCTGTAATGAGCCCAGCCAGAGTCAGGCACATAGATGTAATAATTTACACCTGCAACTTATTAAGTCTCCCTGTGAAAATAAAAGGTTACGTGCACAGACACATTTTGAGTGATTCTGGGTAGGAGAAGGAACAGGTCTTCCGAGGCTGAAGCAAAGCAGGCTGTGGGAGCTGGATGGCCAACAGGCTGATCTGCAACAGAGAGGATTGAGGGAAAGCCAGGGAAGATTTCCAAGCTTTCAGGAAGCCGTGAGTGCTCTAAAGGCAGAACCGAGCGAGCAGAGGAAAGAAACTTTCAAGGTGCCAAGAACTGGCCCGCTACCCTCCTGGGTGAATGACAGAGTTTGGGAGGAGCAGAAGAGGAGTTGGTAACTGCCTTGAACTGCGAACGAAAGATGAAAGACATTAATTTAACACAATCGGTGAGTTATCGAGCATAACAAAAGTCTGGTTGATCGTAAAAGGAAAGTGATTTGATAGGTTAAGGTTGTGCCTGTGCTGATAAAACACAAATGAAGAGAGCAATTGTTAAGAGAAGAGGATACAGAGTAGCAGAATGGTCCTGCCGAGAGGAGCTTGCACATTCGAATGTCTCTGTGAAATGTTATAAACTTTTGAAAGATGTTACAAGCAGAGATCAAAGGGGAGAAAGTTAAATAAGAAGAAAGCAAAATATGTGGAATGACAAACACACCAAGAGTGCAAAAGTAAAACATGCCAAGAGGGCAAAAGTAAAATGTAACAAACTTTGAAAAAGGCCAAGTAGGCAAGTGAAAGAGAATAATAACTACAATTACCAAGCGGCATTGGTGCTGCAAGAGAAGATTGTGAATTGAAGGAATAAGGAAAGAAAGGTCAAAGTGGTCATGCAGAGGTCTATGTAAATTCTTTGCAGTTTCAAAATTCTTTGACAGTGAAAAACATCTTAGATAAAACGTGGCCAAGGGAACCCCCAATGAAAAACCAGACAGGCTTGAGCCAGGCAGAGGGAAGCCTGTCCAGATCTGTGAGAAATTAAGAGCTTCTGAACTGAGTACTGATGACAAGACGCATGAAGTCTAAGGAAGTGATTGAACTACCACAGATTGAAAGCCTAATATCGAATTGTTGAACTGTACCAGTAAGCCAAAGTGTGAAAGACTGATAGAACTGTGCCATCCATCTTGGTTTATTAAGAGACACTCTAGACCCAGTGTGGTTGAACCTGGGGAAGGGAGTTGGTGCTGAAGCCATTCTGATATTTATTTTGACACACTATTTTCCTTTTTGTATTCCTTTAAGACATTTGTTATCTTGAGGAGTGCATGGTTATATTTTCTTAGTATAGGATTTAGTATTTTGACCAGACTGACGTGTTTGTTATTATGTAATGGTCGACACTATTCCCATTTTAGAGTTAGAGCTAGTTTCGGGAGACCAGATAAAACAAAAAATGGGACAGGTCATAGAAATAGAAGTAGGGCTAGGGTAAATACAAATAAAACTTGTGTCCTGCTTCTATGTCGCTGGTCTCTTGCGGGGGTGGAGGGGTTGTGCCCACAGGCACACTCCTCTCATTGGAGGAGAGTGCCTGTCAGGGGAAGGGGGATGAAATTAGGGGCGTGAAAACCATTTCACGCCCCCATTCGCGCAGGAAGAGTTGCGCCGGGACCCGATTTCGGGATTTCGAAATTGGGTCCTTGCAAAACCCAGATGGGGTTTATAAAATCAAAAAATTCTCCGGACCATGGGAGGGAGGGTGATTTCCACGGACTGTCCCAGGAAAACCAGTGCGTCTGGTCACCCTAGGCTAGTTAGGAATTCGACCAACCCAACTAAAACTTTGAATAAAGGTTTTCAAAATGTATATCCATTGTGTCTACTACTTGATACCATGCCTTCCTCACAGGGCCTATCAACTGCCTTCCACTATCTCTGGAGTAAGTCAGGCTCTGGCAATGGCATGGTAGGCCACCTATCCCAAGTTCATAGGTGGGACGAGGGATCCCTCGTCCCACTGACATGGTCTGGACCATAACCGTGCCACACCATGAACCACAAAATAGAACTAAATCAAGCATTTGGTACAGATACAACTAGTGCAACGCCATCAATTTAGGCTCAAACAAATTGATTCAGCAAATTCAGCTGCTCCAGAAAAAAGCAGCTAGACTTATCCATCATATTTTTGGGTAATAGTTTATTTCCCTAAGTGAGCAAGCATATGCTCAGACAACGTTCCCTTGCTTACTGTGCCATAGGAAACCAACCTTCATCTCAATGATGACGCCCAACAAGGCCAAAACAGGTCTGGTGTACCTTTTGTTTCCGTGGCAGTTCCAATACTGATTTGAATATGGCTTGTTTCCATCTGTAATAGCGCAGAGGGACTAAACAACAGTGGCCTGTAAGGTTGCCCAGAGCTATGCTGGTGGATGAGATTAAACCTTCTGCAGTCACATTTTTGGTTTGTAGCTATACGTATTTTTGGCATTAAACACAGGGACTACTTTAAATCTGCACTGAAAAGCTACATTGGCTCCCCTTCCAAGAAAGATGAAACCTCAAGGTAATCTGCCTGACGCACAAAGCCCATTGGAAGACAGGCCTAAATTATATTTCCACTTCATCAAGCGCTACTCACCGATGAGAACTCTTAGATCATCTCTCTCAATGCAACTGCAGATAAACTGCACAAGGAAAGAGGTCATACAGTAAAAACTATTCACCACACTAGGTACACACCCTATGGAACAACACATCAGATCAAAAACTTCGAAGCCCCTCGCACGTTCCAAAAATGCATAAACGAGCATCTCAGAAACAACAAAGAACCCGAGTCTCCAATTAATATTCATTGTTTAACAGTCACTTATTAGAATTTACAGGAATCCCAATCTTAATTGTTTGTGAATGTGGCTCCTTCAACCTATTGTAAAGACCGGTAGGGGGTGTCTGTACTTCCGCTCTCTATATGGTAGAGGAGAGGCACAGCGGACCCCAGCCAAGATTCTCTATAAGGTAGCAATGGACGAGCAATCAAGGCCTAGCTTCTCAGGAGGTGATGCGGCTGGTTCTTAAGTACAGTGTAGTTCCCGAACCCCCACAAAGGAATGTCCACACACTGTATTACTGAAAACACAGTCTTTATATAATTAATATTCAAAGGTATGTACACGATCACAATAACACACTTTGTACTTGGAAGTCAATAATGATAAATATATACACGTCTAGAGTGGTACCACTAATGTTATCAAATCTCATGAAAGTGCATCAACTGTACGGTTAAAATGTCACACAGATCAATAACGAGTAAACCAGCAATAGAGATAGGCAGGAACAGAAGATGGTTGAAACAATAGGCAGAATGCTGACCCCCTACCACCAGGCACAGTTCTGTGTGGCGATCCCCCCACTTGGGCAACCTGTGAATAAAGATATATAGCACAAGCCCAGTCCATATAATGTTCGATAGTCTTACTTCTTCCTATTAAGGTTTTACCCCCCCCAATGTACCTGGTGGAGTAGAGTTCTCCGACGATGCGTCGACCGATCCTTCTTGAGTGCCTCCCTTTCAGACGGGATCCACGGATCGTCGAGAGGTGTCGGGGAACTTGGCGTTCGGTGTCGGGGAATCGATGGCCCTTCTTGAGTGCCCTCCCTTTAAGGCAGGAGTCACGGGTCGTCGAACGTCCGATGGTGAACAGGGTGAACTACGGAAAGGAAGTGGCAGCTTCGTTCCTAGCGGTGCTCGTCGACAACAGTGCGTTGGCGTCCTGCAAGGAAGAGGCGTGCGGGGCACCTCGGTCACGATACTTCTGGACCGCAAAGAGATGATGAAGAACTGTGGCCCAGCAAGGGCGTCGAGTCATCGGAGTCTCTGCGGTCTGTAGGTGGCGGGAAACCCACCGGTGGATACTCCTCGGCGCGTCGACGGTCGGGCCTTCTCCAGTGGGAGACAAGCAGATGACGATGCAGACGAAAGCGTCCGATGATCAATTGAAGTTCTTAGGCAAACGGGAGCACGGCGGCTCCGGTCGGCGACAGCGGTCGTCGACAGTGGCAGACAACAGTCTGAGTGCTTCACCTTGGAGTTCCGCAGCAGTCCCCGTATCGGGTCGGCAGCCTGTCGAAGGTCTGTCTACCAGGGAGCGTTGGCAAAGATCAGCTGTGCACGATGGTCCCTTGTAGCTCGGGAAGAGGGCGCCTTACCAGGTCCTCTCTGGGTCAGTCCTTGGAGGCACAGCAGCTTTCAGATTGTGAAGGAGAGCAACAGCAATTCTTCTCGTCCAGCAGGGCTTCAAGGTCAAGCGTCAGTTAATCCAGTTACTCGTCGTAGTGGACTTCAGCTTCTGAACACGATTCCTAGCAGTGAGAGGGCCCCAGATATACTGTTGATCTCCCATTCATTCTGCTGGGTCACACTCAAGCATCCAATCACGACTACGGGCATTCATGCAGGCAGGCAGCCAATCAGGCACACAAGGTATTCAGGCCATTCACTTCTCTCCAGACACTCACAACAAGTTATGTGTATTTGGACAAGTACCAAGCCATTCAACACTCCAAGCTGCATTCATACCGGTTTCGGGCAGGGTTGTCTCAGTCATTTTGTCAACCACCAGATACTAGACACCCACAACACAGAATGCATATTCGTCACACACTCTATTCACCCAGGTCCCACCCACAGGAGGTACCCACAACATACATCACCGGGAAGGCTCCAGCTAGTCTGACTGGGCCTTCACAACAACACCATATATGGCACTTCCATCCAACAGCCAGTCAGGGGGAAGGGACAGAGTCAGGGCTTCCCAGGACTTTGGGAAAACAAGGTAATGGGTAATAGAAAGCAAGAGGCCACCGGGGCCATCTTGTTTTCCATCAGGGATCAACTGATCCCAATGGCAGGGCCGGGGTATCCCAAAATGGAGGATACTCTGCGCACCTGTCAAATTCAGCATGGAGCTGCCACCAGCACATACCCTGCTCTGTGGGCCACCCACAGGTGCCCAAAAACATACACTAGGGGCACAGGGTTGTACCCCCACCCATGGGTGCCACAAGGGTATCCCACGGGTCCGTTCACCAAACCAAAAGAAAGAGAGCTGCACTGCCAGGAGTCCCACATGAACTCCTGCGTGGAAAACACGACAGAACACACGATGAAAAGCAGTAAAGGACAAGGATACGGAGGCCCTGTCCCTCCGATGCATTTTCAGCATCATACCTATCACCCCTATTTTCTTTCCTCTTTCACCCTTTACTTCTACCTCTTCTCTACTTTTGCCCTTCCCCCAAAACGCGCGATTGTTGAAATGTATTTGCATGTCCAGTACATGATAAATCACCAATAACATTTTACAAAATAAAATAAATAGAGACACTTTTCCAGTGTGTGCCAAATTCTTTTGGTGACATATTGCAGCTGGGTGCATGTTTTGTGATGTACAATGAAGGACTATGTCCTTGCCTTATTGGTGGCTAAACAGGACCTCGGCAATGAACTCTGAAAATCCCCCTATTATTGTGCAGTAAATGCGGAAACTCAATCCTAAATGCTTTTCCATTCATTCCATCATTCCCTGTCATTTAAGTGATTACAGTTTTCATTTACAGAACAAATAGATTCGCGAGATAAACACACTAATACAATTTACGGCCAACAGCAGAACACTGGAAGGCGTCAAACACACTGCATGCGGTCTCAGATTATTATAGCATAATTGCTATGCTGTCATGTTTTGATGCACTCTGCGATGTTCTATGGTTGGCAACGAAAACAAACATTAAATACCATGTAGAATTGTTTAAGTGCATGCACTCAAATTATCAGGCATTTTATTTATCAATGTTTTGGAAAGGGGTTTCAATTCCATCATTCTGTAGCCCTGTCTCAAGCACACAAAAGCAAACACCTGAAATGAACTGCACGGTTTCACGGTTTGTTGTCGATGTGAACCAATTCAAAGAAAATGTATCAACATTGTGCGAACTGGATGTGCCTTGGATAACCGGACAGAAGCTCCAGCGTGAGAAAATAGCAAAGCACCATTTTTTCTGGGATTCCCAATACAACGCTATAGATCCACTGTGCTTCTTGCAGATAGGTGAAGATTTTCCTCTTTTTAGACCATCAGAGTGTGGAATCCAGAGTCTAACTGCAGGAGAACCCCATTCTATGCTTCTCCTATGTTCTTCTAACATCATCCACAATTCTAGCCAATCGACAAGCTTAGAATGAAGGCTCTAATGCCTGCAAAAGCGACATTTCAACCTCCCCTTTCTGATGTGTGGACTCTGATCAAGGCGACGTGGACAATCTGTGTCACAGCCTGGGGCGAGGATGCTCACCCCCCCCCCCTGTACAAGCTCTACTAGCACTAGCATCCAACTTTACCCTCGTTAGAGGCCCTGCACTTCGCTCAGGACTATACACTTGGGCAGTGGTCACAAACTGCATAGGAACTCTCTGGTGCAGCCTCTAACACTTACATGGTAATAGTTTAGGGTGTTCAGTAAAACTAACATTAATCCGTGGCTGCAAGTAAACAAATTGAAATTGAAGTTCAAACCTTAACGCAGTGCAGTGCGTATCCCCCACCCTCAACCCAAGCCCTGCTCTTTATAACTTGGTCATACTGTATTCCTCTCCTAAACGTTGTCTATCATGGTCTCTGGGTTGAAATGTAATTAATGTGTTGAGGAATTGCTATGGGTAGGACCAGTGTAAGTAGTTTTGCCACCCAGAAGTAAAGTGGCAATCTACCAAGAAAGAACACGGCCAAAAAACCTGTTCTCTGGGTAGGTTCCCAGTCAGGAGGGTCTACAACCACATAAATACAGCTGTTCTTTTACGAGTAAAGAGTCTCGGTGTTATCTCTATCAATAGCAAGCAAATGTGAATGCCATCAAGAGCACTATTGAATGTTTCTCTAGCCGCCAAGAAAGACTTAGGGTGTGCAACCCTCTCTGCAGGCTCTTTAACCTAGGTCCAAATCATTCCCGCATTTCCAATGCCCCATGCAGTTATTTTCTTGAACGGGTATGCACCTCAAACTTGATTTACCCACTATTTACTGAAATGTAATTAAACATATAAGATTGAAAGTAAAGTGGTGCCTACGTCATTTATCATTACAAAAAATGCTATCCAGCATATGTCCAGAAATGTGGTTGGGACCCTTAACCATCAAGAATCACTCCAAATGACTTTCGGCCTCATCACGAGTTGAGACATAGCCCTTAAATGCTGCAGTAACGGTATTACCACTGCATTTAAGGGATGGCCAAAAATCATGATTTGGGGGGACAATGGCATTTTTTCCTCCAGCTTTTTGCTGGGGGTAAAAATGACCATTTCCCGGGCGTTTTTGGCCACTTTCGATGTTATTACCGCTGGCGCAATTACTGCTGGTAGCAATAGCACTCCTCAGCCCCAATGGGTCCTATGGACCTGTTAGGGAGAATTCTCCAGCATGGCTAATTTCCCTCACCTACTGAGTCCCTCAGCAGCTTTGGTGGACTTCTAGGATTTATTTTTTTCACCTGATAAGAGTGTGAGCCTTTTGTTCCCACTCTTACATGTGTTTTGCTGTGTGTTTTACATTTTTGAGTTCATAGACTGTGGAGTCTCACCTACTCCATAGGCATCACCTTTTTACAGTGTGACACCCAGCACCTTTAGTGCAGCAAGACAGGGTTGTCTTTTTCAGGCTTCCCACTTTAAACTCCATTTTCTGACTGACTACTGTCTCCCAAAACATGTGAAGTTGCCATTGACTTTATTAGTCTTTTTAAATTCACAGACCCAGTACAAACTATCTTCCATAGAGTTCTGGAAAGGGTTAATAGTTATCCCTTTTTATCTGTTTCTCATGGAACATCATCATTTTGTTCCCCCTTCTTTAAAATATGGCGGGTGGCATTGGTATCTACCATTTTTCTTCCTACCGCGGACTAGGAAAATAGCCTTGGTACTGTTTCAGGCTAAGTTAGTAGCCTCGAACTTTAATCCACTGGAACCCTTTTAAGTTTATTTGGTTCCGGCTGGGTTTATTCGCCATTTCTTTTTGTAAAGGTTTTCTTGTGTTTTACTCTGCGCACCAAACCCGGTTTTGTTCCTTTGTTCGCTGTCCTTTGACAGGCTTCTGCACAGAAGCCCTCCTTAGGCGCCTGTATGTCTGTGGGGGACAGGATGTGAGGACTCCCTGCACAGGCCTCCTTGGATACCCATGTCGCACTCTTGTTTGATTGGCTAGGTGACTGTCCTGCCAGGACATCCACTCTGCTGTGTGTTTGACAGCCAGGCTGTGTGAATGGGGGAAAACTGCATAAAAAGCAGGTCTCTGGGACATGGATGGCAGAGTCGCCACGGGATCGAGAGAACCGAAGAGAAGCTGAAGGAAGAGGACGACTGCAACTACTGAACCTCCCGGTGAAGACCTGCTGCGGGTCCAAATCTCCTAAACTTCGACGACAGGGAAGATCTGCAAGGAATCTTCTTCCCTTGAGCTGGTGGGACCAACCTGTTCGCCAAACACCAAGCAAGGCCTCCCTTCCCTTGTCAAATTTGCTGTGCATCACTGCAGTGAACCGGATAGCCAGGTGGAACGGACCCTGTTTGGGTTTTAAGGAGCGCACCTTTTATTCATCGCTTTGCTCTGCTGCTGGTTTCTTCCCTGGGCAGTGCAGGACCCTCCAGTCTTCCTCCTTCTTGTCAGTCCAACAATCGCTTCAGGAACCGTGAGCCTGCAGGACCTGCTAGGAACTTCTGCCTCAGCTACAGCATTCTTCTCTACTAAGGTACTGTTCAAATCCAGTCGTTCGTTCTGTCCGACCATTTTGAAATCTTTTCCTAATCCGAGGGCTTGTCCTTCTCTACTCTTTTAAATAACTTTTCTTCCGACCAACTTCATTTAGAACTCTTGGCAAAGACTTAACAGCAAACTACTCTGAACTATGTGATCTGCTGTAAAGATTCTGAACCATTAACATTGGCCCAGGCCTATTGATTTGAATCCTAGTTGCAGTAAGCCTGTCTACATTGCCCTGCCTACTTGCTTGTTGGTGCTACTTGATTTTGAATAACCTTGTCTTTCCCTCCCCTTTTAAATGGCTTGAGTGCCCATTTGCTCATACTTTTTGAGCTTAACTTGTCCAGAATTCATTGGGTGTTGTGTAGTGTATTAAGATTGTGATTTTCTGCTGCTTTACATTAGTGAACTGTTTTATAACTGATGGTGTAAATAGATGTATATTCTTTTACTCAGCAACCTTGAGTCAGTGTTTATTTGAACCATAGCAATTGCTTTCCTTTGTATAACTTCTGATACTGCTCACTTTACTCTTGAGATAAGTCTGACTGCTCAGCCATCACTACCACTTTACTGTGTAGTACGGGCTTGTACCAAAGGTTAATTTGTACTTGCACTTGTAGTTTTAATTGTGTGTGGTGTTCCCAAAGGGTACTGCATATGATTCTCTCTAACAGGACCCAATGGAGAATGACGAGCGAGCATTTACTACCCTCCCCCAACTTGTGATCGAGCACAAATTGCACCAGACCGAGTTGCAGTAGCGCTATAACCATTGAGGGGGTATCCCAGTAGTATTACTGCCGGGATACCGCCCAACTCATTATCAGGCCCTTTGTAATTGTGCTGTCTTCTTTCTCAAGCCATATGTTAAAATCTCCAAGTATAGTTAGATGTTGGTGATCTACGGACAGGATGGCAGCAGCGGCTGCAAGTTTGTCAACAAAGTGTGGTCGGTAGGAGGGAGGTCTGTAGATTTAGAGGAGATTAGTGGAACTGTGGGAGAGATGGAGCAGGTCAGAGTAAGTGATTCACAGATTGGGATGGAGGGTGTTGCGAATGTAAAAGGAGACTGTGCACCCTTCTCTCCTTATGTTGCAATTAGCACAGATTATCTTAAAGCCTGATGGGATCATCTGTGAGCCAGGTTTCTGTGATGAACACTAAGTCTACTTGGTCTTTGGAGAGAAGGGTAAGAAGGCCAGATAGATTTTGAATACAGAATGTGCATTGATGAGAAGGCATATTGTGCCTGTCAATTTTAAGTGGGTTTGGCTGATTGTTCCAATGCAGTTGGGTTGTTCAGGGTTTAAGATTCAAAGAGGCTTATCAATCTCTTCTTGGGCCTGGCATATCTCTCAGTTCCTGCTGCATGGTTTAGGTGCATGGTGCAGGGTGTCTACAGATGAATGGAGTAACAGGCAATGTTTCTAACAGTTCCTGTCCTATATTTGGTGGAATGGCTGTCGGGGTAAATGCAGGCAAGGATGTTAGGTCATTGGTGAGTCATTTCTCGGACCAATGTTAGGTCATAGTAATGTGGTTCAGCACGGTGGTTCAGGAGGTATCTGGAGATAAAAACATCAATAATCTCTTGAGATGAGTTTGTGGAAAGCCTGTAGAGTCTCAGGATGCCTGATCGGTAGGGGTAGGGAGGAGTGGACTAAATTCTCTCCTTGTTCTGTCTTCCTCTATGATTCTTCTACCATTGCAGTTTCTAGGCATCTTGTCACTGTGTTTTCACCATGTAGTTGTTGAGGATCGTGAAGAGGAGGTTATATGAAAGCATTGGTGATATTTACCTTTCGGTTTTCATCGGGCTCCAGTTAGTTGTCAGTGTATTTAAGGATTTCCTTATACCTCTAACTATGGTTAGTTGGGAGATTATGGAACTGTTCTGAGAATACTGTAGGGCTTGGCTTGCGGACTATACAGACAAGATTATTTCCCAGGTATCAGTTTATGGAAAAGTTTTCTTAGGTGTAGCAGTATGCGGCTATGGTTTTAGTGATTCCAGAATTTATGAAGAACTGTTTTTGTTTAATACTCTGTGTTAGGGGCCTCGTTTCAGTGAGTTAGAACTAAATAGGACCGAATAGGTGCACTCATTTTGTTGATTTAGCTTGATAAAGGTTGGTCAGGTTGGGGGTGTAGATGAAATACCATGAGCTCTACATTATTATGGGGATAGCGCAGTGCGTTTAGGAGTGTAGATGATTGGTATGCAGTGCGAGTATGGGTTTGACATGTTGGAACAGGTAAATGTAAACTGGTTATCTACTAGGTATATAGACAGCACTAATAGGTCTGCAATTATTGTAGAGACACACACACCAATTCAGCCTCACTAAATGCTCCGAATGCAGGTACACGATAGTGCTGTGCAGTAGTTAGGCGGGTGCCAAATTGTATACATCTATGAAGCAGGTTTTATGAGCAAAGCATTATGAGAAAGGTGTTCATGTTTCGATACTAAGGCAAACAGTTGGTATGGATGCATGTACAAAAGCAATCGACTTAATCTAGCTATGTGTTAGGTAGCAGGCAATGAGTCAACTATGCAGATATGGTTGAATATAATTCTTTTATATGCTAGATTGTAGAATAAAAGAACCATAAATGTGTGGGGCCAAAGCAGAGTGATAGAGAGAGGCAGAGAGAAGGTGTGTGTGTGTGTGTGTGTATTACAAAGAGTGAAATTCGTATTATTACCCACAGTGTGTGGTGCTCATTTATCCACCTCAGAAGGATGAAAGGCTGATTTTGGCCCCGCCAGGATTCAAACCTGCATTAACCTGCATTAACAGGCTCTGCACAGATGTCAAAGCAAGTGCTCTACTCGCTGTGCCACTTGACCGGCTTATCTTAATGGTTAGCTGCTTATGTTGTAAGTAAGCATGCAGCAACCATAGTTAGCTGCACAGATGTTATGGATGATAAGCACATATTCAGTCTAGATAATTGCAAATCATGATGGGTCATTACAAGTTTTCTGGTATCCCACCGGTAATTCTGGTGCGATAGCAGCAAACTGACCCTACCATTTCCGCCACCTGATATCCTGGAATTTCTGGATATTACACGTGGCAGAAAGGGAAGTAAATTCACATTCCAAGGAGTCCTATAGGACTTCGTGGAGGGGATTCCGGAGTTACCGGCACCAGTAATACCGGTGCTCGTAATTATTGCATTTATTTGCTGATGGGGCTGGAGGTAAATCAGTGACCCTCACCGGCAAACTTGTATTTTGCTGGTACTGGAATAACCAGCAATTTTCACAGCAATTTATCCACACCAGCAAGCACATAAAGAGGCCAATGGGTCAATAAAGATTTTTAGTAAGCTTTTCAGGTAAAAACAAGAGTCAATCTCGCTAAGTTATGAGGTCGGTAGTATAGTGAGTTTTACAAATAAAAATTGTTGTGTAGGCTAACACAATGATTCAATGGTCACGTCCGGAGCACAGCTGGGTGTACCACCTACCTTTGCTTACAAATATCCAATGTTGGCTGTGCTTAATCTATGTATGTCCACTTATGTATTGTCCCTACTGCCTGTTCCATTTACTCCCCTCCACAACCTGGTATGTCAAACTCACCCTATTGTAAGAAGCTCAGTGCTTCCCATCAAATCTGATTTCTTATCTATTGTATGTTATTTTGTGATCAAAAGAGCATTGTTCTTCCTGTATGTAAATAAATAAATAAATAAATATAACTCAGCACTAGGTGTTCAGGGACAGATATCAGAAGCTAGACAATGATGATGTGCATATACAATCAAATATGTCAATGTTAAGTAAGCAGACAAACAAACAATGAGTTAGACCAGATTGTGTGCAGCAGTGTAATAACCATACAGATGTGAGGCTAGCATAATGATTCAATATAGCTGTGTGATAAGGCGCTCAGGGATAGATATTGGGATCCAGACAGATTTACTGTTTACAGATGCACACAGTCAGTACATTCGGACAAGTTATGTGCTAGGAGTGCAGGTGAGAATTAAAAGCCTAGATTCACCTTACCTGTATAATGGGGTTTCCCTGTCCAAAGGGTGGTGGTTATTGAGACAGGGCTGGGGCACAAAGCGAACAGGCTAACAGGTGGCACCCTTTGGCCACCTAGGGCACACACACAGTGCAGCCTAGGAGCAGTCCAGAAGACAAAACACTGGCAGAAAATAACGCTCAAAGACTAAAATATCCCTCCAGCAGACCACAAACATGCGCCGCAGGGACTCAGCATGTAAAGCGTGGGCTTGTTTATGTTGGGGGTGTGGGTGGGGGTGTGTTGAGGGTGAGGGTGGGGGAGTGTTGTGGATGTGGGTGGGGGTGCGGGTATGTAGGGGATTTGAATGCGTGTTCGAATGGGAAATGTGCAAACCTTTTGTGGTTCGCACATTTCTCATGCAAACTTTTCGGTTGCAGACCTTTCTGCGACGGAAAAATCACGCAGATCCCAAATACAATGCAGATAAGAAGCAGTCTAGAGGTCAAATAAACAGGCAGCAAATAACACTAAAACACTACAGCAGACCATAACACAGGCTATAAACCCCCCGCAGGGTGTTTGCTGCACAGGAGGGATGCAGGTTGAGTGCAAAAGAAACAGGAAATAGCACTAGGGGAGGGCTGAGAAACAAAGCCAAGGGCCACCTGACTGCCTTATCCAATTGCTATCGGTTGGAAGGGGAATGGGAAACAAAAGCCAGACACACACACCAATCGAAGCCACAAACACAGTGCCATCTAGGAGCAGTTCAGAGGACAAACCTTGGACAGAAAATAACACTTAAAAACTACTGTTTTTTGCGACAAGCGACAAGTCAACCTTTCCATGTTTATACAAAAAAATATTCACGTTATACAATATAGTATAAATATCAATTCATTACATAACAAAAGGTTTTAATCGATTCATATCATAAAACAATCATACATCGTTTAAAACCATATATCAGGAACCAAACTACGATCACGATAGCAATTGCATGCGGGTCGTTTTCCTCCTTTGTACAATTAATAAAAAACATTTTTCTCACTAACAATCGATGTTACAAATCCTTCCTTTCTGAGAGATTTAGAAACTCAAAATATTTAACAATGTCTATCCGTTGGCGATGAAAAAGAGCATTCCACATTAAGTCAGAGGTTATGAGGCAGTTATCAAGAAAGAAATGTATTTTACTCTCAGATCTCTCAATACAGGACATTCTGTTAACAGATATTTTAAAGTTTCTAGCTGTGCACAATTTTCACAAAACCTGAAGTAGTTTTCATCTTTAGCACATATTTTTCGTATAGCCTGCACCTCAGTAGTGCTCCATAAATTCAAGCTGAACCTCAGATATGTGTTTCTCAGACTGGTATCTGGTGATTACACCATGTAGGATTCCACAATATTTACTCATTTGAGTAGGAAGGCATGCCGATTAAATGAGTTTAATTTCATACATTTTTCTAGATTAATAATCCAATCTCTCTGATAGAGTTTAAGGTTGGCCTTATTTGGATTATTCTTTTATAAAATGTCACATAGATCAGCATCCTTCATGGACTTCTGTGCATTTAGCAACAATTCATGCATTTTTTTATTAGGGGTGCCTATTATGTTGTTTGCGATACCGCTCATAATTGTAATATCATTTGATGATAAAAGGCATTTGCAAGAAAAGGATATCACCTTCCACACATAGATTACACCCAGCGAGACCAGGCCCAACTCATGGCTAGTCGCACAGACTGCTTGACACTGAGGTAAGATCTACACTCTCCGCAAAAAGCACCCCTCTAGGCGAGACCAAATTATTTCTCCTCTCCATGTTCTTGTTTCAGGCCCATATACTAATGTAAGGACAACCTTTTTTTGTATGACTCGCGCCTGGGATATTGCCGTCTTAAGTTTTGTTTTGCTTCAGCATAATAAGGTCCATCAGCATTTTGATTATTTGTGTTCATCCCAAGGTATTTGTACTCATGTATTACCATGATATAGTTCCCTTATAATACCCAATTAGACAAAACTTTCTTCTTGTTTTTATCTTGGGTGTTAATCAAGATTTTACATTTATCTTTATCAATTGTCAGATAATTCTATTCTGCATATTTGCTCAACTGTACGACTAGGGCTTACAATCCCCTGGGTGTTTTAGCCAACAACACCAAGTCATTGGCGTAAAACAACCAGGGGATGCTGCGCCCTCCCAACCTTGGAGAATCAGACCCCACTTCAGTAAAAGAAAATCTCATATCTGAGGTGAAAAAATTAAAAAGAGCTGAGACCAATATGCAGCCCAACTTCAAAACCCTGTGGGTTGAAACAGGGGCGCATTGGGTACCAGTCATTGTCAGTCGAATTTGTGTTGATATATTGCTATGTAGTTGTTCAATCCAGTACCTTATTGCTGACGGACACCAGGCCTTTTGCAATTTCTCCCACAAAAGTTCCCTTGAGATTGAATCAAAGGTGGCTTTCAAATCTATGAAAGCCATATATACTAATTGTTTCTTTTCGCTTTCATGCTGTTTAATTGCGTTCAAGATCATTACATTTACCGATGTTCGCAGACCTGCAATAAAGCATGTCTGGAATGGGTCTAGAGTTGCAGATGTGTTGACCCATGCTAAGAATGTTTTAAAAATTATCCTAGTAAATAGCTTTCCAGGCACGTCAAGAAGAGTCACAGGTCTGTCATTTTCTGGCAGTTGACGATCTCCTTTTTGTTCAATGGAACTACGATGGACTTTTGCCACGACATGGGAACTTTACCACAATGTAGCACTTGCCTGAATATATGCATTAGAATTCATGCCCAAACATTCGGGTGCGTCTCCAAAATGAGATTGGGCCTGAGGCACGCGACAAGCTCAATTTACTTATGTGGAACATTATGTCTTCAACATCAAAATCAATGTTGATACCCTTTAGCCCACTGAATTCCAATTGCTCTCCCTTCTGGGCTATATTCATTTCCACATATAGTCTTGTTGATATAGTTTTGCCCTTCTACTTCACACACAGTTTTTATATTTATTTTTTAAGGTTACCTTTGTTGGATGTCTGTTGATTGTGCCTTCATAACAGCCCATCTATCGGCTAGATATATATTGCCCTATTAGTCACCAGATTTCCATCATATGTGTGTAGATGACCTGAAGTCTTGTTACTCACTTGTGTGGACTTTTGTTAAAATATTTGCATTACTTCAATGTACAGTCCACTTTCCACTCTGAAATCTGGATACATAGTGTTTGTGGGATATGCTATCTGTTCTTCTAAATCTCTCAATGATTCAGATGTCCACCGAAAACGATTTTTAGAATTGGCAGCATTTAGACCCTTAATACACAACTGCTCTACACTGGTTTGAGAGTGTTCACAGTCCCATATTAATGTCAACAGGTCGTGATCACTGTTTGTTTGACTTTTTACTTTAAGTGATTTCATGAGCGTAAATAGATTTTGATTTACTTACACATAGTCTATCGGGGCTTTTTGGTTACCCCTATGCCAGTTGTGCTTTGGAGGGAGATCCCCTGAGACAGCACCATTCACCATAACTAATTGCCTTTCTTCCATGAGGTCCATCCAGCTTTTCGCTGTTGCGGACAGCTGTGTCTCATTCTCTACCGAGTATCTGATATTTAAATCACCTGCTAATATTGTTTGATTAATTGTTGGATCTAGTATTATAGCATCTAATACAGTTTTAACATCCCAAAGAAAGTCCTCATCTAAAATTCCAGCATGGTTCCAGTACATATTCACCAGAGGTGTAATGAAACTGGAAGATATAAGTTTTGCTACCTGGAGGAATATGTTTGGTGATAATCAAGGAAGTTGGCTTAGTTCATAACTGCTATCATCAGACCTGCCATGTCCTCTAACTGTAAGCTTTGCCGGAATTAAAGCTATTGTGTGATCTTCCCAAATTGGTGACATTGTGACCCATATGTCATCCACTGGCTTCCCGACTGGCGGATTCTTCCGCGTTGGAGTTTGGGACATAGAGGTAGGAGGTTCTAGTCCCTCCTTTGTGTCTATGCCGTGATCCTCCCTGGTAACGCGGGGCCGCTGGGAGTATATCTTTCCTCCCTACCCAGCGGTCCCTGCGTTGCAACTACCACGGAAGCTCTCGTTCTTCCGGGTTCCTTCGCTCCTGTCTCTAGTTGTCCTTGTTTACTCTCGCTCTGGCTCTTAGCGGAATTCTCTGTCTCTTACCTTGCTCTCTCCTCCAGTTTTCTATGCTTGCTGCCTTTCGGTGGTTCCTGGTCTCTGCTGTTGCGGCCCCATACTCGCGGATAGGCGCCGCCCCCTTTTCCTTAGTTTCCCTCTTCTCTCCCCGTTTCTTTGCTGGAACCTCTATCTGCTGCTTATCTTACCGCTGGCCTTCCACCCTCTGGTTGCCTTGGCTGGTGGGTGTTTTCTGGGGTGTCCGGCCCTCGTGCTCTCCACTCCTACCCTGCAGTACTCTCCTGCTTCCCGGCATTATTGGTTACAGAGCTACCAGACGGATCCTGTGCAAGATCTTCCTCCGGCTCACCTGGAATCCCATTTCTCCGTTGGGACACACCTTCCTTGCTGCGGACCATAGGAGACACAAGGGTTTTTGCCCATTTGGGTTTTTTTCCCTCATTCCGGCTTGATTCCGGAAGGGGGGCCCTCGGACAGCTGTTTGCCTCTGCGGTCATGGTGGCCTCCCTCCGTGACAAGCAAGCTCATCGGAAAAAGGAGAGAGATTACCTGACTCAAAGGCATTTGCAGGACCCCAACAGCAATTCCGGCAGTTCAGGTGAGGAGAGCTCGACAGAGGGGGGAGAGAAGGGAAGCCAGGCACTTAACCTATCACAGTTTGCAACGCCAAAGAAAGTCACGATGTTGGCCGAAGGGCAAGTGCAGGAACTTTGGAAGGCTATTCAAGCAATGTCCCAGGAACTCCAGGGGGTCAAGGCTGAGAACGCCCTTCTTCGACAAATGGTATCAGCCAGGGAGCCCCCTCCTCCAGAACTACCGCCTATGGCTCTATCCTCGGGAAAGTTTGATGGTGCCCCCAAGAAGGTGAAGGAATTTCTAGAGGCGTGTATGGTCTACTTCACTTTCCGACCTCGCACCTTCTCTACAGACCAAGCGAAGGTCGGCTTCTTAATCTCTAACATGACCAGAAACGCGCTGACCTGGGCCACTCCACTGGTCACGAACAACAACGCTATTCTTCAAGATTACGCAGCGTTCCAACATTCGCTGAGGCAGACTTTTGAACGTCCAGATTTGTCGTTTACTGCATCTGAAGAGTTGTTGGATGTAAGGCAGGGTTCTTTGGACGTCCTGTCATATATCTCGTCTTTCAAAACAGTAGCTTCTGGCGCAGGCTGGCCAGAACCTGCAGAATATGCCATTTTTAGGAGGGGTTTGAAAGAGGAAATCAAGGATGAGTTAGCCAGATCACCCCGCTCTCCTACTTTCTCGGATTTACTCACTGCGGCGCTACACATCGAATATCGCCTCCAATAAAGGAAGACGGAAAGATGCAAGCAACGAGGCTCAGGATTCCTCTCAGATTCTCGATCATATTCTCCCCCTGGTCGCTCTCCTGTTGCCGCTTCAGAAGAACTGATGCAGATCGGCTCCACTAGAGCACCTCTGACTGCCGCCGAAAGACGGCGAAGAAGAGAAAAGGGGCTCTGCGCTTATTGTGGGTCGGATCTACACCTTCTAAAAGACTGCCCTGAACTGCCAAGCAAGAGGCAGGGAAACGAACACCTTTGGCATCAATAGGGACTAGTGTCCGGGGGTTTCCAGTTCTGTGTACTCGTCCCTATGTTTCTCTTACCTCCTCCAACTCCAAGGAAGACTCCAGACTCATGGTTGTTTCAGCGATCCTCAAGGTAGACAACAAGCAAGTAGAGACTCTAGCATTGTTGGATTGTGGAGCAGCAGGGAACTTTGTTGATACTCTATGGGCCGACCAGGTTGGTCTACGCAGGATACCCCGGAAGGAAGGTCAGAAGATAGGAGTTGACGGCTCTCCATTATCGTCCGGACTCATTACTCATACCACAGAGGACCTATCCTTAACAGTTTTCCAACACTCTGAAGAACTAAGATTTGACATCATCAGGGGTGCACATTTTCCCATAATATTAGGTATCACATGGCTTTGCAGACACAATCCCCAAATTGATTGGACAAAAAACCAGCTGAGTTTCTTTTCTTCATATTGCACTGAACACTGTCTTCCACGGAAGAGTCAGAAGGACCTTCAACCAGTTACTACTCTCACCTCTTACTAAGTGGTGGTTTACGCACTACCTAACTATTGTTCGAAGTACTCTGAAGTTTTTCAAGAAAGCCTTCACTCCAAACTGCCACCTCATCGGCCAGAAGACTGTACCATAGATTTGGTACGCAACGCCCTAGTTCCTTTCAGAAGAATGTTCTCCCTGACACACATGGAGAAGCGGGTGTTGCGGAACTATTTGGACACAAACCTAAAGAATGGGCTTATTCAGCCTTCAAAATCCCTTTATTCTTCAAAAAAGAAAAGGGACTCTACTGATCTTAAACCCTGTATAGATTACAGGGGCCTAAATAAGGTGACTATCCGAGATCGCTATCCCATGCCATTGATCTCCGATATCATTGAGGCTGTACAAGGAGCCAGGATATTTACTAAACTCGACCTCAGGAATGCATACCATCTGCTCCGAATATCCAAGGGTGATGAGTGGAAGACAGCATTTTGCACCCCATTCAGCCTATACGAGTATAAGGTAATGCCATTGGGACTGGTAAACGCTCCTGCAGCATTTCACAGATTTATGGACAGAATGTTCTCTGACATGCTTTCCACGTCCGTCATCATCTATTTGGATGATATTCTCATCTTCTCTTCCAACCTGAAGGAACACATCATTCACGTCACTCAAGTACTAGAATGCCTACAAGAGAACGAGCTATTAGTCAAAGCCGAAAAATGCAGTTTTGCGGTACCTTCTGTGCAATACCTTGGCTACCAGTTATCAGAAGAAGGGATAGACATGGATGAGAGTAAGGTTAAGGCCATTCTCGAATGGCCCGCTCCCACTTCTGTCTGAGAGGTGCAGAGATTCCTGGGGCTCGCTAACTACTACCGAAGGTTCATTCCTAACTTCTCTGAAGTAGTGTACCCTATTACTCGCTTACTTGAAAAGGAGGCCTCCCCGTACTGTTGGTCGCCCGATACCAAGAACAGTTTCAAGCTGCTCAAAAACCTCTTCTGCTCAGCTCCGATTCTCCAACACCCTGACCAAACTCTACCTTTCATCCTGGAGACCGACGCCTCGGCCATTGCTCTTTGAGCGGTGCTGCTCCAGGCTGTCAATGGTGTGGAACATCCGGTAGCCTACTTGTCCAAGACCCTCTCACCCAGTCAATTGAACTATTCCGTCCTAGAAAAGGAACTGTTAGCAATGAAATTGGCTTGCGATGAATGGCGTCATTTGCTTATGGGTGCCCATCATCCCTTTCTTATCAGAACAGACCACAAAAACCTGAAAGCCCTACAGGAAATGGAGTGTTCTAATTCCAGGCAAGCACGATGGGCCTATCTTTTCTCACAGTACGATTTTCAGAACTCTTACATTCCTGGGTCTCTCAACCGTCTGGCGGACGCGCTATTACGCAAGGACTCCAGCAAGGAAAAGTCTTCGATATCTGCCGAACCCATGTTTCATCACAATCGGATTTTGGCGCTAGTGGGTTCTTTCCTCCAAAAGGTAAGAACGGCAGTGGTTCAGGAACTTCCCCAATTGCCATTACACACCAACTCTTCCTATCAGGAGAAAGATGGCTGGCTGTTCTACAAAAAGCGGCTGTATATTCCGGGAGGCCCATTGCGGAAGAAGATTCTTGATTGGTACCACACTTCTCGCCTTGCGGGTCACCGCGGCAGAATCAACACTCTGGAGCCCATTTCGAGAACTTTCTACTGGCCCACCGTGAGAAGAGATACCCTGGACTTTGTGAAAACCTGTCCGATATGTGCCCGGTCCAAATATTCGACAGGAAAACCCTTGGGGCTGCTGACTCAAGTTGAGATGCCTACCCGCCCCTGGGGGCTTGTTTCTACGGATTTTATCGTAGACCTTCCTGAGTCCGAATCCTGTTCTTGCATCATGGTCACCGTAGATGCATTCTCCAAGATGGCACATTTCTCCCCTCTCTCTGGGGTTCCTACAGCTACTAAAATGGCTGAAGTTTTTGCACGAGACATCTTCAGACTTCACGGTCTACCAGACAAAATAATCTCGGATCGAGGGAGCCAGTACACCTCAAGATTCTGGACAGCCCTATGTAACCGATTGGGAATTGAGAGAGCACTCTCCTCGGGTTTCCATCCCCAATCCAATGGTATGACCGAACGCCTAAACGCCCCTCTCGAATTATATCTGAGATGTTACATCACTCAGCATCAGGACAATTGGGTTTCCCTACTCCCTACGGCGGAATTCTCCTATAACAATACCAGACACTCTGCCATTGGTCTTTCACCATTCTTTTGTACCTATGGTGTTCACCCTAAGTCCATTCTACCTGAGGTACCCAGTTTCACCAACTCCCCAGCGGCTGAAGATGTCTTGGGTTGTATCAAGTATGCCCATACCACTGCATTGCAGAGCCTGGAGAATAGCAGGAGACGGACGAAGATTGGAGCAGACAAACATCGCAAAGAATGCCCAGAATGGAAGCCAGGCGACAAGGTGTGGTTGTCCACCCGGTTTTTGCCCAGATGGACACGGCCCTCTAAACTCTCCTCTCGCTTTTTGGGACCTTTTCCCATTCTTCTCAAAATTAATCCTGTAGCATACCGTCTCAGACTGCCTCCCTCTCTGAATCACATTCACCATGTATTTCATTCCTCTCTCCTCAAACCATTTTATTCCGATCCCCATCACAGACCGGTGCCCAGACACACTCCCTCACAGGTACCTGATCAAGCGGAGTATGAGGTCTCCAACATTCGAGACTCTAGGTTTTACTGAGGAAGGTTGGAATACCTTTTGTCCTGGAAGGGTTACCCGGAGTCGGAGGACTCTTGGGAACCGGCCTCCCAGGTTCATGCCCCTCGCTTGCTCACCAGATTCCACCACCTGCACCCGGGGAAGCCTAGGGTGGTGCGGACAGGAAGGGGGCATACTGTCATCCGCAGGCGTCCCGACTGGTGGATTCTTCCGCGTTGGAGTTTGAGACATAGAGGTAGGAGGTTATAGTCCCTCCTTTGTGTCTATGCCGTGATCCTCCCTGGTAACGCGGGGCCACTGGGGGTATATCTTTCCTCCCTACCCAGCGGTCCCTGCGTTGCAACTACCACGGAAGCTCTCGTTCTTCCGGGTTCCTTCGCTCCTGTCTCTCGTTGTCCTTGTTTACTCTCGCTCTTAGCGGAATTCTCTGTCTCTTACCTTGCTCTCTCCTCCAGTTTTCTATGCTCGCTGCCTTTTGGCGGTTCCTGGTCTCTGCTTTTGCGGCCCCGTTCTCGCGGATAGGCACTGCCCCCTTTTTCTTTGTTTCCCTCTTCTCTCCCCGTTTCTTTGCGGGAACCTCTTTCTGCTGCTTATTTTACCGCTGGCCTTCCACCCTCTGGTTGCCTTGGCTGGTGGGTGTTTTCCGGGGTGTCCGGCCCTCGGGCTCTCCACTCCTACGCTGCAGTACTCTCCTGCTTCCCGGCAGTATTGGTTACAGAGCTACCAGACGGATCCTGTGCAAGATCTTCCTCCGGCTCACCTGGAATCCCATTTCTCCATTGGGACACACCTTCCTTGCTGCGGACCATAGGAGACACAAGGGTTTTTCCCCATTTGGGTTTTTTTCCCTCATTCCGGCTTGATTCCGGAAGGGGGCCCTCGGACAGCTGTTTGCCTCAGCGGTCACGGTGGCCCCCCTCCGTGACAAGCAAGCTCATCGGAAAAAGGAGAGAGATTACCTGACTCGAAGGCATTTGCAGGACCCCGACAGCAATTCCGGCAGTTCAGCTGAGGAGAGCTCGACAGAGGGGGGAGAGAAAGGAAGCCAGGCACTTAACCTATCACACCATACCTCTTGTAATGCTAACACATCATAATTGTACAGTGGGTTTGAGTCAGGAAATGTCAGATGCTTATAACCTCTCGTGTTCCATGAGGCAAACGAGCAAGTTGATGATTTTAAGATGCTGGATTGTTAATTAGAAGTATGCAATGAATGTTTCTCTCTGTGTACATTTTGGGAGCATGTCAGTTTGAAATGTCGATAGGATGAGTGATTGCTCATATCAGTTCCAGATTGTTGTGTGCATCTATGATTTGCCAGGTTCTTCACCGGTTGTGTACTGTCCATGAAGCCTATTGCATATAGATCAGCTCACGCTTGCCAAATTAGGTTAATCACGACTCCCGCTGACATCCGCATTTCCATTATAGATGTATTGTGTTCGTCAATTAATTCAATTCGGTCGAAGTCACTAGAGCTCAGGTCTTCCAACATTGGTATTTCTCCCATAATATTTAACACGCTGGTTCTATTCAGGTCGTAATCTGGAAAGGGATATCCTCTACACTGCATTGTTAAAAAATGGGTTGCCCTTTTGGAGCATTTTCCCTTAATATTAGCTTTTGTATCATTAACATGAGGACATTCCATTTGCTCCAATCTCGCACAGGGGCTAGCAACTTGCTTATGTCCTACCTCTGATTCTAGTTGTACATGCGTGGCCTTACCCAAATTATTAGAAGAAAATACTTCTACCGAACTATGCTTCATACAGAGGCTAATTGAACGCAATATTTCTTCTCCTCTCTTTTCTAAGGTCATACATTGTTTCATCGGGAGAGCATTAATCTTTATCTCCTGAGTTTTTGATGTATCATCCTGATTGATTCCCACTATATTGAAGCATGCTTAGCTAATAGCTTTTTTCTCCTTTTGTTAGGTCATTCTTTTCCTATCTGCATATTCAATTGCATATTTGTTGAAATAGGCCCTTCCTGCTGATCTTGCCTGATTACATTTAGTAATGTATCTATAGGCTCATATTCGAGGTTGTTACCAGGCTTATTTTGGATTGTATTCTTTTTTTAATGGCTATTTCTTGATATCGCTTTGTTCTGAGACATTGAGGGGGTAATTCATAGAATTCAGCGCACAAGTGGCGCACGCGGCTGGCGCACAGTGTGCGCGTGCGAATCCCTGCGCCAGCCGCGTGCGCTAAAATACATTTCCGCGCACAGTGTATTCATGGATTCCAGCCACCAAAACCAGCCGTGGCACACAGTAGCGCAGCGACCCTGCAGCAGCGGCAGTCACGCCCCTTGAGCAGGGAAAAGCCATTAAAATCCCCAATCCAGCGCAAAGGTCTGCGCTAACCCTGTACCAGCACGGCAAGTGGGGAACGCGTATCACTTGGGATTGCGGGAAGTTTCACACACGATTGGCTCTGTGCGAGCGGGGTACGTGTATTACTGGGGTGCGTGGGAAGTTCCACACACGATTTCAGCAGGGTATGTGTATTACTGGGGTGCGCGGGAAGTTTCACATGCAATTCAGCTGGGTACGTGTATTACTGGGGTGCGTGGGAAGTTTCACACGCGATTTCAGCTGGGTACGTGTATTACTGGGGTGCGCGGGAAGTTCCACACGCGATTGGCCCTGTGCGAGCGGGGTACGTGTATTACTGGGGTGCGCAGGAAGTTTCACATGCAATTTCAGCTGGGTACGTGTATTACTGGGGTGCGTGGGAAGTTTCACACGCAATTTCAGCTTGGTACGTGTATTACTTGGGTGCGCGGGAAGTTCCACACGCGATTGGCCCTGTGCGAGCGGGGTACATGTATTACTGGGGTGCGCGGGAAGTTTCACACGCGATTTCAGCTGGGTACATGTATTACTGGGGTGCGCGGGAAGTTTCACACGCGATTTCAGCAGGGTACGTTTATTACTGGGGTGCGCAGGAAGTTTCACACGTGATTTCAGCTGGGTACATGTATTACTGGGGTGCGCGGGAAGTTCCACACGCGATTGGCCCTGTGCGAGCAGGGTAAGTGTATTACTGGGGTGCGCGGGAAGTTTCAAACGCAATTTCAGCTGGGTACGTGTATTACTGGGGTGCGCGGGAAGTTTCACACGCGACTTGCCCTGTGCGAGCGGGGTACGTGTATTACTGGGGTGCGCGGGAAGATTCACACGCGATTTCAGCTGGGTACGTGTATTACTGGGGTGCGCGGGAAGTTTCACACGTAATTTCAGCTGGGTACGTGTATTACTGGGGTGCGCGGAAAGTTCCACAGGCGATTGGCCCTGTGCGAGCGGGGTACGTGTATTACTGGGGTGCGCGGGAAGTTTCACAGGCGATTTCAGCTGGGTACGTGTATTACTGGGGTGCGTGGGAAGTTTCACACGCGATTTCAGCAGGGTACGTGTATTACTGGGGTGCACGGGAAGTTTCACACGCGATTTCAGCTGGGTACGTGTATTACTGGGGTGTGCGGGAAGTTTCACACGCGATTGGCCCTGTGCAAGCGGGGTACGTGTATTACTGGGGTGCGCGGGAAGTTTCACACGCGATTTCAGCTGGGACGTGTATAACTGGGGTGCGCGGGAAGTTCCACACGTGATTGGCCCTGTGCGAGCGGGGTACGTGTATTACTGGGGTGCGCGGGAAGTTTCACACGCAATTTCAGCTGGGTACGTGTATTACTGGGGTGCGCGGGAAGTTTCACATGCGATTTCAGCAGGGTATGTATTACTGGGGTGCGTGGGAAGTTTTACACGCAATTTCAGCTGGGTACATGTATTACTGCGGTGCGCAGGAAGTTTCACATGCGATTTCAGCTGGGTACGTGTATTACTGGGGTGCGCAGGAACTTTCACACGCGATTTCAGCAGGGTACATGTATTACTGGAGTGCACGGGAAGTTCCACACGCGATTGTCCCTGTGCGAGCGGGGTACGTGTATTACTGGGGTGCGCGGGAAGTTTCACATGCGATTTCAGCTGGGTACGTGTATTACTGGGGTGCGCGGGAAGTTTCACACACGATTGGCCCTGTGCGAGCAGGGTACGTGTATTACTGGGGTGCACGGGAAGTTTCACACGCGATTTCAGCTGGGTACGTGTATTTCTGGGGTGCGGAGGAAGTTCCACACACGATTGGCCCTGTGCGAGCGGGGTACGTGTATTACTGGGGTGCGCGGGAAGTTTCACACGCGATTTCAGCTGGGTACGTGTATTACTGGGGTGCGTGGGAAGTTTCACACGCGATTTCAGCTGGGTACGTGTATTACTGGGGTGCGCGGGAAGTTCCCCACGTGATTTGGCAGTGTGGGTCCTCCCAGGTGTTCCCTGTACACCCTCCACGGCCCCTGCAGGCAGCCCACACCACAGGGGACTACCCTGCATCCCTGGTCATGTCCAGCAGGCAGCCCACCCAACATGGCCATGCCCCGCAGCAAAGGCACATGTCTCCTTGCACTACTGAACACCAACTCATGTCCCCTTGCACCCCCACCAACCAGCATTGCGAGGCACCTGACAGCAGGCCCCCACTCATGTCCCACTCATGTCCCCCTGTACTCCCACCCCCCAGCATTGCGAGGCACCTGCCAGCAGGCCCCCACTCATGTCCCACTCATGTCCCCCTGCACCCCCACCCCCCAGCATTGTGAGGCACCTGCCAGCAGGCCCCCACTCATGTCCCACTCATGTCCCCCTGCACCCCCACCCCCCAGCATCGCGAGGCACCTGCCAGCAGGCCCCCACTCATGTCCCCCTGCACCCCCACCCCCCAGCATTGCGAGGCACCTGCCAGCAGGCCCCCACTCATGTCCCACTCATGTCCCCCTGCACCCCCACCCCCCAGCATTGCGAGGCACCTGCCAGCAGGCCCCCACTCATGTCCCACTCATGTCCCCCTGCACCCCCACCCCCAGCATTGAGAGGCACCTGCCAGCAGGCCCCCACTCATGTCCCACTCATGTCCCCCTGCACCCCCACCCACCAGCATTGCGAGGCACCTGCCAGCAGGCCCCCACTCATGTCCCACTCATGTCCTCCTGCACTCCCACCCCCCAGCATTGCGAGGCACCTGCCAGCAGGCCCCCACTCATGTCCCACTCATGTCCCCCTGCACCCCCACCCCCCAGCATTGTGAGGCACCTGCCAGCAGGCCCCCACTCATATCCCACTCATGCCCCCCTGCACCCCCACCCCCCAGCATTGCGAGGCACCTGCCAGCAGGCCCCACTCATGTCCCACTCATGTCCCCCTGCACCCCCACCCCTCAGCATTGTGGGGCACCTGCCAGCAGGCCCTGACACATGTCCCCCAGCCAACACGTCATCACAATCTAGATCTCTGTCCCTTATGGGCAGCCTCCACATGCCAAACACCCACCCAAGTATTGCATCCACCTACTCAGAATTGCCAATTACATGATACAACCCCAATGGCAAGTATGGAAATGAACACATGTCCCTCACATACACACAATGGGTGTAAGTGAATGTCAAAACCCATATCATGATATGCATGAAACCAATGATATGATACTACACATTGAAGTTTGATGAAAAAAATGTATTAAAAGCAACATAAATGGGATTAAAAATAAACAAACGACAATGGGAATTAAAAACAAAAAGCAGCATGTCCATAAAATAATGAAAAACCACAAATCATAATCCAAAGGAAAGGTGCCCAAAGTCACAGTTCAAAAAAGTACATCCAAGGGAAAAACAAAACCAAAAACCATTGCTCCATGGGTAAATCAAAAAAAAAAAACATAATCCAACAGTCAACTATATACAGATAAACAATCCAGGGTCCATGATCCCAACTGAAGAAATGAAACCTATCTAAAAATACTACCTAATAAAAAAACTATATACAAAAATGTGGTCCATTGTCCAAAAGGTCCAAAATCAATAAAAAAGCAAAGGAAACCTAACACTAACTACATAACTATTTACAAGGGCAGCGGGCTAGTCCAACGGCTCACTGGATGTTGTCATGGGCCAGGGCATCATCGAACTCCTGTTCAATGGCTTGGAGGCAGGCATGTTCCCTGGCCCCGAGGTCTCGCAGGGATAATGCAGTGTCCAGCTCCAACTCCCTGCGAAGACCCTCAAGGCACTCAGCCCGCCTCAGCGCCCTCCGCATGGAGTTCTCCGCCCTGACCATTGTGAGTCGTTCCTCCTCTGCCCGCTGCCGCTTCGCACCTATCTGCTGGCCCACCCGCTCCCACATGGAAGCCACTCCCATTCCAGGGTTCTACTGCCCTCCGGCCGATGCCTGCACCCCTGATGTTGATAGGCCCGAGCCATGATGCCTCCCACGTCGAGCCTGCTGCTGCCTCCGACGCAACTGCCTGTGCCAGCACGACGGCATCCAGGCTGATGGAATCCACCGACGCCGTCGTGCACGTGCCCTGCCCAATGATGCCGTCACATCCTCCATCTGCTGGGGTCCAGTTGCTGGTGTGTCCACCCCTGCTGGACCTCCAACTCCCGACTGTGGCAGGGATGGGATCCCCACCGAGTTGGCTGCATTGGTCGGGCAGGTCTACAGGGGGCCCTGGTGGCATCTGGGCCGGAAGATGGCATGGACAACGACTGGCGCGTAGCCTCCACAGAGGAGGAGAGGGTCGCCAAAGTGCCTGACACATGTACGAGACCCCCGACCACAACCGCTCCCAACTGGGCCACGTTGGCACGGTGCTCTTCGTGATGACGTGCGTGCTCCCCCCGGGAAGCATGCACCTCATCACGAATGACACCCGTGCACAACACGAGACCAATCAGGACCTTCTCCATACAGCCAGGGGTCCCCTCGTCCGCAGGTGGAGGGGAGTCAGATGACATGGACATCCCCCCTACTTGCGGACGGGCATGGGATGGGGCATCCCTGCTGGTGCATGGTGGTGCAGTCACAGTGTCAGGGACAGTGCATTCACAGGCACCTCCACGGCGACCTGTGCTGCCTCCTGCCCCTGCCCCTGGACTGCACCACTTGCAACAGCAGGGATGCCCCCACCAGGCCCCATGTGCAGCTCAGTAGCGGCCTCCTCCTCCTCTGAGGTCTCACAGGGATAATGCAGTGTCCAGCTCCAACTCCCTGCGAAGACCCTCGAGGCACTCAGCCCACCTCAGCGCCCTCCGCATGGAGTTCTCCTCCCTGACCATTGTGATCCGTTCCTCCTCTGCCCGCTGCCGCTCTGCACCTATCTGCTGGCCCAACCGCTCTCACACGGAAGCCACCCCCATTCCAGGGTTCTCCTGCCCTCCGGCCGATGCCTGCACCCCTGATGTTGATGGCCCCGAGCCATGATGCCTCCCACGTCGAGCCTGCCGCTGCCTCTGACGCAACTTCCTGTGCCAGCACGACGGCATCCAGGCTGATGGAATCCACTGACACCGTTGTGCACGTGCCCTGCCCGATAATGCCATCACATCCTCCATCTGCTGGGGTCCAGTTGCTGGTGTGTCCACCCCTGCTGGACCTCCGACTCCCGACTGAGGCAGGGATGGGATCCCCACCGAGTTGGCTGCATTCGTCGGGGCAGGTCCATAGGGGGCCCTGGTGGCATCTGGGCCGGAAGACGGCATGGAGAACGACTGGCGCATAGCCTCCACAGAGGAGGAGAGAGTCGCCAAAAGTGCCCGACACATGTACGAGACCCCCGACCACGACCGCTCCCAACTGGGCCACGTTGGCACGGTGCTCTTCGTGATGACTTGCGTGCTCCCCCCGGGAAGCACGCACCTCATCACGAATGACACCCGTGCGCAACGCGACACTAATCAGGACCTTCTCCATACGGCCAGGGGTCCCCTCGTCCGCAGGTGGAGGGGAGTCAGATGACATGGACATCCCCCCTACCTGCGGACAGGCCTGGGATGGGGCATCCCTGCTGGTGCATGGTGGTGCAGTCACAGTGTCAGGGACAGTGACATGCACAGGCACCTCCACGGCAACCTGTGCTGCCTCCTGCCCCTGCCCCTGGACTGCACCACTTGCACCAGCAGGGATGCCCCCACCAGGCCCCATGTGCGGCTCAGTAGCGGCCTCCTCCTCCTCTGTGGAAACCACCAACCTGGATGGCTCCACGCCGTCTTCTGCCGTTGCAAGCCCCTGTGGGGGCTCACCCACCCCTTCCGCTGCAGCCATGGGGGCATCCCCGCCGCTTTGCTCCACAGCGCCGTCTCCGCCCTCTTCTTCACTTTGCGCTGTGTAGAGGGAGACATAGAACACAAGCATCAGGATACTGTACAATGGTCCCCTAGACAGGAAGCAATAGCACTGTCAGAGATCACTTCCATCATGTCCCTCCACAACACATGGGTCAGTGCAGGCAAAACACATGCAGTAACAGGCATGGCGCATGCTATGGACATAAGCAAACATGTCCAAGGGACTCTTGAAACATACAATGTTGTTTTTGAACTCACATGCATCATGGGTCATGCCTATCACATTCACACACTTCACCGTACTTTCATCCATCTGGACTCGTACACCCCAGACACAGTGGATGCAAGGATAGCTAGGCTGCATCAGTGGATCTGAACATTGACACAGACATGTGTCATGCATCCATGGCATTCACAAGTCACAGACACGCAGGTCAGACACACAGACATGGACACCATACCTGTACATGGCATCATCACCCATCCCTCACCCCCACCCATGTCCAGGAACAGAGACTGGCATGCTCTCATGTGTCCATTCTGCATAGGGCTCCCCATGTAGCATTTAAACACATACACCAACCGTGTGCTTCACACATTACTGGTCTCACATGCATGACCATGATGTCCCTGCACACACACACGCGTACATGGCCTATGTCACACATACAGGCAAGTATCAGACAACCAGCACACTGCAACATGCCCTGTCTCACACAGCAATGCCTGGCCTCTTACCGCTCGACTCCAGACGGGTCTGCCTCTCAAGGTCCTGGACGTGGAGCGCTGGGGATATGCGTTCCAGGACCCTCAACTGATCTTCCGACAAGTGGCCCTGGCGCCCCTTAGCCTCCGCTGCCTTCAAGAGGCGCCGGGCCTTGTTGAGGGTCCTGGACCTGAAGTCCTCCCAGCGCTTCTTGACATGATGTAATAGTCGGACTGCCACCCCCTCCGCGTTGATGGCAGTCACGATGTCCGTCCAGATCCTGTCCCGTCCATCCTTGTCGGCGCGTGATGATCCGAAGAGGGCATCATAATGCCCCAGGACATGCTCCACCAGGACACCAACTTCCTTCTGACTGAAGCTGGTGGCCCTCTGCCCCTCTGGCTGGCGAGTCAGGCGTGGGTGGGCAACTGGGTCCTGGGGCTGGGCTGTGGAGGGATGGTATCCCAGTCGGGAGTCTTCTGTTCCAGCAGGGGTGGACACAGCAACTGGACCCCTGCAGATGGCTGATGGGGCACCAAATGGCAGGGCACGGTGGCAGCAAGCAGGCAGGCAGGCAGCAGCAGATGGCTCGTGGGAGGCTGCTCGGGGCTCTGGGGGGCTGTAATTCGGCCTTTTGGGCAGGAGCGTGGTCTTCCGTGTGCTTACGCGTGGCCAGCTTGATACGGAGTGATTTGGCATGTGAAAATTCTGCGCGTCAGCGTGTAATTCGAGGAAAGGCCCTTAGCGCGTAAGCGCATCTGCACGCATACGCGATTTCATTGGACAGAAGGCCCTTCAAGCGCAAGCGCCTCTGTGACGTGACGTGCGCAGACATGCACGGGCGTTTCAGCGCACGTGAAAAACTGCATGTCCGCGTGGGAATGCGTGTAATCCGAGGAAAGGGCCCATGCGCGTAAGTGACGTGACGCGCGTGGGCGTTTCCCTCAGCACGGGTTAAAGGTGAGCGGGGGCAGCAGTTCGCTGTATGTGCCTTTCGTGGAGACCGACGTGTGTCTTCCTGTTGTTTCGCACGCCATCACAACTTCACAGCTATCAAGGACATATCTCTTCTTTTGGTGGGTGTATTGGCTACGTGTGTTTTTATGCATCGCGCTAGTCAGACGGTGAGTCGCACACTCTATTTTTCCCACTGTGGGTGCCCCTGTGCATCGCACCCATTTTCGAGGTCATAGTAGCCTGCGTGTCCCACGCGTATTCGTCATTCGTGTTACTGGGTGCCACCGCGTACTTCGGGTGGTTGATTCCACGCACGTAGGCTGCAGGGTTGCGTGCACGGTTTTACTGCAGTTTTGGGGTGCCCGTCACTACATCACTGGGGTCACATACAGCCTTGCAGGTGCAGGGGGGCTGTTAACATCTTGCTTCCCACCCCCTTCACCCCAATTGCCCAGGTCAATTGTGGTGTACACCTCCCATTGGCACTACTCCATCTGTGCCGGCACTACTACATCTGTGCCAGGGTTGGGAGGACACCAAAGGTGAGGGGTGCCTCAGCTGGGCGTACTCCTCATGGCAGGCGTGGTCGGGGACGTGGCCATGGTGACCAGAGAGTAGGGGGACTCCAGGGTGTCCAGGGCGGCCATAGAGGGGGGAGAGGCAGGGGTGCGCCACTTGAGCACAATGTTGTGCCATATGTCGGTGCAGTCATGCCACCACCCTCTGTGGTTCCGGGTGATGTAGCTTCAGCATCTGGCACTGGCGCCTGTGTGACCCGGCAGTCCGTTCCATCGACTGCCACGGGCCCAAGGGTAGTGGTAGCTGCAGGTGTAGCTGTGGACACCGCCACCCAGGCTCAGGGTCTGCCATCGCAGGCTGCGTTGGCACTTGAGGAGCCCTTGGTAGATTTCCAACAGGCCAGCAGGGAAACCATAGGGGCAGGCAGGGCTGCTCAGACCAAGACACGTGTCCCTGGGGCAGTTATGTCATCTGCTGCCCCGAACAGCCGGGTGTTGGCAAGTGCAGGGGCAGATGCACCCAACAACACCCCAGTTGTGAGTCTGCCAACCAGGACCGTTGCGGTCAATGACCCTGCCACAGCGGATGTTGCTGCGCAGGGTCCATTAGAGGGCACCCAGATTCCACTGACACATGTCAGGCCTTTGGCTGTCCCTCCACCTGCCACTCCCTTAGCTCAATCCACCGAACCCACTGGCCATACTGGTCAGGGCGGCTTTAGTCGGCCAGGGTCTGCGCCACAGTCCAAGAGGAGGAAGGTTGCACCTGCAGCACAGGCTGGGACCCCACATACAGCCACGACCTCCTGCACGTCAAGGAAGAAGCCTTTCTGCAAGCAGGAACTGGACTTCCTCATGGACTACGTGCGGGGCCACAGCCGTCACATGCTAGTGGGTGCCAATAGTCAGACTACGGCTGCCCACCGTGACAACCACTGGAAGCATGTTGCGGAACATGTCAGTTCATTCGGCCATGAGGTGCGCATGGCGCAAGAGTGCAAAAAGCGTTGGAATGACCTCAAACGCAGCACTAAGGCTAAGCGTGCCTCTAATTACAACTTGACTCTGGTGACTGGCGGTGGGCCTGCACCAGAGGAGGAAGAGCTCACTCCGCATGAGGCACTCGTTGCAGAGTTCATACCACCTGAATTGGTCGAAGGAGTGGGAGAGATGCTGGACTTTGAAGCCCAGTACAGTGAGTGTTGATGCGTGTTTGTTGAGGACGTGTGTGTTTCACTTGTGGGATGTGTTGTGCATGATTGCCACTACATGTGACGTGTACATGGTTCTGATGTGTAAGTAATGCAATGCTTCCATGATGCATGTCTGCTCTGCTGGATGGTGGACATGTGGAGCAGATGGGGACTGTCCGCATCACCACTATTGCACCCTACTGACATGCTGGTTACAAGTATGCCCCTCTGGTCCATTTTCCAGCTCACTTGCCCTTCTTCATGTAGCGTGGGGTGACCTTCCTCTGAGCCCAGGCACAATGTCATTGCATGACTGACGTGCATGTCTCCTCTGCCTGCATGCGGGGACTCCATGTAGGCATGCAACCTTGCCCCTCCTCCGCCACTCTGCACCCCAGTTCCACCATTGCACTGGTCTGCTTCAATCTTGCCAATGTGTACTTTCCTGTTCATGCGTCCTGTGTAGATGCTAACTTCAGCGTACAATCTGCCAGACATATGCCGTGTTGCTAAGCCTTAGTACTTGATGCAGGGTATCTCACTTGTACTGTGCATAGGTCAGATGTCCCGCAGGGACATGAGTGCCCATTCATGCTCCATGTGCATTGCGCGCATGCCCCTATGTGTCCTTGACTGGATGATCACTGTAATACAAGTCCTGGGTGACATACATTGCATGGCATCTCATCAGCCTTCCCATGTCAACTGTGGCTCAGTACTGCTTTGCACACATGTTTAGGGTCTGACAATCTGTGTGGCTCACAGGCCTCAGCCTGTTTAATGGCCAATGAGTCTGTCCAACTGTTGTAGTGTCTTCTTCAAACGTGGGCGGCCTCCAGAGTTTTCATCATGTGTCCTGCTTACTGTCCCATCATCATTTTCAGTGTTGTCACTTAAATCACATTAAGCTGTTGATGCCAGTCAACACTGCCTGTCAATACACAGGTGCATGGTCAGCCTTTTGATACCATGCTAGGCATCCCTGCTTTTGTACTTGGGTGGAGGGGTGCTCGGCTTGTAGATATGCTACACATTGAATGCACAGTGCACGTGATGCCTGAATTTGACCTTGCACTGACTTCACATTTCCTGACACACACCATGGAGTCCTTGTACATGTATGTAGTGAGTGGCGTAGACATTTTCTGCACTGCATAGACCCACTTCCATGGAAACTGCCACCTTTCAACAGGTCTGATCACAGAAGCAATTCAAAGTTGACCCAGCATACATGCAAGGTTATATGTTGGTGTCACATGTCTGCCTGATGTGTTTGTTGTTGGTGTGTGTGTGTGTTGTGTGCTTCTGACATGTGATGTGTAGTGACCTCTTTTCTCTCTATTTTTCAGGTGATGACCTAATGGAGGCGGAGGATGGTGTTGTCATGCCAGACACAGGGTTGTTACCACTACATCAACCCGGCACAAGTGGGGGTCGTGGGGTGGTAGGCCACGAAAACCCCCAAGTGCTACAGTCCATCTTGTCTCTGGCTGCCTATGAGTCCAGCCTTGATGACGACTCTGACGTCCATGTCGAGTTGGATGAGCATCAAGTCCATGTGTCAGGGGTGAGTGATTCTGATGTGGACACTCCTCTGTCCGCGACACCTGCACTGAGGGATCAGACAGTCTTGGTTCCTCCGCCCGTGGTGGATCGGGACGCAGGGTCCCCCTCCACACCAGTCACTGATGTGCCTGGAACATCACATCGACAGGGGCATGTAGTCGTGCAGCCGCGGGCGGTGCCAACACAGCGAGGACACCCGGTCCTTGGGTCCCGCAGAGGTCAAGCCCAGCAACGTGATCACCGTGCACACCCGCAGTATACTGAATGGGAGCAAGACATGACTGCCAATTCAGAACGGCAGGGGGCAGCAATGGAGAACATCGCTGAGAGCATGGAGCATGTGGCCCGATCTGTGCTCCCCCCTGCCAGGCAGGTGCTTCTCCAGCAGCAGGCGGCACGGTCCACGGCCCGCTCGCTCAGGCTGGGCATGGCGGCCTCAGACAGGGCACGCCAGGCTGAAATGTCATCTCTGCGTCAAGCAATTGCTGCTCACGCAGAGGCGCACATGGATGCCCTGAGGGAGGAGTATGCTTCCCTCAAATCCACTCTGGGTGTCCTTCTGATGTCCCAGAGGCAGCGGGCAGAGGAGAGGTTTGCACAGCTTGAGCGTACCATCTTGGCTGAGCTACAGGCTTGCCGGGAGGTGCAGCGGTTGTCCAGCCAGGCCATGCAGGAGGAACTCCGTGCTACACGTGCTACCTTGCAAGAGGAAGCACGTGTATCACGTGAGGTTCTGCAAGCAGACCTGCGTCACATCGCCACACAGAACCAGGCTCACCCGTCCGGCAGACTTGCTGCCGACGAGGGGCAAGCTGCGGCTAGGCGTGGTCAGGCTACTGTGCCACATCCTCCTTTCCAGGATTAGCCAGACTCGGACGACCATCTATCTCCCACATAGGTCGGGCTGTGCAGGCGTTGAGCCCATGGAGGTTTTGTTTTTTGGCTCAGCATCATCGCATGTGGGTGTTGAGCAGCACCCTGTACCTCCCTCCTCCTGGGTGCCTCCCCCTCCCCCCCCCAGGTCGTATGTGGCCATTTTTGATTTTTCTTTTAGTTTAGTTAGTTATGTTTCTGTTTGATAATTAGTTTAATTAGGTAATGTAGGTTTTTCATAGTTAGTGTAATTAGTTAATATAGTTTAAAAATACTTGTCTATTGTGCTTTCATGTGACGGTGCGGTGCTTTGTGGCTTTTGACGGCATCCACTGTCTGTTCCAGCTGGGCCCTTCAGGCTTGTCTTGTGTATGTGTTTGCTGCTTGGGGTCCTTGACTCACATATGCCACTCCTGCCTCCCTTATCCATGGGCTCGCAAGGATGGTCCGGTGTGACAGCCTATTACACAAGGGCTTTGGACTGTCATATCTGTGGCATGTCTGGTGCTGTGTAACTTGTGTTGACACCCCTAGTGGGGATGATTGCGGTGTTATTGACCACTGTTCAGCTTTTGCTAGATGGGGTGTTTCATGATTAATGTGTACATATCATTGCTATGCATTGTGTAGTATGTTTCTTATCTTTAATGTACACGTGCTTGTTGCAATTCATGCTGTAGATAGTGTGTTCCACACTTAAGATGTGAAAGACGGACTGATGGTGTGATTTCTGATGTAAGTCTCTGACATGGTCCAGTAATGAGATGCTCAAGAGACACACACAGATGACTTTAAAGCATTAATCATGTGTTTCATGCCCTTTATGCAGGGGGATGAGCCTCCAGACCACCTTTGCAGCAGACATGGTCCATTGGACGTCTGATTTCTGGACACGTTTGTTGGTGCCCACATGCACATGTGTGCACAAGCAGAGGCACAGGGATTGCAGACCTACATCCTAGAACTGCTGACGTGTTCCAAGGAACTCCAGGCAAGGTGAGCAGCACAGGGGGGGCACAACACAGCAAAGCTTGCACCAGGGCATTTGCACATGCAGGCTTAGTAACAGAACTGAGGGTGAGCTTGGACGAATATTGGTGTTGAAGCACACAATACAGCTCAGATGTGTTGGTGGACTGATGGCTGTTGATTGTAAGGTTGTCTGGGGCACCTGCAGGGGCAGTGGCACATACCCTCCGGTACACCAAGGTCCATTGAGGCACTTGTATCAACCATGTAGCCTTCCAAGACATGGAAAGGGGCAGCTCACAGGGACATACAGCAAGGGACATACTCGGGTGCAGTGCATTTCATTTCCATGTACATTTTGAAACATGCTCTGCCTACTTTGTTTTGGTCATGGTGGAACACGACTTGTTCTGAAGTCATGCCTTGCTATATGGGTCTGTCTTACCCAGGGAACATTGCATGTTGTGTGAATTGTGACACATTGGTGTTCCATTTGCCACGCACCCACTGGCGGCTAAC
This sequence comes from Ambystoma mexicanum, assembly GCF_040938575.1. NCBI lineage: Eukaryota > Metazoa > Chordata > Amphibia > Caudata > Ambystomatidae > Ambystoma > Ambystoma mexicanum. The sequence goes on from NC_090941.1 coordinate 404,496,193, forward strand.
TTACTGCATTGACCCATCACAGGGGTAATGTTACATATGGGTACGAAGCATCTACACCAGATTGTCTGTTTGTAGAGTAGTTTGTTGCTATGGGGCATATTTGGTGGTGTGTTTTTGTGTTATGGGCACGGACAGATTATTAACTGTGGCTCTCTTTGCAGCATTGAAGTGCTCCTGTAACCGGACCTGAGAGTGCGCAGGCAGGAGGCCAGCACTCAAAACCAGAGCTAAGTGTCTTGTTGTTTTTCTTTCAAACTGCTATGCATAGGCTTGCTGGGGGGTGCACTAATGCATGGATGAATGTGTAATTCAATTTGGTATGTTTTTTTTCCCCTAATCACCCAGAGTCCTATCCAATTTTAAACCCTGTACCCTCTACCCGGTGTTCCTGCTTCCCGTACCTATCCAACCAACGTTCCCTAACCCTCTTTCCCTGCTGGAGTTGCGGATGCCTGTGTAAGCCCCAAACTTGCAGACGCCAAAACCCTAGAGGGGGTGGTTGGTTCGTGCCACTCCTAAACCTGGACTACAGAAGGCCATGACAATGATGTCCAAGTTTGTTCGGATTGTGTATGTGTTCATGCAGGTAGTACTTTTTCGTGCATTCCCTACTTTCATGTGTCATTCCTCCTCCCCTCTCCTGCCACTCATTCCAGTTATCCAGTGTGCCAACATCTGTCCCGACTGCATATCCCTGACCCTTCTTCCCCACCAGGGTCTCAGAGGCCTGTGTGAGTTTGACCTTGCAGGCACCCGGGCCACGGTGGGGGTGGTTGGTTCGTGCCACTCCTGCCCCTGTACACGGGACCTGTGACAGTACACATCCATTCATGGTGCATCATTCTATGTTATGTACCACACATGGTTCACATCCTGTTGTGACATTGTTTTATTGTGCTACCTTGGTTGTTACATCATTGTGGTAGTACTTGGCCTTTGTGAGGTACTACTATGTCAAGTCATCTACTGGAGGGTGTTCTGGTTCGTTTTTCTGGCTTGGATTTTGTGATTTTGCAAATGAGGGTGGACTCTGAGGTTGCAGGCACCTTTTTACACACAAGGTGGGAGATGGTGACGAAGGGGAAGGGTGATCCTGTGGCCAGGTGAAATTGAGGGTTGAAGGCTCCATGACCCAGGTGCAGTTGTTCAGTGGGTCATGGTCATTTGTGAGGGAGGGGGGTGTTTTGTTGTTGATAGTTGCCTTGCCCTGCAGTGTGATGGGAACCCTGACATTGTAATTGTGGTATCCTATGTAGGTTGGGTTCTGCTGACCAATGCCTGTTCATGTGTTGTGTTTACCTTTCAGGTGTGAGGGGATAGTTGTGGCTTGACATGCTGGGGTGTACACATGGTGAATGTTCACATGTGATGTGTAGAGGACACTGATGGTCAGTTGATTGCACATGCATATGTTGAGTGCATGTCCTTACTGACCCACACACTTGCACTATGATGCACTACATGTACAACCACCCTTGGATATTCACGTGTACACTCTTTTTGCCTTCTGGCGCCCACTGTGTCTCTGCAGCACATGTTCTGTGACCAATTATGGATCCTGTACATGCCTAATTTGCTTTTTGATGTGGTTTGTCGCTTAGATGTGATGCTCATGGTGTGCATCACACACAATAGCTGTTCACTGTGCTGTGCGCTGAGCCGTGTGTTGCAGGAGTTGGACACAGCACACAGAAGCTGCAGTGTTGATTTTGCAATGCACAATGTGCATGTAGACAGGCATTCATCGTTATGTTACGTCTACAACTTTTGTAATGCATTTGGGAATGACTTATTTTGGGTGGGAGGTTGTTGGTCAGTCATTTCATCTGATTCCATGTCAGGCATCATTGTCTGATGCCACTGTACATTTTTGACATGGCAATGTGTACGTTATTGGTACTGTGTTGGTGTATGGCTATTGCTTGCCATGTCATGTTGTGGTTTGGGAGTGTTTGAGTGACATAACAGTGATGGTCATGGCCTGTTTTGCAGGTGTGTGTGATTCACACCTTGCATGTCAGGGTCAGCCACTTCTCAAAGCAACTAGCTGGCGGTAGATCTCTCTCCGCGGCAGGGGCCTCCCTCTGGAACAGCCTTCCTGCCTCCCTGGAACTTGAGGAGAACCATCTCCGGTTCCGGAAGCACCTCAAGACCTTCCTCTTTGCTTCTGCTTTCTCTCTCCCTCTCCCTTGCTAAATTCTTCACTGAAACTGCACTGGATCTGCAACTGGGCCACTCTCACCGACCTTGGTCCCTGGCCCAGCCACTCTCCACTTGCACTGCCTCCCTGGCAACCCCTGCACTGCGGGACTGTCTCTCTATCCCTACAGCCCCCCCTTCCCAGCACTTGTCTGAACTTACCTTTGCAGTTGCCACCAACTGGCCTATTTATTTGTTTTTTATTCTACTTACCCTGTACTGCACTCCCCCCTCCCCTTCCCCTTACACTTTTCCCTTCCCCCTACCCCTGCACTTGCGCAATCTAAATGACACCTGGCCTAGTAGTATCGTTGTCTGTCTTCCCTTGTTCCCCCCTCCCTGTCTCGTCTCACCTTGAAACACTTGTGTATAGGCACGTTACAAATGCCATATCATGTCATGGCACATGTCATATGTGTGCCTTTTGGTCACACAGGATAGCTTGTGTTTAAGTAGCTAGGGATGCAGACAATGTGGCACATCCATGGCAACTATCTCAGGGTGGTAAGGTTGTGACAGTTGACTGTCTTTGTCATCATCGATTGTCACCTGGTATGTGCCAGGCCTGTGTGCACTCTGCAGGGGTGGGAGTTTAGGTGAAAAATGTGGCCACAAGCTGGGTCCGGGCTTCCTCGCCACGTGCCCTGTCCCCTCCCATGAGCAGCGCCTGTGCCTGTGGTTGGGGATGTGGGGGCACCACCATGTCCACCGGTACGCCCTGCCGTGTTGCAACACTGTGCAGGACACATGCTGCCACAATGATCCTGCACACTACTGGGGGTGCATAGAGTAGCTGCCCGCCAGAGCGGTCAAGGGAGCGGAAATGTGACTTGAGCACTCCGAATGTGCGCTCCACTATGGCCCTGGTTGCAATATGGGCGGCATTATATCTTACCTGGGGTGGTGTGGTGGGGTTCCGGATTGGCGTCCTCATGTGGTTGCTCAGAGGGTAGGCACTGTCCCCTGGGGAGGTGTAAATGGTTGTGATTATTGGTGTTTGTGTATTTGTGTGTGTGTGTGTGTGTGACATGCATGCAAGTGCAAGGGCATTTGTACTCACCTAGGAGCCAGGTGTCGCCATGCTGCCCAGCTTCCAGGGCCCGGCTCAGGGCGGACATTATGTATATGAAACTGACATGGGTGGAGCCAGGGTAGTTTGCATAGACAGAGGTGATGATTCCCTTTGCATCGCATACCACCTGTACATTGATGGAATGCCAGTGCTTGCGGTTTCGGTAGATGTGCTCAGTGGCCCTAGGTGGACGTAGGGCCACATGGGTGCAATCTATGGCACCGAGCACTTTGGGGAAGTGTGCCACCCTGTAAAAATCCAGGACAACGGCCTGCCTTTCTGCGGGTGTTCTGGGCATGTATATGTGCCTCCGGACTGAGGGGTGCGCTGTCATGATTGCCAGTACCTGGTGTAGGCAGCGTGACTGCGTGGCCTGTGAGACCTCCCCCCACTATGGCAGTAGTCTGCTGAAATGACCCAGTGGCCAAGAAATGCAGGGCACTGAGCACCTTCTCCAAGGGGCTCAATGCTTGGGAGCAAAGGGTGGGGGATGTAAGGTCATCTTCCCACTCCCTGACCAGGTCTAGGATGATATGGGGTGGAAACCTATACCTGCCGTAGACCTGGTCGTCAGGCATCCCAAAAAGGCTTGTCCGTGGTGCAAAAATGCGTGCCCTGGCTATTCTCCTCCTCCTGCGGTGTCCCACGATCAGTGCTGCGACAAATGGGGCATTCATCGTAGCTGTATATACGTGTTTGTTGTTTGCGCGCACTTTTATACTGTGCGCGGGGACGCTTCCGCCTGCCTTCGTGTGGCGGACGCGTTGACGCCTGTGTGCGTCTTTTGCCATTAGCGGGTTTCCCGTATTCGAATCCATGAATACGGTTTGTTCGCGTGTGTGTGGGCGTTCCGTGTAGTTCCCTGCAGTACTTCCCCAGTTACGCCTTCTTTTTCACGCATTATTCTCCATTCCGCGTGTTACGCCCACTGTTCCGCCCACTTTGGTTGTGTGCGGCGCGCTATGTGCGCTTTTGCTGTGCACGTAGCGCACGCCGTGTGTGCCCGCGTGCGCCATGGCAGGATTTGGCGCACGGACAGCGGGAAACACGCGCAGCGTCTTCCTTGAATCGCACGCGTGCTCGTGTGCTGGGTTTCTCATGCTTGCGCCACCTTGCGCCTGCTTGCGCTGGGATTTTCGGCGCACGTTTTCTCCATGAATCGACCCCTGAATTGCATTTCTTTATCACTGCCGTACTTGCAGTTTGCAAATCCAGTTTTGGGACCGACAATTTATTGATAAACTGATGAGTGCTTGACCTTTTCGGTCCTGTTGAAGTTTTAATATTTTTACTTTTCTTCTGGCAAGTTGTTACCACTGCCTTCGTTTTTTTATCTGCAAACATTTTATAAATGCTTACCCTTTCCGTCGGAACTGTCTCTATTAGATCAATAACCTCTGGTAGGCAAGCTGTATGTACGTCATTTTTTAATTTTTTTTTATTGAATTGGTTGAATTGAATCAACCTTTCAAACATTTATCACAAAAGGAAACAGATACGTTTACAGAAACAATACAAACATCAGCATCAGAAGAAAAACACATAACCCATATTAAAATAATTCACATTAAATCCAAAATCAGCTTTGCTATATGACCAAAAAAAATTCATAGCTTATTTCGATTCATAAAATGTTAAAACATGATACACATGTAAACAAAATAAAAACAGAGAGTGAATAAAACCAACACTACTGTGCGCCTCTTCATTTTTTCATGCTAGAGATCGAAATGTTATTGTCATTTCCCAACTGGAGGCTAACCAAAAAATGTACAGCAACTATTTGGATCGGAGAGTAGGAGCTGTTTAATATTATTGACCAACATCAGTCTAGTTCCTAACTGCCCAGGTATTGACAATGTCTTGTAAAGTGAATTCTTCTCATATCAGCTAGGGCAGAACATTGCGTTAATAAATGTTTCAATGTTTCAGGAATACTTGTCATATCACAGAAACAACAATAATTGTCTTGTTTTCATATTAATTTCCGTTTCAAAAGTAAAGCTCGAGTGGGCCAAATGTTGAATCGTGGGCGTAGAATTGAAGAGCAATATTTTGGGGCGGGTGCTCTAATGAGATATGTCGGCAAACATCTCATGTTCTTTGGAGGGAAACGCTCGGGCTCCCCGTCTACATATAGTAGACATAACTCACATGTCTTGATCCAATTGAAGCTATACATTTGTTTTTTTTGCCTTATCAGGGTACGTTAATTAGCATGTCAATTGTCACATCTGCATTAGCCGAGACAGAATAAACCCTATTAATCCACAGCAGTAGAAACTTATGTTTAGTTGTGAACATATGTACAGTCAATTCTTTTAGAATTACATTATTTGTAGTTGAAATTAAACATTTTCTGAACAATGAACATAATCGCCACTCATATAGAGCTTGGAGTAAAATCAGCCCCAGCTCATACCGAAGCCAGGCGCATGGTACGGATGCTGGTAAACATAATACTTTTTTCCAATAGCGTGCTTCCCATTTATCAAAAGTAAATTTAACATTCACAGCAAGGATTTCCAAGCCATATAGAATGCTTGGCACAGCTTTTTGGGTCCAATAGCACCAGGCAGGTTTTATTGAAAATGTTCCATATCTATGCATAATTATCCTGCATTGCGATATTGCAGTGTCTAATCTCTTCTCTACTTGCCCAAGATGAGCTAATGATTGGCTTGAGCCTTCAAAGATCATGCCCAGATAGGTGTATTGTGGTACTAACTTTTATTTTGTCTGATTTATGTACCATGTAAATGTACTACAACCATTTATTTGGGTGAATACATGATTATTGGGTTTTATTCGTATTTATTAATAGTTCATTGGTCACTATGTAAGAATTGAGAGCCATTAGGAGGTTCTGCAGGCCACTCTGAGTCTTGGAAATAAGGACCATATCGTCAGCATACATCAAAGTATGTATTTGCTGGTTGTTAATCTTAGGAGAGTCAGAAACCACCTTCTGGAAAATGTGACTCACATCGTGAATGAAATAGTTAGAAATGTCAGATGCCAGCAGGCAACCCTGTTTCAACCCACGAGTGGTCAGAATGGGAGCTGACAGAATCCCGTCTAAAGATAAGCGAACACATATCGATGTGCCTGAATGCAGGGCATAGATGATCTCAAAAACGGTGGTGAGGCATCGATCTCGCTTCAACTTGTCAAACAGGAGAACCCGTGAGACAGAGTCGAAAGTAGAGTGTAAATCTGCAAAAGCTAGATACAATGGTTGCTTTGTTTCTTGACAATGAGACTTTAAGGCATTGTTAGATTGATTTGGGTGCCCATGCACGCAATGAATCCTGTCTGTTGTGGATCTCGAAAATCATTAGACAGTGTCCACTTGTTAAAGTCAAGCAACACACATTTTGAGAAAATCTTCCCTGGAGAGTCTAATAGCGCGATTGGTTGTTAGTTCTGGGCTACACTTCTGTCCCCTTTTTTAAAAATCGGGATAATAACAGAAGATTGCCATGATGTCGGGATAGATTTAAATATCACCACCAGTTGGAATATTCAATGCAAAATACGGGCACACACTCCTGGGTCACTTTTAAGTGTCTGATTTGAAATACCATCTGGGCCAGCTGCTCTTGATGTGCTGGCTTTATTAATGCTTTCTTCGATCCCATCTAAGGTGAAGTCAAAATACCATCTAGACTCAGATGTTTGCACATAATTCGCTTCTATAAATTTAGAGTCAGCATATAAGACAGAGTAATATGCACCCATTGGTCTTCATATACTGCATTTAGTTGTGCTTCTGCTGGTCTGTTGTTCGAGTGGTTATCAAGCAGGTGCCACATCTCAGCAGAATTTTTGTTAATCATTGCATTTCCCATTTGTTCACTATCTCTCTGAAACGTAAGTGATTTGTGACCTATTACCCAGTTTTTATATCGGGTTTTGGCCGATGTTAGTTCTTGCCATCGAGACGGACAATGTGAAGAGATGATCATTCTTTTTAGCTGCCTAAATTCTCTTCATCTATCCAAAATGGCCTGATCAAAAGGGTGTTTGTGTGTGATTTGCGCCTCACTTGCCACTGTGATGGTGAGTGCAAAGGGCATTAAAATTTCAGTATATTGCAGCCCCACCATGGGCATATCTCGCTGTAACAAGCGCTCAAATTCACAAACCCTTAGATTAGACCATTTTAATCTTGTTCTTGCATTATTAACCCCAAACCCAACATTCGCCGTACAGTTCCTGGGCTTCAAATCATTCCAAGCAATGGAAAGGGCAAGCAATTTGTGATCACTACAAGGTTGCGCACTAATTTCTAGCTTCTGTATCTTATTAAACAAACTTTGGTCAACGTATATATAATGAATGGTGCTAGTACAATTATTACGAAACCATGTAGTTTGCAATGGAAAATCACCAGCAACATTGACTGTTTGAAAATGTCTTTCTGTCATGCCAAGTAAACACTGCATTGGTTTGTCGCTTTGGGTTATGGCAATCTAGGTTTAGATCTCCCATAAGAATGGCATGAGAAGTTGAAGCCGATGTATTAATCAACTCTCGGAGTCTATTCAGACCGCCATAAAAGGCGGAGTCTGGCCAAGCCATTGCATTTCTATAGATGTTAAGAACAGCAAAAGATTGTACCGCAAATGTCACTTTAACCAATTGCAGATGGACATTTTCAGATGCCCAGGGTGCAATAGACAATCCCAGTTCCCGATTTACTGCTACGAGGAGACCCGATGTGGGTCTTCCTCTAGTTATCAGAGAAGGCAAGAGAACAATATCAAACCCATCACATATTGGTGGAACAATGAACCAAGATTCTTCGAAAGCCAATACATGAAAAACAGTAGGCAAGGTTTTAATAGAAGTTGTAAGATGAGCATGTCCTCTCATATTCCAACTGGTGATTGTCAGAACTTGTTGATTTGATGTGATTAGTGGTTAGTGTCTTCGGGAATATTGCGGGTCAAGAGAACTTACATTGTTTAACGAGTGACTCTGATTAATATTCGATTTAGGGATTTGACTCTTGCCTAAGTTCGGAGGGCATTTTGGGTCCTGGGCCAGTAAGAACCCCATCTCAAACAGAGAAATTTTTTCCTGACAGATAATGTTGGCTACCACCCCTTACGGAATCCATAATCTGACGATAGAACAAAATATGTCAGAAATAAATTCAATCTGTTCAATGTCTCTCGACGTGACATCTTGAAGTTCGACCACATCTTTGAAAATGTTCAAGACTCTATGTCTATTCAGATCATACATCGGATATTGTCCTTCTCCACATTTTAAAATAAATGAGAAGAGAGGGGACTTAACCGCCTGGGGAGGTGGTTTGGAGAAAGCATTTGTCCACTCATGATTCAGACTGTTAGTACTAGCCTTTTTGTTAATTGGATGATGGGGAATCTGATGCCACCTCATCATTTGAATGTATTTCATAGGTGGTGAGTTGAGACTCAGAGGCAATACAAACCGGATGTGCGTTATGAACTCATAAAGGCTGGGTGGAATGCGCCGAAACTCAATGCTGCTCCGTTGGACAAGGGAGCCGTTCCATCAAGTATGCATCCACTGCCTGCTTTAATTGATCTATGGCTATGGAGCTCTGTTCCTTTGTGGAGGAAGATGGCAGCAAGTGAGTGGGTGAGCGTAACATTTCTTTCACACGAGATGGAATGTACAAGTCTCTGATTCTGTAATAGTCTCCACTAGAGTGTCTAGAGTGGGATATTCAAGTATATTTTGCTGTTTCGGAGTATCCCGCTTAGCACTGATAACAACCACAGGAGTTGGGGCCAGCTCAGATACCTGTAACAATGGGCTCACTAAAGTCAGAACTGGTAAGGCTGCCCGTGTTTGTGTGATAACAGATTGAGCCGGTGGGGACGGAGCCTCCTATAGCTTTAAAGAAGGCATTAAGGGTACTTTTAACCCCTCTTCGAGCTGGCAGATCTTTTGATTTTTTAATCATTGATAGATGTTTTTGAGCCTTCGGGCGAAGCAGTCTTTTGCCCCCAGTTCCCAGTATATGCTGAACTGTGTGCGCTGGATCACACAGCTATGATTCTTCACGAGCCAATGTTTTGACAGGATCTTGAGGCACATTTACATGCACGCTTTGTTCATCGAATTCATCATGAACAGGACGAATGATTTTACTAAACTGAGGCAGCTGTGTGGCAAAAGGGCCTTGTGTCTGCATACCAGGAGCTTGATCGCTCAAGTTGCCACAGATAATCACAGATTGGTCAGCAGCCATAGACAACCTGGAGAGTGGTGGCTAGACCATTATTGGTGAGTGATTATGAATTTGGGTCCATAAGACAATCTCCTCTAGTTGTATTGCTTGTTTGTACAATTTTTCATGCATTTGTTCAAATAATCTATGCAGATCTAGCACAGAGGTGTTGATGGCAGAGAGCGCCAGTTCCGTCATATTGGGAACTGTAACAGAAGGCTTTATATGTGAAGGTCTCACGGCTCTTGGGGTGGGAAAAGAAAAAGATGCCGTGGGGGAGGCCGTCTGCGAATAGGAAGAGCCACAAACCCTTACCTCACCCGCAGAACGACATCCTGCAGAACAAATATGCCAGGACTATTTTCACATATGCTAAAAGATGTAATTGATGCAATGGGAGAAATATTCAGAGATAAATTATGCATATATTTCTTTTTTCTCTTATTCATTTTCAGAGAAGCCAAAATAGTTTGATCTGATATGGTGTGAATTGGAAGGCCACCGTTCATGGATAGATTGCATTCCCTTTTATCGATACCGATAGTAGCATGGACAATCTTTTTTGCGATTTAGGGCAAAATAGTGCTCCTCTGCGAAAGGACAAAAGGGGGACTCTGGGAATTAAATATTTGAGGAATGGTGCGTGGTTGCCCTGGGGGAGCAATGTTATTTGGCATATTGTTTTTCCCGTGTATACTACAAACACCATAAACATCAAACGAAGTGTCGGTTCAAACTGTCAAATTATAAAACCAGACCTCAACACCCTAACACTCACCAGCACATCAGCGATATAAATCAATCCCAAAAAAGAAGAAAGAACAAGGAGCAAAGACACAGCCACCGCGCCGCTGCAAAGCGGCAAACGGAACTTAACGTGAACTTGCTCATGCGCACGTTCTGTGCGCGTGGGAGCAGACTTTAAGGAAGTTGCTCACAGAATCTCCTGGGCGAGGCCAAGAACTCACAGGCAGCACCTGCAGAACACTGAAAACAACGAACAAAGCAATCAGGCAGAGTCACTAGTATATCATGTAGCTCAAGTCACCTGCATCCAATAAAAAACACACAAGTCCGTGTGACACGATCCTCGTAGCAGGAATCCAACAGAAGAGCCAAGTTGCACCAAGCAGCATAGAATCCCAGCTGCAAAGAGGAGCTTAATGTGAACTTGCACGTACGTCATTTCTTTCCAGTGTCATTTGTTTATTCCAATCAGATTTCTTGTTTTCCTTTTATTATTTCTACTGTTCTTAGGAGGACGGTCTTCTGTTACTTGTGACACCACTTCCACTATTTTGATATGGTCCTTACCGCCTTCATTGCATACAACATCATCACCACACAAAACATTCACAAAGTTAACAGTGTTTTCAACGCAAATCTCACCCCCCCATGTTCTTATCTCTTTTGTCCTGATGTTTGTCTTTATGTGTTTGTGTATGTTGCCACTGCAATATTAGGGATAGCATATTAGATTGCTCATAAAGCCTTGTATCCAAGGTTTCATAAAGTTTGGCCAGAATGAATAGTGCTGCGTTTATTGCCCAAAGTGTTATTTCTGTGCCTGCCGGTATGGACGTTGGTGATATATCTGCATTTTGATGGGGTATGCTTCGCAACTTCCTAGGAGTTGGTTGCATGAAGGTGATTGATAAAACGACGAATCATGAACCGAGGTTGAGAAAATCGCCAGAGATTGCGAAAGGTCATTCCGGGAAGGCTCTATTGCAAGGGGAATTTTGCTGCAACTCTCTGCATTCGATCTCTGCTCTGTTGAGGTATGTTTACGGATGTAATCACCTTGATGCTCTATGCGAGCGCTGTCATGCGTAACTGATTGCGCTGAATTATCAGTCCTCAAGTGTGAAGGGCTAGCCATATAATCGCCAAGAATTTGAGCTATGACAATTGCCTCTTTGAAAGTCGCTATTATAGCTACCACTGATTCGTCCAAAGCTGTGTCCATTCCAAATCCCGCCTCCATTATGGAGTCGGGAAGTGTACCTGTCTCACTTTCAAGCTGCGGCTCAAAGGTTGCTTCAACAACTGGACTTGCCATCTGAAAGTGTACGATTTTGGTTAATGCTTTTGTTAACTTTGTACCATCGCTCTCTGAATGACAGCAAAGTCGTCTCGTACTCGGTGTATTGTGTTCATACTTCGCGTAAGGTTAATCTTTTGTGATTTTCGTTTTGGTGTAGCACGGTTTACATCGAACAAATGAGTTAGTTCCCGCTGCGTGGGCATGTCTGACAATAAAGTATACACCCCCGACATAGAGGATCAATTCAATAAACTGTTAACAACTCAAACACGCAACAATAATTATAATCGTGCCACCTTCACATATAATAGATACATACAATCATTGTGAACTCAATAATACATACAGAGTTGACCGCAAATAATACACGACGGCACACGCCCACTCACCTGTCATCTGCTATAACTACACTTGCCAACAGCATTTTCGATGATGCATGCACGCAAATGCGCGCGCGCCCGTGATTATATTGAATGCTTGGAATGAGTGAGTAGGGCTTGTCCTCTCACAATGTTTTTAACACAAATATTCACCTAAAATGAAATTAAAACACATATAAGTAAAGTTGCAAGGCTCTGCATATATCTATATAAAAGTCCAAGTCCGGGAGGTTTTTTCCTGCTGAAATCGGACTGTGGTATTTTTGATGAACTCACAGGGTCCTGGAGCCACACTGCTATAACTGCACTTGACAACTGCACTTTTGAAAACACTACAGTATCCCTCCAACAGACCACAAAACAAGCTGCAAACTCTTTACCAAGTGTTTGGTGAGTAGGTTGAATGGAGATTGAGTGCAGAAGAAACAGGGAGAAGTAAGAGAGGGCTGAGAAACAAAGGCAAGGCCACTTGACTGCCTACGCAAAATGTACTGGGTTCATTCAATCAAAGTTTTTGAAAGCAAGATCTAAACTATCGACTGTGCATGTTCGAATAGTGACAGAAACCCTTCCCAGAATTTATGATACAGCATTCCTTTAGAGTTGAGATGCACCTGAAACTACCTTTGTTTTAGAAAACCGCTGAAGACCTACCTCTTTCGATCCGTAATAAGGTCATTACATGTTAATGCGATCTAATTTAATGTAAGAGAATGAAGGAAATGGCAGTTGAGTCATCAAACATTAGTACACAGTGACCATGAAAAATGGGAATGCGTAGAAGGGTTCAACATGAAAAGAATATGAAAGGGTTAGGCAAGCAGACATGTGGATTATAAGGCAAAGACCTAAAAGGAGAATTGAGTAAAAGAAGAGTTAGTGATTGAGTGAACATGGGAAGATGACCATATATTGCAAACCTCCAGATGCAATGGCCTAGTGGTGATTCCTGAGCATTGTAGGTAGAAAAACCATGGAACAGACAGGTAGGGTAGCAAAAAAGATAACAGGGAAGCTCAAAGAAGTTGTGCTTTACCCACTTTAGATCAGAATAGTAAGCCTGGAAATGCCATAGCTACATACCAGGCCATATTGGGTTCAAATAGGGTGGTGAACCTAGCATTGCAGGAGGGGTATGTTATAGTATAGCAATAGGCAGAGGTAAAGAGGTGGCTGTGGTTTGTAATCTCCAACGTCCACTTACATATACTTTTCATATGTAAGTGTCTGAGCTTAAAAGGGGCCAAACTGATGAAAAATGGCAGGGAGTAGAAAATCTCCTCCCCTGAGTTGCTCCCAGTCCCCATTAGCAGTAGAATGACTGTTCTGCAATTTCCTTAATCCTCAACTCCAGATAATTGTCTGGTATGGGCCCAATTAGGGGCCTGGTGCAAGGATTTTTAATCGAAGGAGGAGAAATATAATGCAAAGTTTTGTCCTGGAATATTGTGCAAGTGGCATGTAAGCTGATACATGCAGACAAGCATGATTTTGTTGCTAAGCATCCGATCTGCTGCTTCCAGGAAACATGGGCCTGGGACCTTAGAATATGTATTTAATTCTTGATCCGAGACCCTAAGAGGGTTAGAGGTCACCCATCAGGGAGTTTGGTTAATATAGGTCATGTTCAAATTGAAACCTAGATCAGATCCCACAGTGACCCAATGCACTTTAGCTGATCCTTATTTATGGGGGACATATATGGAGAGACAGTGGGCCTGATTGAAATAGCGTTTTCCAATGGGATTGTACCATTATAAAATGCTTCTGTGAACCAGGCCCTTTGTTTCTATAATAGAGGTTATGAGAGGGAACGGTAATCGCTCATAATGGAAAAACTTCACACCGTACTGCAAGAAAGAGATTGACTCCCATTGATGTGTGCAGTGATAGCTGTTCCTGGGAGAGATGAATGCCAGACCGGGCGGCTGGGGGGAGGGGGAGAATGCTAGTGAACTGGATGATAGAGCAGAGAATGGGGCAGTATGCACTATTCCAGCATATGCAAATATAAACTGTGTTAATAAGGCAGTGTTAAATTGAGGGAGCTACGCTTAGAATTCGGAATGTGAGCCTTGAATTGGAGGCTCTGGTATTAACAGGTTGCAGGTTTAACCTTCAGTCCACTAGATTACAAAACGGTATGAAATATTTGATGATTTTATTTTGTTATCAAGACATTTTATACATACTGCTTAGAGATATTTGATGATGAACCTCAATAGGTGGAATTTTGTGTGGATATGGCAGCGGTTCCCTCATTTGAGAGAGACTTTGATTCCACTGTAGTTGTTCTTCAAGATATCTGTGAAGACAAGTATGAGCACTGGGGACAAACTGAAATAATTTCGGGGTGGCCCTGAATGTAAGGGCAGAAACATGGCCAACCTGCTGATAGTATCCCAGTTCTAATCTGATAGTATCCCAGTTCTAATAGAGTCCTGGATGTTTCCATGGAATTTTGCAACCCAAAGAGGCTTGTGGGTATTGTTGCCAAGAAAATGGTCTGTGGAAAAAGAAAAGTATGAGGAAGAAGATGATGATGGAAGGAATTCACTGGAAAGCGTTTATTGCCGGGAGTAAGATGTGTTCCATCAGGAAATGTCCAAAGTAGACAGAGCTGACATTTCATTCTAACTCACCGGTGGGAGGGTGAGAAATAATATGTAATTGGTCAAGCTCAGGCTATTCATTGGAAGCCATGTTGTCGGATAATCATAGATACGGATTATGTGGTTCTGACTATTGGATATTGACTGTGCCATAAATGCACCACAGATGTCCCTGTTTAGAGGAGGGCCAGGGACCACAACAACCACCATTACTATGAAGATTGCCCTAGATACAATAGAATTAGCAGCATCTTTGAGGCTCTTGCCTTTTTAGATATACCCTTCGTGGAACCGCTATGGCAAGGTGTATTGGGCTCATCTAAGGGACATTACAGCACTTGTGGGATTAGTAATTACCCTGGATTAGGAATCTACAGTGTGCAACCCTCCCAATTGGACTAGGACTCTCATGATCCGTCGCCATTGACTGATCCGAGTGGCAGACCAAAACATGTGGCGAGTCAAAGACAGGCTCAGACTGGCCTATAGGACAATAGGGCAATGCCCGAACCAAAAACACAACATGATAGTGTAGACCAGTTTTTTGGGTCAAAGTGGGCCTGTTTGATAAGTTACTTGACCATGCAGCTAGTAGTTTTGACCAGACTCACTGAATAAATATTCTTTAAAATGCACAATTTGCATCACATTTTATCAAAAACCTCCTCCTTGGGTACTACTCAAACAGTCTTTCACAAAAAGAATGAATTGCCATTTTCAATTGTAGGCCACTTATTTATTATTGCCCGAGACAATTTTATGCCCCAGTCTGACTGTGGCCAAAGGTGGTAGAATCCAGCCCAACACATAGCATCAAATGTTAGAGTTCAGTGAATTAGGGTTTTTAAAATACTGGCATAATCTTGAATAATTGTCGAAACCTAACTTGGTGTCACTAAAGAAAACGAACTATAATTATGCCTGAGTGGATTGGTGCTCTAAGAAATAACCAATTGAGGACCAAACATGGGTAGTAGGAAAAATATACGTATATTTAAGCACCAAAGTAGACTCAAGGCTCATAGATTTAGGGTTAAGTTCAGGGTGCTCACAACAGGCCACTTACGCTTACACTTCTCTCTAGAAGGCCACATGTAGGGGTGAATATTTATTCCATGAAACACTAGCTCACCGATTCTACTTTTGCTAATTATAGTACTTTGCCAGTAAACAGTGGCTTAACCTATGTTGCTCAATTTAAGGGAACAATGCTTAGTCAAACACAATGGTTCTTTTTGCTAGTAGTGACACTGTGCAGCCTATGGAAGAGTGTTTGTGGATAGCATGACATCATTATGGGCAGAGAAAATAAAAGAGGGCCATTTCTGACAATGTCAGATGGGAAGATTTATGAAATATACTGTAGCCAACTTAATGTTTTGTAGGGAGCGCTGTAACTAGGAGCTGACTAAGACCAACATCTACCTCCCTTTTATCTTATAAAAACAGAAGCATAATACAGGGTGTCATGCAGACTCCTTGATGAGTTACGAAAAAACCCCTTTTGTACCACTTTCTTTGGTATGGATACGCTAAAGGTTCTGTTAGGATCTAGCACCTTAGATGATATGTCTAGCTAGTGATAAGGAATCATTTCAGTTCTTTGTGGTCCCTTTGTCCCTTTTTGTTTAATGAGAAACTGATGTTTAAGCAACATCGATTATGTAAACTTTTATTCATTTTTAAACTTTGATGTATTGTTGTATGTATTAAAACCCTGAGTGTCCACTTAGATGCAAATCTAACGACTAACAATGATGAACCACGTCAATGCTCTTTCATCCGCCACCTCCTACACGTCTAAACTCATTGCACTAAGCCGCCAATTCCTGACCCCGCAAAATTGCCTAACTCTAGCCGGTGAAATGATTCTATCAAAATTAGATTATTGCAACGTTCTACTGTTAGGCTCCTCAAATGCTAATCTGGCCAAACTACAACTACTACAAAATAAAGCTCTACGAGCGGTCCTGGGTTTAAAGAAATCAGACCATATATCTAACACGAGGAGAGAAGCTCATTGGCTCCCCATTAAAACCAGAATCATTTTTAAAGCCTTATGTGTCACCCACAAATGTATCTCTAAGAAATCCCTCACCTACATCAACAAGGCCATCTCCCCTCATAAATCCACAAAAACACTTAGATCCAACAACAGCCCTCAATCACAGTCCCATGCTCCAAAAGTCTGGAATTCACTCCCCATCCACGCGAGAATGCAACCTTCCCACCAATGTTTTAAGAAGATGTAAAAAACCTGGCTGTACAACCAATACTAAAACTAACTTCTAAAATGCTGCTGATCCGCTGTTCGCCCCATCAGCCCTACCACTAGAAAATGTCTTCTCTGTGCACGACTTCAACCTACCATGCCTAATAATGTACAACAATTATTCAGCATGAAATGTATCTACTTGTACTTTCGGAAAAGAGAGACTCAAGCACTTTGTAACCTGCTGTGATCTTAAATGTATTTCACCTTTATGTATATGACAAATAACCTATTCTCCAGTGTAACCAGAAATGCAAGCTTTACTGTAACCTACGCCTTGATACCCATGGGTTTGGGCGTATAACAAATGCAATAAATAAATAAAATAAATAAGTATGTGTTATATCTGTACAAACGTTTGTTTTCTGGTATTGTGACTGGTGCAAGATCTGTGTGCAGTCAATAGGTCACAGATTCCAATCCGAGTTAAGCGGCTTGACTGTTTGAGACACCTATTAAAACGAACCATCAGTCTCTGAGCAGCACAACATGCTGCAAAAGAACCTGGACAAATTAAAGAAAATCTTGAGAAAGCAAAGGCCACCTTCAAGACACAAGTAGACAAGTATCGAAGGCCTCTGGAAAGAATTTGGGATATGAAAGGGCTCTCTACTCGACACTTTCACTTGAAGGGACCCTGTACATTTCAGCCCTGACACACTGGTCCATATCCAGTAGAAAGATGTTTAGGGCCTGGTGCCCTGAGGTTAATTCTGCACCCTACACTAAGCATACACTCAGTTTTCCACATCTCTCTAATCAAGAATGCCCAATCTAATCTATGGACCTACCCAGCTCCACCCTCTGATCTAGAACAAGGGGTTCACAAATATGAAGTCATGAGAGTCCTAGGCTCCAAGCGAGTGAGGGGATAGATTTACTACCTCTAAAAGTGGACTAATTTTGGACCCGAGAGTAGATCCTTGGAACAGCCCAGCAACATTCGAGCCCCCAGACTCATTCACAGATTTCACAAACAAAACCTCAACAAACTCCAAGCACCACAGGAATAATACATTTTCTTTAGGGGTGAGGTTATGTTATGAGAGTCTCCAAGGTTCAGGTAATTGCCCCCACGGGTCTAGGGCCCACAGGTAAACCACATACATGGGCAAGCAGAATGGGTACATGGCTTAGAGGACAACGCCAAGACTTCCCTATAGAAGGTCAGGCAGTTCAAGCACTGGGAGAGACCAGGGTGAGCATGCCACAACAAATCTTGTGAGATTTTAAACGAAAGCTACTTAAGGGGCACCCTTCAGCACATGGTTCCATTTCTTCTGAGATTTCAGCCTGCACATACCCATGCGTCCTGTTCCTGGCACCAAAAGAAGATGTACCTGATCAGAGTCAACCGATTCATGAACCTTGCTGACCTGGGTTTGAATTAGAGAGCCATTAACCGGATTTTGTTCACCAGAGTAGTTCCTGTCGTGTCCTCTGTTGTTCCTGCTGCAGGTTCTCAGCCCATCTCGAACCAGCACCTGTAAACCAAAGAAAACGCAAGAGAGAAAAACGTTAGTCGCTATGCTCGATGGTAGATTTGGACTTAAATTAGGCTATTACACACTTACCGGATCACCGTAATCAAAGAAGCTCGCTTTGCATCTAGGGTTCATGGGAATGCCACAGGGCCCCATGGAAAAGAGATAAAGACATTTGTTAAGGTGAAAGTTGGTACAAGGCAAAAGACATTTTACAAAAATACATGAGTCAGAAAAGAGGCACATTGGGGTGACTCCCAACCAACATTGTGCCAAGACTGCAGAGTGAAGTTAACTTGCAGTCGCGGAGAGGAGCAGACAACAGTGCTGGTCAAGAGGTTGTAATGTGGGCACCGCTGGTCTTCTCCACCATTACTACAGGCACACTTGGGAGCAGGGTGGAGCCAGGTTGGAGCTAGGTTGGATATGGTTTGAGAAGGGGAGTTGGAAGAAACACATCTCGCTAAAGTCTTTCCTTGCTTGCAGGGGGAGATGCATAGAAAAGCCCTTTTCCAATACAAGAAGACACCCAGACAATCCCCATAAAACAAGAACACAGCCCTGTACCCCCATTGGGTACTCCCCTAGCTGTCATTCTAATTATCTCGAGAGGAACCAGTCAGGAGGGAAGGGTTCAGGCAACCTCCCGATAGTCCAGATCCAGAGCCACAACATCCCTGGAAGCCAGAAGACTAGGTAGCACATTATAATTCAAGTTCTTGAAATGTACATCCTGTCTCTCCTTCTATATTTTTTTCAGGCTCTCCCAATGCCCACATCTACACCTGACGTACAGAAACTACAAAAAGATATGAATCACTTTATTTGGGGAGGGAGTAAATCTACAGTCGCAAAGAGAATTCTTCTGTCCCTTTTTGCCCAGGGGGGTCTTTTGTCTCCTGCTCTTGTCACATACTATCAGGTACCTCAGTTGTGAATATTGTGGGAATGATGCAAAATAGAATCTCTCAAACAGTGGTCGTAGATACACATGGCAGTCAGTGGAATAGCCTTGTAGTGAATTCTGTGTCTCCATTATTGGTCACATCCTCGCTCACTAAACCTGAGCCCTATAACCAGATCCATAATTGAGGGTTGGGTCAAACTTGCAATCCCTTTGGGTCTCCTGTCTTTCACCTCACAATTGACACATATATGAAAATCTCAGCTCCCCTCGCCTTCTGGCTTCTCACTCATCCCTTGTCTTTCTAATCCTGGCGGGAGCAGATGCTTGTGTCTTTCAGACTTATTTGGAGTTGGGGAAGTTGAATCCCTTCAGGAATGTAAATAATATTTCACCTATTGGAAAAGGACCACTTCATACTTTCAGAAAAGGCATTTGTGAGTCTAGAAAATGCACTTCCATAGCACAGACGGTATATTATGTTGGCCTAAAACCAACCGCATCATATATCTAGCATCGTCAGTACAGAATCATCAGCCTAACCATAGAGCGTCCATGTTGTACGGAATAGAATTCGCCATTTTGGTAATTTTCGCTTTTCTGGCTTCTCTGTTTAAACTGCTTTGCTGTAAGTGAATTCTATTTTGTTTTGCTCATGCACAGAGCAAGGCCACAAGTTGCATGTTGAAAAACTAGCCCAGACAGCCCAGACAGCAATACCCCGGTTCCCTCCCTCACAAGTCCTTGGAAGTAAGCAGAAGACATTTAATCACTACGCAGGTGCCAGCTATTCTCGCTGGAGTGGCAGAAAACTGTAGAAATTAACAGTTAATGGCTTGAATTATGCTCTTTTCTGCGGCCCCCCTTCACTGAGCCCCTGTGGATCAAGCTGACCTCTAGCCCACGAATAGAAACTTGAAGATAGTGAGGCCTGGAATGTGTCTCCCCCCTGAACGCAGCTTGCTTGTAAGAACAAGAGCATTATGTTCCCTAAAACAAAGAATGGTGTCTGCATCTTTGCAAATTGCAACTGTTGCTGAATAAATGTCTTAAGGCTGTCATATTCATCATAATTGTCAATCATCGAACCATTGCAAAGAAAGATACATTATGGGCGGTTTTGGATGTGTCACGACTGATAATATGATGGTCATTTTGTTTATATGTAACTGATGTAAAATGCTCGCTCTCTTGCTTCCCATGAGGTCTGGGTGACACTCGTTGCGGGACATGAGACCCAGTCGGCCGACTGAGGCTATTTGCTTTGCAATAAACCCTAGATTTTGGGAATTGAACCTCGTGACTGGCTTATCAGTTCGTGTGTGGTGATTGTGCCTTGTTTCCATACGCGAGGGTCCCCTAGGGGCCCTATCACATTGGGTAATTTCCCCTCGAGGGACTGAGGTACAAAGTATGGGAAGGTTGGGAGGGGCTACTATGCAGATTGTCATTAGAGTAGTATGTGAAAGCAGATAATAATAATAATAATAGTAATAATAATAATAATAATAATAATAATATAATCATAATAATAATAATAATAATAATATGTGTGTGGGGTGAAGTGCGAGTGAAAAATGCATTGGTTGAAATCAAGTACAAGTCTAGAATTGGTTCATTTGGCAAAATTCTAGTACATCTTGGTTGATCAGTTATGGTGGGGTAAATTTGAGATTATTCCTCATATTAGCAGATGTCATTTGTACAACATATTTTTTGAAAGAGGTCTATTGGCTGTTTCGCTGAACTTCTTCTGCATGCACCCATCATATTATTGAACACTAACCGACCACTAGCTATGGCCTTTGTTGCTTTCCAGTGAACACCGTCTTTGTCAGGCCAAGACCACGGGCTAGATTATTAGGAAGATAATCAAAGTTTTGATGAGCTAACTCATAAATTATGTTATGTCTAATTCCATTTTTGATATAATCAGTTATCTACAATGTAATTAGTAATGTCATCACTGTGGTCATAGGCTGTGCAACAGGGGGTGCAAAGTTAAGGTGGCTTTAGCTGAATTTCCAAAGTTTTGTTGCATTAAGTTCTCACCTTAACGTCCTTGCAACTAAAGTTTTTTCCTTGAATTTTAAGGGCTTTGTTACAATGTATTGTTCACCTTAATGTCCCAACAACTAAAGTGCTTTCTTTGAATTTCAAGTGTTTTGTTATTCCATACATAATTAACATAAATAATACAGACAATTGGGCTATACACAACAATTTACTATGTCTAGAAAGTAAAATAAAAAGCAATTGTGCAACCACATTCCCCCCAAATAAACCTGTTGTTACAAAAATGTGTTTGCATATGTAATTAAGTATATGTACTATTTATGAATAGTTATTAAATTGTTACAGTAATTGCGTAGAATGACTACACTCAATATATTTTAAAATAAATATGTACAAGACTACTGCTCAAATATATGTAGATATATATACATAATTTTTTAAACAGGTTTTATAGCTGTGTCTACTAAGGATGCATGCGCGGTTACATGCAGCAATGACTGGGGGGTTACCCACGTGTGCAAAATGAGACAATCATATCATGCGCTGTGGCTCCACGCCTACATGTACGTTTTTAATGCTGTCCGACGTAACCCACATGAGCCAATAGGACGCGGAATGCCATTAACGTGCCTACCAATCTTTGCGCATGATCCACCAACCAATGAAATCATGCGTTGCAGCTGCGCGCCTACACGTGACTTTTATGTGCATCAAAGAATGACCCAATCAAACGTTGCACAACGTGCAATTGGAGCATTCATACCCACAGCTAAGGCAACAGTTATAGCCGCGGCTACACCCGCCAATACATGACGTGCAATTTGCTTGCTCATACCCGCAGCTTTTACCCATCTTGCGGTTGATACACGTGGCTATGATACATCTAACAGGACACAATGTTTCTTTGGCTGCTACCGCAACCCCGGCTATTTAAAAAAAAAAAGCCATCAAAGTTATTTTCCTTTTCCAATATACTTAAAGCGTTTTCTGGGTGGCTCTAAAAAGAGCCTTTGGGTTCTTTTACCAACATATCAGCAAAAAATATATTTTCAATCAGAGAAATGCTCTTCACCTCTATGATGACGCAAAACATTTTGAATAAGTTGTCTGTGCTCTTTCTTTAGGTGATTAATTAATTTTCTTTTCCCAAAGAGAAAAAAACCTGTGCTCCCTGTCAGAAATATTTCTTCACAATTGCAGCATATACCTCTCACTTCAAACACTCTAAAATAATATTGTAAAACCAAAAAACATTGTAAGCCAATGCTTTGAGAATTCATCACCTATGTCCTCAACATGTCACTATTAACCCCATTCTCAAAATCTGAACATTTTCCTCAGTCTTCTGAACAAAGAGATTCCTCTCCTTCTGAAATTACATCTATGTTTCAAATATCCAATGAAACAATAAATATACACCAAAAACAGCACTATCCCCTAAAAGCACACTTCACCCCAAAAATGTACTATGCAGAAAAACTCTTAATATAATAATACAATATAATCTACAGTTTTATTGGAATATATAAACATCACTAAATAAATATCACTCTGATGGGTTCGAAATTAAACAGTATCTGAGGTTCTTCAACCTATTGGCAGCCACCCACCACATAGACAATAAACAACCAATCAGAAAGTAAATACAAGAGATTCCACCTTCTCTCCTCATGTAATCTTCCTCCATTGCTAATTCTAATATCTAAGGTAACAAGCAGTATTTGTGTCTATCACAGTACAGTGGAACATTACATAGAATGGCTGAAGGAAGATTATCCTACAGAGGAAGAAATTAAAAAAGAAGAAAATACATCCCATGCAGGATTTTGTGAGTACATTCTTTATATGTATGTAGAATTAGACTAGCAATAATGTTATTGAATGAACATCAGTCACCAAACAGATATAGTTTATCTAACTACTTTTAAATGTATATGCAGCCAATAGAAATATTTTGAAAGTGTATTATATCTTTAATTGTTTAAAAATATTTCAAATATTTGCAAACAAATGAAGAAGTAATTCAAGTCTCAAGAAGATCCAAGCAGGAAGCACCACAACAAGTACCCACACATATAATTATGGATTCCTTAACAGAACTAAAATAACTATTACTTAATATTCAACAAGAAATACAATCAATGAAAAAGTACATTCGAAATTTAAGACAAATCATTGACAGTAAAAATCCAGATAATTTGGCTAAAGAAGAAGATGAATCATGTGTTCCAACTAAAAGAAAAAGAAAACCCACAACCTCATCCCCTGCAAATAAACCTGTTTTCAGCAAACTGTATTTGAATATTTATTTACCCTTTTCAAGTATGTACACTTATATGCATTATTAATGAATAAAAAGTATTTCAAATGTTACAAACACTGCACTCAATACATCTTAAAAAAAGTTCCATATTTAATATTTTTCTCCAAAAATATGGATAGCCGCAGTTACCAAAAATACAATGAGGCCCCAAATCTTATAACCGCGGCTATTCTTGTGCGTGTGTTTCTTTTTATAAACTCAGTGCAAAATATGAATAACAGAAGACACAATAAAAGAAGAGTATATAAATAATGCACCTTTTACACATTACAACTATAGCCTTGGCTAAAGTCATCAAAACTGCGGTTAGGACCCCTCCCATTCGTTGCTGGGGTTAACCGCACCTCCAACACCCAACAGCCCATTTGATTCAAAGGTAGCCGTGGTTATACATCTATGTTTAAAAAAAATATCATTCTATGTGAAAAAAGTAAACCTAATCAGTTCAATGACACACTCACTTCAATAAACACAATGTAATAGACACGTTTTTATGACCCTTATATTTTCTATGCAGTGTATCACATGCACTATATAAGATACATTAGTGCATAGTACACTGTTGTTCTCTTTGCACACAGTAATCATTGGGGAAAAAATCCAACTTGGATTAAAAAAAACCCTTACAACAATATAAAAAAACTATAAGAAAATATGATTACAATAAACAAACAGGGATATATAAACTGGGTGAGAATAAACAAAGAACATTATAATGGGTGTTTGCAGGACAGAGGATTGGGACAGTTAACTAAACTTGGAGAATAAGAGAGAGCAGAGTGGGATAATACAACTTGGAGAACAAGGGATAGAAAACAACCACACGGGTAGAAATATTAGTACTGTCAATTTTTTTTTAAAAAAAAAGAACACCACTACAGATAGTTGACAATATAGAGGCAGTGTTTTAGTGCTTTCCTTTTCATTGCTTTACATATTCCTCCCCGGTTGGACATACCACTAGTGATGACGTTATCGTTTGGGTACACAATCCATTGCCACCCAGGAAGAAAGCAACTGGGATGAAAACCACTGCTGACAGTTTGTGTTTCTTTTAAGTCTTTTAAGTCTACAGTGTAAAATAGGCAGAGGAGGTACTTTGCATATTCTGCGACCAACATCTATGTCGTTGCGCTTCCACCATTCCGTCTCAAAGCCTGGGAACATTTATTATGATTAATCATCTAGTGCGAGTCCACTGGAATGATGTTGAGGATGACTATCGTGAATCACATGAACATTACAAAAGAAAAATCCATGGGTCCCATTCCTTACGTAGATGAAGATTAGCACCAAGTGCAGTACCTCCATTGACCAGTGCAACAACATCACCAACTGCAAATGAAGCCTCAACTTCAGCAGTGGTGCCAACTGCACTGCCTCTTATTTTACCCAGTCCCGATATTTCCATGATGCAAGTCATGTGTAGGCAATCACTCGAATGGGAGAGATTAATCACAGAACACCAGATTACCTGTCATCCTTAATTTTTGATTATAAGTAGCAATTTCTTTTCCCCTTCCAATGTTCTATCACAAAGACTAGGAACATCAATAATGAGAACCCATCTAGTGCGAATCGACTGCAAAGATGTGGATAATGCCTATCAGAAATCACACAAACACCACTAAATAAAAATGCATGAGCCTCATGCATTATGTGCACACAAATCAACATCACCTCCAGCACCTGCATCCACCAGTGCAACACCACCAACAATAAAAACAAACTCAACTTCTGCAGCAGTGTCAGCTGCACATTTCCAATTTTACCAGCTGCTCCATCTCCAACAGTGCTGCTATGTTCTGAATATAGGTTGACCTTTCACCGAACTTAATTGTACAACATCTAGTGAGCGTTCACTGGGATGATGAGATCGATACAGCTACAATAAAATACACAAAGAAATGCCCAAAATAAACCTGAGAACCACCATCAATTCAACTACCTCACAAAACACACTAAACACCTAAGAGTACTGCATGGCTGAAAGTGCATTAAAATTGCAAAAATACAATCAAATAAACCTTTCAACCTCACTAACATAAATACTAAAACTAAATGCCTACAGATAAATGTCATTCATTGACAAATATAATTTTATATTTCTAAAACTTGAAAAGTACATTACATACATACCACACAATCAAAGCAGATTAAAATAATCATAATGACCAACTAACAGCAGTAGTAAATACAACTAACACACACAAGACTGCAAACAAACCTTCAAAAATTTAAAAATGTATCAACACTTACATTCACACCAGTCACACTCCTGCCACCTCCACCGTGAGAGTTCTGGAATCAAAAGGCTAAAACTGGAGAGAATGGTGGCTTTTATACTGTCCAAAATTAATAGCAAAAAAAGAGGACTATATACTAATAAAACTACTAAAATGGATGACACATTTTCCCCACAACCTATCACAGGCAGCTACACAAATAGAAAAGTACCAACAGCCAATAATGTAGAATTAAACTGACAGAAATCTGTTTTTCCCCATCTAGCATCTGGAGAAAGTTAGCTGTTTTGGTTACTGGCTCTTTGAGAGAAACTAAATATTAAAATGAACCTAGGTTTGGGAGACTTTAGAATTAAATGGTTTGATTGTGGGGAATGCATTGGTTCCAAGTCTTTCCAAAATGTTTAAGTATGAGAAGTAGAGGGCACCGATACATCATACTAATTCATTGTGGAGGCAATGATTTGGGGAATGTACTTGGGGTGTGCCTTACTTTAATGATACAACAAGACACTGGAAAACTAATGGAACTATTTCCTCACACCATCTTTATCTTTCCCAATCTCACTCAAAGGCAAAAAAGGAGATGGACCACCATATTTAATGGTGAAATTGGGGAATACCAGAGAAATGTTAATGAATCGGTTTCAGCATTCATGATAGACCACAACCAATTATGGATTTCGAAAATAAAATACAGTTCAACATGGTCAATTTCTATAGATGTGACAGAGTACACCTAACCGATGAAGGATGCAGTGTTCCTTCATAACATCAAAACAGCACTCAAGATGCGCTATAGATCTAAACTCAGACCCCTATTCTCAACTTGGCGCAGTGAAGGTGCTAAACAGCATGATTCACTGCGCCAAAAGACGAAGCCCAGGCTCCACTAGTATTCTCAAGTGGGCCTAGGTGTCCTTGCAGAGCACGACAGTGCTCTGTGTGGATTGCACCTGTGTTTAGTTCTAACGGGTGCAATCCAATCTCAGCAGCATTTTTGTAAAATAACAACATATTCGTTATTTTACAAAAATGCTGCCAAGAACACAGATGAACACGTTCCTATACACCAAAGTGAGCAGCTTCAACATTGCAGGATGTTGAAGCTGCTTACTTTGGTGTATAGGAAAGTGTGAAAGTACACCCGTAGAGTGTTTATGAACACTTTCATTTACACCAAAGCAAGCAGCTTCAACGTCACAGGATGCAACATTGAAGCTGCTAGGTTTGGTGTAAATGAAAGTGTTCATATACACCCGTGTGTTGTATATGAACACTTTCATGAAAGTGTCCATATACAACACACGGGTGTATATAAACACTTCCATTTACACCAAACAAGGCTTCTTGTGGCACTGCTCCAGTTTAACAACACCAAAAGGGTATCGTATATGTGCGCTAATTTAGCCCACATATTAAACTGGCGGAGTGCCACCAGAATAGACTTCCAAAAGCCAGTTTACGAATGTGGCGGTTGCTAGGTTGGTTTCCAACCCATCCCAGCAACCGCCACATGTATTCCGAAAGTGGCGCATTCCTTCCGACTTCGGAGGAATGTGCCACCTTCAGAATAGGTCTTAAGTACCGAAAAGGTTGTTAAGCCTTTTAACGTCCTTTTCGGTACTTAACACCTGGATGAGAATAGGGCCCACAGTGTACCGCAAAACACTCATTTTAAGGACTACTCATCATACATAAATACACAAATACAGTAAATAATAACAACATTTTTTTTTATAATACACGCAGCTACAGTTCATTGACTTTTACCATAACAGTGGCTACAAAAAGTCAGTTAAAAGGGGACTGACTTCAAGTTTTATACTACAATCCAACTTAAATGATCAATACAGTACAACACTACTCATGTAGTTATGTAAAGTAACTGAAAAATAAGAAAGCATAGAAAAATACATAACAAACTAGATAGGCAAACATTTCACAAAAATACAATATAATGCCATAAGTGAGAAAACAGAACCTAAAATACATTGTATGGCGCATCTAAAACAAGACTACAATTGCTCCTTTTTATATTAATTTTGTTAAACTATTTTCTTCTATTTTTCTCCAAAGTCTCACCTGCTGAAAAGTCTGAAAACACACCTCCAAAATAAAAAAGACTCTCTAATACCTAACAGGTCACTGACCATGGCCTTTGGCCATGGCCAATGATTTTTCACCCCCAACGTCACTAATAAATGAAACACAGACACCCCCAGAAACATAGCCGCAATTACAGAACTACTCTTACCCACGGGTCTCTGTAGTCCTTCGAAACCTTGGATTTAGCTACAAATATCACCAAAGCAACCAAACATAAATTCCTCCCTGCCTCCCAGGCCATCACCAAATGCCCCCCTCATCTGTGCTAGCTCCCCAGATGGCCTCCTCACCTCCCCTGCCCTCTCCTTTTCACCCCAGAACACACACTGCTTCTGTGACGCTGTTTGTTTTCAGATGTCGGCTATTCGCGGCTATAGCTGTGGCTACAGAAAGCTTTGTGTTGCAAACTCGGTCCCTGGACCCCCTCCAACTCCTAACAGTCAGTGCCCTTTAGCCTTCCCTCACCTCTACCCTGATGGCATTTGTATGTGTTCTGACGTGCCTGTAGCGTTTCCCTGCATTTCTTTGTCCCACAACCTTGGTTATAGCCACAAATATCTCTTACATTGAGAGAAAAACAAGATGGCGGTAGTTTCATTTCTGGAAACCATGATCCTGCAATGCACCATGGGAGATATGTCTATTTATTTGGGGGAAGGGAGCACCCCCTTCTCTATCAAATATTTAAATAACTACTGCACAGAATAACCACAAACCATGCCTGGTCAACGCTTCCTGCCCAAGTTGTTTCGGAGCTGGTCCAAATCCGTCCAGCAGTTTGGGCTGTGCGCTTTGGCAAAGATGTATATTTTCTGTCTATGGGAAAAAGAATGGGAAGTTGGCCACACTTTTGGAAAAAAAGATTTTTGGGATGCTTCATAACTTTTTTATTTTTTAACAAATCTTCACAAACTTTGAACTCTGGGGGGGCGGGGTGAGGGAGGGTGGAGACTATTAATCACTTTGTAAATTTCGTTCAAATCTGTTACTCTAATCAAAGGTTATTAACAATAGAATTTTGAGGGGTTCCTATGTGTCTCTGACTCATCTTAACATTAGGGCGGCTATCGCTGCCCTATAATATGACATGATTGTAATGGGCTATCGCTGCCCTATAATATGACATGATTGTAATGTAACCTATAAGAGCGAGGGTGGTAGCAGAAGAAGACATTAGGCTTTCCCCATTTGGTTGCTTTGAGGAGAGGCACACTTTAGAACATAAAAGGGTGAGATGTTGAGACTTTTGACTATTTTAATGCAGAGCTTCTGTCACAATTACGGAAGTCCGCCATGTGTGCCAAAACCCTCTGGTGATGTATCATGATCTGGCTAGCAGAAAATGTGGGGTTTTCCCGAATTTCAAATGATGTTCGGGGGTTCCCTGCCTACAATGCGGACAATCTTCCTGCAGTGGCATCTCTAGAAATCAATATTAGGGGGGCAAAACAGGGTGCACAAATGGAACAAGGGGGGCGAGGTGGTGGCGCTTAAAATAAGGATCAACATGACAAAATGGTTTAAGTAAACATACATTTTCCTTGCTGGTTCAAAAGATAACATTATAGTAGTTCAGAGTAGGTATAAGACAATGCAGGTATTTAATCACTGCAAAATGTTAACACATGTTCAACAGTTGCAAAAAGGCCCTCAAACAACATCCAAAGGCATGCAGTATAGTCTAACAATTATTTTACTGTGTTTTTTTTTTCATTGAACACATATTATCAATATTTGTTGCAATAGCTTCAGAACAATGAATGAAATGAAAACGTACTTAACGTCTACAACCCTGCTCTGCCATACCCTTCCCGTTCATCAGGTACCGTCAAAGTTCAATCCACAGCACCCTGATTTGGCAATCAAGAATAACATATATATTACTGTTCCAACATGACAGCAGCTCAATTGCCTTTCTTGATGTAACCCCCACAGTGCTTTAAGCAGAATCCATAGAATGTTCCACCTAATCCTGGCTCGTTATTTCAACCTTAACAATATTAATAATATCCCAATTTTATTCAGTGCTTCATTGTGGATTTCTCATTTAAGTGATGTAATAAGTGTATTATCAAAATTAATTGTAATGTAGTATAATACAAAGTAGTCTTGTATAGTGAATCTGAAATTTGTGGTGGCCGTGTGGTTTTGCTAAAACAAAAACAGGGGAGGTCGGTCCTAATGTGGTGTTGATGAGTGTGGTTCAGAACTACCTGAGTGCCGGTATGGTTCTTTGCGGCAATTAAGTATTTGTTCTATATAGAAGGAACATCTAAGACTTACTAAATGACAAGACAGAGTTAGGGCTGGGTGATATATAGAGTTTTGGAGATATATTGATGTATTTTCAAAATCGATATACGATGAGACAATATCGTTATCATAGAGCTATACACATTATTTCATATACTATTTTTTCCTTTATTTAGATTTTGATATTTACACAGCTGTTTGCATTCTCAAACAGGAAGAGGAACCCTGTATCACTTTATGTTGATCAATGTCTTAACAATAAAGGTGTTTGTGGCATCTCACATGTAGCTGGCAGCTTACAACTGAGCATTCAACCCACATGAACAATTTTGAGATATATATCGTCTATCGCCATTCAGCGCAAAAATATTGAGATTTGACTTTTGGTCCATATTGCCCAGCCCTAAGTAGCAGGCTCTACCTCTGAGCTGCTCCCCAAGGTTACTGTGGTGGGATTGGTGCTAGCAGGCACACATCTGTTTTGTGTGTTATAATCCTGTGTATCTTAAAGGTGCTATTAGGTTAGAAAGTTGGGGAAGAGGGCAGTGATTTGGTGCTCCTGAGGTGTTATATTCGAGTTCAAGTTGTGCTGTTATCCGTTTTGATGAGGTGGTGTTAGTGTGCCATGTTTCATTTTATGATTGTGGAGTGGTGTCAGTGTCTTACGTATGTCAGGAAGAAAAGGTTGGGAAGACTGACCTGACTGGGTTCCTGTCTCCACGGTGTTCCTGATTTAAATGTTGTGCACAGCTGTATTGCACATCCCTGTGAGGCTGACCAGAGTGGATCAGTCTCCATGGTGTCGTGCTGTTTGTGAGAGTAGTGCTCTCATCAGTCTTGGTGTCAAGATTTGTGATGGCTATTATGTTGTTAAAAACCAAGTGGCCCATCCCTTGGGAGTTGCAGCGCCTTGGTTCATCTGAAAGGTTCATGTAGGACTTTGAATCCCAGCCTGTGTGGTTGGAGGTTAAAAGTGCTTTTGGTCAGGTATTTCCTGGGTGCTGTGCAGGTTTGTATTTTGCATTCTAGAACAGCCAGGTTTTGAGAGATATTCTGAAGGCAAGTTGATCATCCTCTAGCTACCTGTACATTGAGTGGTTGTTAGGAGAGAGAGAAGGACGCCCTAAAGCTCCTTAGTTTATCAACTGAAGAAGTATGGAAGACTTTGCCCACCATGCCAGAATGTAAATATGTGTCATTGGGTTGCACTCAAATGTCAGAGACGAGTACTTAATTGGTCTGAAATCATGGAGCCAGAGATCCTTGATGTGAAAAAGATCTGCACATACTAACCCAGCACTGCAATCTCTATGCTGGCTCTAGGGATCAGAATTGCTGGGCACTCTCTCACTGCCTCCTTGTTGCCTGGACACGCCTTATTAGTTTAATCAGAAAAACGACCATAAGCTACGTTTACTCCACTGTCCAAGTGGTGCCATACATACCTCAGTGGCATTAACTCGATGTATTTGGGGAAGTGAAAATTCTTCTGAAGCTCGCTTATTCACTTACACAAAGATGTTTCAAGCATTATGGGTCCTTTTATAATGTACCCAAAGCTATAGCTTTCCTCATTAACAGATGCAATTAGTGAGTCCTTGCGTCTGTT
This sequence comes from Ambystoma mexicanum, assembly GCF_040938575.1. Classification (NCBI taxonomy): domain Eukaryota; kingdom Metazoa; phylum Chordata; class Amphibia; order Caudata; family Ambystomatidae; genus Ambystoma; species Ambystoma mexicanum. The sequence goes on from NC_090941.1 coordinate 404,527,948, forward strand.
CCTTGTACTCACTATCTGTTAAAAGCGATGGAGCATTAGCAAAATCAGTTTTAGCTCACGTCTACACATTGTCAGGCTATGCTAGCACATTTTGAAAGCTCTTGTTATTCATTGCAGCGTCCCTCCTTGAACGATTAGGCTTTTTTACTAGTGAGCAGAGATCATGATTGCTTCTCTTCACAAACATGTTTCATTTCATGTTACACGCCACAGGGAGCTTAGACACGGCCTAATCTATTATACGAGCACTGCTCTCTTGACTGAACCATTAGGATTCCTGTGGTCATACATCCCACGGGCAGAGCTAAAACATGTGTCCGTCTATTTGTTACCATCTTTAGATAACACAGCCCCTGGTGAATAAGATCATTTCCAATTCGTTTTTGCTCACCGTATATTGGGATACACCCACGCCTGCTCCATATTTTATCCAGCAAGGCGGTTTAAGACTCGAGATTGGGACAAGGTAGACACTTGTTCTTCATACATGTGTTACTTATCTTTATCTCTCGCCTAACAACAACACTGTGTTTACCCTAGTTGTATGTCATGTCTTTGCAGGAACCAATTGGGCCTGCAATACTACATGGGACCTTCAGACTAATGGAGTCCTTATTTCTAAATGAGAGGCGATTTTTTTCCGCTAATACACCGATATTATGACTGCGACAGTGGTCGAATACAAAACGATAGTGCTCTTCTGTTAAGTGTGGCGAGGGGCAATAGAGTTCCTGCCATCCAGTGTCAGTACATGGATCTTTGGCAGAACAGGGCCGCATTTGAGCCCCTCCCTTAAGGTGCTTTATGGTGCAGTTTACACCCCTGACCGGGGCCAGAATTGGAGAAAAAATTGTTTCCAGGCTCCAAAAAAAAATGGACCTGCATTAATGAATCGAAATTTTTGATCTTTCTCAACACAGTTTAATACCTTTTGTGGTGGGAGGACTCATTTTTAAGAAGAATAGTGATAGTGGGTGCATTTCATAGTATATTGGCCTAGTGAGATTGGGTGAAACAACCAGATGCAATTGTCCTAACTCATTAAAATAGCCCCACAAAAATGGACCATATTGAACTATTTGGAATTGGCCCATTGCCACATGAGTCAGCCAGAGACTGCTCCTGGCTCTACAGGTTTCGAAATTCCCAGGAGCTCTTTAGGAGTGCCTCGTTAAAGTATAGTTTGCATCTCACATGGGAGGTACATTTGCAACATGCAATATGATAGCTCCCGGTTGCCAAGAAGTAGATCTTGCCTACTCTGAAATGGACATCAAACGGACAATCACTACTGGCTGAAAATGTGCCAATTCTTTTCAGTGGTGCATTCATTAATATACAGTAAAAACAGTACCACATGATCCTCAGAATATGCTTATAAAAAGCCAAACCATTGCAATTCCAATTCATTTTAGGAAGCAATGATACTAAGAATCCGACTGAAAAAATTGCCATTTGTGAAGTTGATCTGATGTGAAGATGCCTTCATTTCTGGGTTGTTGGATGTTGAAGCTGTGAAACGTATTGTTTGGGAACAGCTGCAGAGCTAGCTAACGACATCATCAGGGTAGGACCTAACTCACAGAAAGGCAAAGAGCATAACGGTGTGGCTCCTCCCAGGTTATGGCCTTACAACCTGTAGCTAGGCCCCGCCCTCAACATTTGCAGTGTTCCCAGCCCAAATATAGGCTTGGGAAACGGTCTGATTGAATCAGATAAATCCACATGGTAGAAACGTTCTTAGAATTGGGAAGAATTGGCAGGCAGTGCTATAGCAGTAGGCTTTATTATTATTAGCACCAGGTGTGGGGGGTGCGGCCAATCAGGTTCAACAGATCGCAATCTAAAACCTGTAATCTCAGTCTGCGTCCCTTATCTTTTTTTTCGTAAAAAAAAAATCCCAACTCCTTTCCCCATCCCCACTTACATGATTGTGGCACTGGTGGCCCCACCTCCCGCGCCGTAGCAGCTTCCCTTTTTCTGCCACCAAGGTCATAGAAGAGGGGCTCGTACATCCTGTTGAATTAATGAGGATGCTTTTTTAGTAAACCAAGTTACCGCTTTGGTAAAACAGGGTGCTAATGGTGTTAGCTCCCCGTTCCAAGGGCTGGAATGGGCGTAACGGCCCAGTGTCCTCGTTATAGGCCCTTGGAACGTGGGGGTTGACGCTATATTATTTTCCATATGCTATTTGTTACCACACAGAGGGATATTTTTGGAGCTCAATCATGCTGGATCTGATCCAGCCTGTCCAAATTGGTCCTGGAAGAGGAGTTGGGGATGCAGGCAATCACAGAAAGCGGGTGGTAGTAGCAGACGGTGGTCAGGTCAGCTCAGCCACTTCTCATTTCCCTCTAATTGCATCAAGGCATCCACATTGCCCCAGAGCTGCCCCATGCCACATCCCATTAACCTTGAGATGACCTATAGCCAGTGCTTTAAGTGGGGTAAGAAATTGAGGGGGGGCCCTCATTTGGGGGCGTGGCATCCGCTGTGGGCGTGGCCTAAAAGTGCACAAAACATAGTAGGGTGCGCAAACAAATATATAAATGTAGTAGAGCATTTATATATTTGTATGCGTACTAGTATGGTTTGTGTATTTTTCAAGCCTTCTTTTATAAACATTGCAATGTTACATATTTCTATGTTTATAAAAGGTGGCTTGAAAGTGTACAAACCATAGTAAGTTGCGCACACTTGTGTGCTTACCTTACTACGGTTTGTGTACTTTTCAAGCCACCTTTTATAAACATAGACATTTGTAACATATTTCTGTGTTCATAAAAGATGACTTGAAACGTACAAGCCATCTTTTATAAAGAAGTTGAGGACGGACAAAACACAAGGTGGTTTTGTCCGTCGACAAAGCTTTATAAAAGATGCCTTGAATTGTGTACGTTTCAAGCCGTCTGTTATCAACGTAGAAATATTTCTACGTTTATAAAAGATGGCTTGAAACGTACACATTTCAAGGCATCTTTTATAAAGATTTGCCAAAGGAGACAGGCACCTCGGGCTCAGTGATCGCTGCTCTGAGCAGAGATCACAGAGCCCAAGGCGTCTTTCACCCTCTGGGAACCCGCGGGCTCCTTGATTTAATCTACATATTAAATCATGGAGCCTGCGGGTTCACAGAGGGTCAGTGACCTGGCGATGGCCAACAAAGGAACTGTAACTTCCCTGATGACCCCTCAGATGGGGGGTCATCACGGAAGTTACAGTGACTGACAGAAGTGCCAGCCAGCCTCAGCGACGCTGTGGCTGGCTGGCACTTCTGTCCACTTGCCTAACGTTACACTGGCGGGCGCATCTCCCGTCGCGGCTGCGGCCGTGGCGGGATAATGCGTCCTGCCATGGCGTGGTGGGACCGGGGGCCCCGGCAGGGCCCCGGCTCAGCCCCACTTTTTGGAGACTGGCGGGGCCCGGCCCCGGCAGGCCCCGGCCCACTTAAAGCACTGCCTATAGCACGAGCATTCATCCCAGTTTTGGTCCAGGTTCAACACTGCCAAGAGGGCCCCGCATATCAATTGCGCATGTAACGTGGTGATGCCAAGAGTGATGTGGGTGGTGACATTGGGAATGAGGACGTCATTGAACGCGGCACAGCGTGCATAGGAAAACACAGAAGCAGGCATGATGCGCAAAGTCCCATGGAGGAATGCCATAAAGGGTGGGTGATTAGTTAGAGTAATGGGTTAGATCGTACAGTGCGGGTACAGGGTGTGGGTGCAGGGTGCCTTAAGAGGTAATATCATAGGGGACTTTGAGCAATATGTGACAGTAGAGAAGACGTTTTATTTTAGGCCCACATTAGGAAAGCATTTTTGCACACAACTCATAATAAAGGGCTGCAAGCTGTGGTGACAGCAGTGTGTTTTTTGAATATTCAGCAGAAACAGTGCGCAGAAATGTTTCCCACGTGAACGCAGTCCCAGCACAGTTGCTCCAAGTGATACTTTTGAGGCCAATGAGCTAGGCACAGATGTGCGTGAGACAAATTGGCAGAGAAATGGAAATTAAATACAGTTAATTAAAATCCACCCATGATGTGGTATAGTTTTTTCAGACTACATTTGGCAATGAGGCATGAGAAAGGAACTGGGGAGCCAGAGCACTGGGGTAGGAATTATGGGGCGTTTGACATGGAACCAATAAGCAGAGGGAGGTTTTGGTATCCCTAGGGTGCAACATTGTAAAGTGTCCTTGCTGATGTCCGTGGGGCGCAGCATTAGTCAGACTTGGTGTGAATGTCTCGCCCTATGCCATCTCAAGATGATGGGCCTCATTACACGGTAGGCGGTAAGGGTTTACCGGTACCGGTATTTTACCGGTACTGGTAAATCCTTACCGCCTTACTACGAGGTCCCTTTGCGGGTTGGGGAATTTAACGCCTGCTTTTTGCAGGCATTAAAAACCAACCCGCAAAGGGACCAGGGAGCTAATTACGGTACCACAATTTGCGGCACCGTTATTAGCGCCTTCCTCATTCCCATAGAGACCTATGGGGCAAAAATGGGAATGGTGAAGGGCAATGGGGGAAGGGGGAATTACCGCCCCACCAACCTTGGAATAGGGCGGTAATTCCCCTTTCCACCAAGGCGGTGCCGGTATTTTACTGACATGGACCAAGGTGCTATTAGAACCTTGGTCCACCGCCATCCGTGTAATGAGGCCTTATGTGTCCAATCAGTAAGCAGCAAGGGATCCATTTGTATATTGAACGCTGCCAACCAATGACAAACAAGTGTTTTTGACCGATCAGCACAATCACAAAATTATGGGGCTCTTTGGGAAGGTTTGTGATGTCACGGGTATGTTAGTGTAATTTGTGGCCAAAAATTGTATTGTCCAATCACGGTCACTTAACATATATTTATATATAGGGGACTGGCATAGTTCCATCAATCAGCTCCTGTGACTGGCCCTAAACATGTAACTAAAATGTTGTATGATCATTTTGTAGTTTTGTTTATAAAATGTGTAGCTGCAGTGGGTGGCATCGAGAGCTCATTTAATTCAGCTCAGTTCCACGGCACTGTCTGAACCATGTTTCCCATCTGTTTGGGTCTAATGAACCTGTGTTACTTCTTGCTAGGTGTACGCTCCTTTTCTTGGATTGATTTTCTGTTCCTGTGATAACTTCTACCAGATGTCCCATGATACACCAGAACAGCTCTATTTGATTAAATGTCTTAAATAATGTGTTTAACATTAATGGTCAGTGAACTGTGAGCACACTAAAAAGATCCAGAGTAACCTTTCATACTTCAAACTGCAATTAGATCAACACCATTAATTTGTGTGCTATCAACACACCAACTTGAAGTACCTAGAACAGTACCTTTTGTGTTGCGCACTAATTATTGTAAATGGTCTGTCATTACTTTTAATATTATGTTCTCATTATTATTAATATTATTTTAAATAAATAGTGGTGTGTTAACTATGTTGCCACGAGTGACCTAAGTGAAAATTGAATTAGTGGTGATAAATATACAAACCGTAATTGTTATGTTGACATAGACAGTGGAGCTATAGTACAGGATTTCTGTACACTCTGGTGAAAATCACTTCTAGCTACTACCAATTGTGGCAAACAATACACAATAAGATTAAATGATGTGCGCAGGATCAGACATTTTTTGAGGGGTAAAGACAATATTTTAACCCAACCTGAAATTGTATCACCAGGCCTTGTCTTCCCAGATGTAGCTGTATAACAAGGTTGAATCATTTGTGAATTTTTGGCATTCAAGTGTATTGATATATGTACTTCAAAAAGCTGGCTTAAAAGGTAAACCAAGCATATAGTAAACCAGCCCAACAATATATAGAGCATAGTTTTAGTATAACACCCTTGTTAGTTTTGAGCTTTAGGTGCCTCCTAAATGCCAACTAGTCACCACCTACACATCAAAACTATTGATATGATATGATATGGCATTTATAACACACCTATAGACAAGTGTTTCAAGGTGCAATGAGGCAAGGGAGGGGGAACAGAGGGAAGAAAAAAAAACAACTATCTAACTAGGCCTAGTGACATTGAGATCATGCAAGTGCAGGGGAGCGGGGACGGGAGAAGTGCCACAGGGTGGGGAATGATGTGCAAGTGCAGGTCATGGAATCAATACAAGTAGTGCCACCACCAGGTCGCAAGTGTGAATGTTAAAAGTGCAGACAATAGGTGTCAGTAAGTGCAGGAAGGGGACTGTAGGGTTACAGATACAGACCACACTGCAGGGGATACAAGGAGGCAGTGCAAGTGTGCAACTGGACGGGCAGGGACCTGGGCCCAAGTTCAGAGGATAGCCAGGTGACCAGTGCAGTATCAGACAGGAGATCAGCAGTGGAGAGGAAGAGAGAAGGCAGAAGCAAAGAGGAAGGTTTTGAGATGCTTCCGGAACCAGAGATGGTTCTGCTCAACTTTCATAGAGACAGGGAGGCTGTTCCAGAGGGTGGAACCAGACGAAGAAAGAGATCTGCCCCAACTCGTTGCCTGGAGAAGCAACTAACCCACAAGGAGTTGGAGGTGGAGGAGCGAAGAGCTTGAGTAGGAATATATTTTTGAAGAGAGAGTTGGAGGTATTGCGGTCCCAGGCCCCAGAAGGCCTTGTGGACAATGCAGAGGGTCTTGAACTTGATCCTTGCCTCCACTGGGAGCCAGGGGAGAGATTTCAGGGCTTGAGGCCAAGGAAAAGTGTCACAGTTCTGTTCTGGATGAGTTGCAGAGGACGGAGAGTAGAGACAGGTAGATTTAGAAAGAGGCTGTTGCAGTAGTTCAACCTAGAGAGTACCAGAGTTCTGGAGACAGTGAGCTTCTGGGGGAAGGTGAGGAAAGGAAGTATGCCTATGAGGTGGAGCAGCTGATAGTTTCACTTCTTAGAGACGTCTGATATAGAAGGAGAGTGTGGGGTTGAAGATGACCCAGAGGTTCTTAGACTCACAGGTGGGAGCAGGAAGAGGGCGCAGGGTGGGCGGCCAGAGAGTGACAGTAAAGGAAGGTGCAGGTGAGCCAATGAGGAGGATCATGAACCCATAGACCTAGGGCCCTTTAAGACGAGGTAGCAATACTTTCAGATGAATGGGGATGCAGAAATTACTCAAACATCAATGATCAACCTGACTCAGGAAGTTGGCAAAACCTAATGCTGTTTTATTTGCAATTGTCTAAACCAGGGATTTACAACTAACATCAAAGGACGTTTGCTCGCTTTCTCTCAGCACATCTCATAAAAAAACACAACTTTTATAATCAAAACTCGCCATAAGTGACATCACACTATGTGGCAAACTACAAAAAACCGACTTGGGGATGTGACAGGATTACAGAGAACATCTAAGTATATGTTCCATACTGACGGGGGAAGTGATTGGGTTTCTACTGTCAGATGGGCAACTAAACCCATCGCTAGTGCAAATCATCTTTCGTGTCACTCTAATACTCAACACTTCATTGATTATACAAACTATACGGCTCTTTGATGACATGGCCATCTACCATTGGTGCGGCACCTTTGCACCCTTCTAGAATATTCAACATGCTAGAAGCACACAGGCTACCATACAGGTGCATGGAAGATCAGCGTGATCATGCCTCCCCTTCCGAATTAGCCCCATATCTATCATCACTCTTGCAGTCTGCCAGTCAATTAGGCTTTGAACTTGACCTTGTAGAAGCTCTCTGTGCCTTGGAAATAAACAGAGTATCTTTATGGTTTCGGTGTAGCTCGACCCAATATCTATTTTGATCTGACCATGTGAATGGGAGGCCGCATTTTCAAGCCTTTTGCAGCATTTATTTCTTTAAATAGTGAACTCTTGACGCCTTCAGTGTTTTTCCATTTCACTTCAAACAGAAGTGTGTTTCTTTCTCACGTTCATGTAACCACTGGATGGACACCAACGCTCGCAGTGGCCTCATCTTCTTTGTGCTTGGCCAGCCAAGCCTTTCTTGTATTTCTCAATTTCCTTTAGTTATTTTCCAACTGTGCCACACTGAAAACTCTTTCCAATCACAAGGTTTCAGCCTTGCTTAAACTGCACTGTGAAATATCCAGGTTCTATACATTCCTATAAAATAATAATAATTTGGCATTTATATAGCGCTACAAACCCTCAGGTATCTGAGCGCTGCTTATTATTACCCTCGGTGTGTGGTGCTCATTTATCGACCTCGGAAGGATGAAAGGGTGAGTTTGGCCCCGCCGGGATTCGAACCTGCTCTGCAGGCTCTGCACGGATGTCAAAGCGAGCGCTCTACTCGCTGTGCCACTTGACCCGCTTATACATTGCCACAAAACTATTCACTACATAGCCAGCCTTAAGATTACCTTGCCTACCTGCATTACTGCGTCTGTACAAGTGTAAACTGATTTACATATTCTTCATTGTTTCTGTAGCATGAGCATTTTCATCTTAAACCCGAAATGTTGCTCATCTTTACTACCTCCTACTCAGAGCTTATCGAACATCTATATTCATCTGCCTCGTGCATCTTTTCCAGGTGTGTCATCATCTTCTTCGCATGACGTCACCAGTCTCCCCTTTCACTCATTTTCACACGTCTTCTGGGACTTTGTCCAAAAGGCCATTATTACTTTGTGAATGCATATAAGGTTTTCTTAATGGATACCTTGTTTCCATGATTTTCTGCGGTACAGGCATCCTTATTGGTACTGCATGTTTTTCAATTTCTGGCTCCCAACATATAGGCAGCCTGGGGGCAGCGCTTTTGGCGGCGGTACTTGACTCCACCTCTACAATCTCTGTCTTACTGGCATTAAGGCAGAGATGATTGGCGGCACACCACTCCGGATTGCTGAGAGACAATGCGGGATGAGAGAGGGTGAGGAGGCGGCTGAGGAGAACCTGAAAGCGAGGTAAGTGTCATCCATATAGCAGTGAATGTTGGAACAGAGTGCAGCTATGAGGTGGGCGAGAGGTATCAGGTATTGGTTGAACAACCAGGGAGAAAGATTAGACCCCTGGGGCACACCACATGTAGAGAGTGAGATAGAGGAGAGGAAGGACCCAAGTTGGACCTGGGAGGGTCGGTCAGAGAGGAAAGAGGTCAGCCAGGGCAGGCCTGATCGGTGATATCGGAGCTGGTTGAGCAGGATGACATGGTTGACCACATCAAAGGCAGCAGAGAGATCTATTAGGATGAGGACAGAGGGGTGGTCCATATCCAGGTTAGAGAGCAGGTCTTCATGGATGTTCACAAGAGCATTTTCTGTGCTTCTGGGCATTCTGAAGCCAAACTGATTTCCATGGAGACAACCAACCAATTCAGTGTGAATATTAAGCTCGGAGATAAACAGCTTGTCCAAGAGTTTGCCCAGGAAAGTAATTGAGATCGGACAAGAGTTAGCCGGACAGGAGGGGTCGGCTGAGGGTTTCTTGAGGAGAGGGTCACAAAAGAGTGCTTCAGGGGGAAGAGTACGTTCCATTGGTGAAAGAGTGGTTTCAGAAGTCTGCCAAGGCTGGAGAAAGAGTGTGAATGTGGTCCTGGATGGTTTTGGATGAACAGGGAAGAACCTGCTTTGGCAAGACTTTCATAGAATGGAATTGTCTAGAATTGTCTAGAAACCTTGTCAGGGGTGAACAAAGGAAAGGAAGAGAAGGGAGTAGGTGAGGTGGCTGCAGTAAGGTCAGAGGTAGAGGAGAAAGTAGAGGAAGAAGGAGGAGAGGAAGAGAGAGTGGACAGGATGCCCTGGGTTTTTTAGATGAAATGTGAAGTGAAGGCCATGCAGATGGCCTGGCAAGGGACAGGAGAGGTAGAGAATCCAGCAGGATTGGCCAACTCCTTGCAGATTCTAAAAAGTTCGTCCGAGTTGTTAGATGCCGCAGAGAAACAGGCTTGGATGTGACCTCTCTTCTTAGTGTGGCCAGAGAATGAATACTGCCTTTGGAGCAGGTGGCAGGCCAGTTTGTCAGGGAATGCACCAGATGCCAGCCATTTCCTCTGGTCCACCCTACACTTGCGTTTAAGGGTGACGAGGTCGGAGTCGTACAAAGAGTTTCACTTGGCTTTGGGCTTCAAGCTGATCCTCATGACAGAGAGAGGAGTGGTGAGAGAGTTGGAAAGGAGGAAGTTTGAGGAGAACAGAACATCCAAATGTGCCTTGCATAGTGAGTCGGGCCAGAGGGAAGAATAGAGAGAGAGTGTCATAGAGGTTGCGAAAGAGTCCAGAGGAGGGACCAGAAACATCCAGGTGGATGTTTAGGTCTCTGAGGAGGAGGAGTTGAGTCGACAAGGCCAGAAGGGAGGAGGAGAGGTCCGCCCACTCATAGAGGAAGGAGTTTACCTGACCATGTGGCTGGTAGATAGTAGCCACAGTGAGAGAGTGGCCAGGAGAGAGAGAGAGCCTACAGACCAGACATTCATAAGGGGAGTAGGCCTACATAGGAATTATGGAGACAGGAATCCACTCTGGGAAGATCAAGGCTACAACCCCACAGGGACGGTTGTATCTGAGTGCAGATCTGGATCTGGGTGCAATGGAGCACAGGTAGGAGAGAGCTGGTATATGAGGCGGGACACACAACCTGTGCATTTATTTGGTTATTTACTCACCCATTGACTGCCTATAACCATGCCAATTGCTATGGCTACCCCCACCCACTACCTACCCCTCTATATCCAACACACATTCTCCTGGGATCTCTTTGAGTTAGATCTATCAAGCAGTAACTTGAAACTTTGACCTGCCATTGTTATTTTGGTTCAGTCTTATGGGAGTTAATGCCTCAATTGAAGCTGTACATGCTTCAATGGTTTAATTTAAAAAGGTCTTTATCAAGTGTGTCCTCAGCAGTTGATTAATATCTGTTCCTTGCACTGAAGACTGGTTAAAAACAAGCATTCTCAAAGCCAACAGTTTTGGCTTGTGTACAGGTATTAGATAGGCATTTGCCATGCGCTGCTAACATATGCCCAGGTAATCACACTATGTTCCAGCTGTTGCCTTCTTAAGCCCAGGTCGCAGTATTATGGCTGTGCCTGGTAAGCGCCTATTCCATGCTCACACAAAAGTCAATACAGTTGGCTGTGCCAATGTTTGGTGATATATGGTAATAAAATGAGTATGAAACTTTATTTTCCCAATGATAAACTGAAAATGAAAACTATCAGAATACAAACTGATGTCAGCCATCTCCTCTCAGTTTCATAACTGTTTGTTCAGACGTAAAGACACCCAACACAAGTAACAGTGAGTAACAGTGAGCTATGTTCACCTGCTCAACATCATTATTTGACACAGATATGCAGCTTTTTTTTCCAGCTGTAAAGAAAAATTAAAGATGCACAAAAATCATACTTTTTTTTCCTGTTAAGTAAGCAGACATTATGGAAATAAAAAAGACATTTTCAAAGTTGGTGTGTTGGAGCTGCTGTGTCACCTCTGTGCATTGTTAGCACAAAAAACACTGAATTGGTACAGAAGCCAAACACAATAGGCTTTAAGTCCAACACTGTATTAATGTATAATGTAAGAGATTTCTATAACTACATATGCATGTAAGATGAAGAAATACCTTTTTATTTGTCAGCAAAGATATCAATGTATTATTCATTGCAAGTAAAACATCAATGAACCTCATATAATAATACATTTCAACAACAAGCCATAACAAATCTGAACAAGCCGAGTCTACGGCCACGAGTTTCACCTGATGGGCTTTTTCAAGGCTAGTATTTAAAGTCACTTTTCTGTCCAGTAATTATATATCAGTTCATCGTTATGATGCTATTTTTAGTATTGGTTTCCACGTTCATCAACACATAAATTAAAGTAGTCATGAGAAATGTCAAATATTACTGCACCAATTTGATCCTTGTTCTACATAATTTTGTGAGTAGAACGTTATAATCTGCTTCTAAAAAGTATACTCTCATAAAAATGGCAAATACACAACCACTTTAATTTAACTCATAATCCCAATATGCCTCCTCAATCTAGGCATATGTAGATCTATACATGATCCTGAATGGTACTGTATTCGCATACTTTATTCACAGTATTCTCTAGCAAGATTCTTTGACACTACTTACAATGATAGATACAGGTGAGTGATTAATGTATCATTATCTCATGCCTCCTCAACCACCATGACCTCTCGGCTGCATTCAGTACCGTCGACCACTGCATCCTTCTCTCCCTCCTTGCTGACAGGATGGGATTCTCTGGCACTGTTCTGAAATGGCTTAACTCCTACCTCTCAGGCATACAATAGGCTGTTCAATTGAACTTATTACGTTCTAACTGACTACAGGTCTCCTCTTGAGTCCCCCAAGGCTCCATCCTCTCACCAATCCATTAGAACCTTTACATGGAGCCTTTGGGCACTCTCCCCAAAGATCCCAATATAGCCATCCACCAATACGCAGATGATACTCAGTTGTACATGAGAGTAAATAGTGCACAGGATATCATTTGTCTCCGTGATTAGCTAGCCATCATCCAGTCCTGCATCTCGACTGCCTACCTCAAACTAAACCCATCCAAGACTGAATTTGTCCTCATAGGTCAGCCTGCTAAAAAACAACTTGTCCATCAATGGCTCAATGATATGCACCTAGAAGGAGTTGATCCACAACTGTCAGACTCCTTAGACATCACTATTGACAGCAACCTGTCCTTCCAGAAACACATAGCGAAGAAGACCCAAATAGCCGGTCTCAGAATGTCTACCCTTAAAAAAATCAAAGCCTTCATCCTGCAGCCGGGACTTCCGGACCATAGTGTAGACCCTTGTGGTCTCGCACTACAATGGGGGAAATGCCCCCTGAAAGGGCTCCCAGCTGCTCACTTGGCTCACCTAAACACAGTCCACCATGCTGCAGCACGTCTTATCACAGGAGCAAAGAAATGTGACCGAATTACCCCCATCCTACGCTAACTACAAGACTGTATATATCATCTACAAGGCAGTCACGAAAAGCATGCCAGCGTACCTACCGACTAAGCTCCACATATCTGGTGTCACACACTCCTTGCGCAGCAAATTGACCAACTGGATCGAATCACAGCTTGTCCGCAAAGGGAGGACCCACATACAATCCTTATCTTGTCATGCACCTACCCACTGGAACTTGATCCAGGTGTCAGTCCAGAATGCACCCACGATTCTCCAATTTTGCAAATCTCTCAAAACATTGCTCTTTCAACAACACCTGATCAAAGACTAATCCCAATGGACACACATAATAATTCACACACCTCACAGTACTGCACTACTGTTAATGGATGGCAGCCCACATGCTGGCTACCCACACTTTGTACAGGACTCCACAGCTCTCGAGCTAGGTCTGTGCTTTAACAATAAAATAAATAAATAAACAAAATGTGAATGATCCCTACTAGCTAGGCACATTTAATTTAATTGATTGCTACTTGTAAACATTTATAACTTAGCATATGTTTTTCTTCCTCTCTTTTCTCCTTTTGTCTCCTCCTTTATTGCCTAAATTTAAATGTTTTCATTTTTCAATTTATATCATTCAATATGTTTCTGTTGATTGGATATTCATTCCAGGGACGTCATTTCACCAAAATGTCAGGGGTAGCGGAGGTCACATCACACGACCCTTGACCCCCTGATGACATCACAGGAAGTGATGTCATTTGACCCCACCCAGAAGTGATATCGCGGGGAGTGATGGAAGACGACCTTTCACCCGCTGACAAAACAGGAAGTGGCATCACATCGCATTGTACACTACGTAAAATATGGTAACGATATCACTATAATGTGATGTACATTTCATACAAGAATGGATCGCTATATGTATCATTAACATCAGTGTGTATAGGCACATATTACCAAATTACTGTGAATGCAAGCAGACGTCCATGACCAAATGATAATGATGTGTTATTATATAGCACTAACTATTAAACGCTTTACATAGAAGAAATATACACCCAATATCTCCCAACCTGTGTTGGTACCCGTTTATCGACCTCAGAAGGATGAAAGGCTGAGTTGAGGTGTTTAAAAACAGACTAAATCAGTGACCCACCCTCTGAAGTGTGCCTGAAATAAACCTTTAATGAGTCTAGCAATTATTGTAGAGAATTCCAGAAAGACACATTTTTTGGCGTTCCTATTCTTTCCTATTTAGTTTCATTGCTGAAAGTGTTAGACTTGTGACACTCCCGTTCTTATTTTTCTTCTTTTTTTAAGGGGCCTGAACAAGAAAGCTAGCCACTCCAGAATTAAAGAGCCACATGGTGCTGGCCACAGCCCAGGAGCTTGCAATGCAAAAGAAAAAAAATCTTTTTTTTAATTTTCTTTTTAGAGGTCGCAAGGGAGACCACAGAGGTCTCAAGGGAGACCTCAGAGGTTGCACTTGCAATCTCTGGCGACCCCCAAATGACGTCCCTGATTCATTCATGAATGTAGATACCCAAGCTAATAATACATTAATACTGATAGAGCCAAAACAATGACAGATAGAGCAATAATGGACAGAACTGTGACTTTAAATACTAGCCCGGCAAAACTCTTGGCGTTAGAGCCAGCTTGTTGTCAAGATATATTATTATACTACTGGAAAAACCAGTATAATGGGCTAATGTGCGTAAAGGAAAACATTTTCAGAGTGTAAATATATTATGTGGCGTATTTTAATGTAATTTATGTTAATCAAAAAATAAACAAATTGTAAAGGATCTTGCTTCTTTTACATAGAGGAGTAGTAACCTCAAACAAAATCTCACAGAATCCATTGAAAGTTCAATGTAGTACATATGGACATACATATTTTTGTATCTGCTAATAATTGTCCTGGATTCCACTTAGGGTTTTGGACTCAAATGTATAATGTTGAGGGATGTCAGAGAAATAAAGTTCACATGCAGCATGATTCGAAGTATACATGAGATCATAAAATAAAGTAAATTGGAGTCAAATAAAGTTTCAAATGTATGTTAAGAATATTATTGATATAATAATACATACCAAGGAATATTACAATGAATAATTACATAATACATAAGTACATTGACATTTTATTTGTTAGAGAAATAGTGCGTAAATAAATGAATTTCTGTTTTTTTATGTATATATTTTCTTAGAGTATGCAACTTGAAGTATGCTGTCTTGGGCCTTTTCTGTAACTAATTGTATGTAGTCATTGTTGAAATACAACACATTTTGTTCGGCTGGAAGATGAACTTGAAATCTTATTGTTGTATGCGTAAGGCAACAACTCTCTCTAGCAGTGATAACAGGCAAAGCAGGCAAGACAGCTTCGGACAAACATAAATCTGGCCTTTTGTTAAATAGAATGATGAGGTTCTTGCAATGAATAATACCTCGTGATCTTTTGCTGACAAATAAAGAGGTATGTCTTCATCGTATGCGCAAATGAAGTTATAGAAATCTCTTGCATTATAGATGACCAGGGCAGTGAACTTAAAGTCTATTGTTTACTTGAAGCTCCATGGCATAGGGTTGTTTGCTATGTCCATTTTTGTTTAGCAGCCTTACCGTAAACACTTATATATATTTATTAGGCGATTGTAGAGCTGATGCATTTACAGTGTGTGTGCAGAAACAAGAACTGGGAACCCAATCGTACCTACCCTGGAACAGCACATAAATGAAGCTGTAACTTAAGAATTCTGATCTGACTTTCACAAAACTAATCACCTAAACATGAACCTTGATTGGATGACTTGCCTCAGATGATCATCAGTCCAATTGTTCATTCCAGGTGTTTATAGAGGTATTTGCCAGGACTATGTGAGGCACATCAGTAGAATCTAAGGAGTGGTGTCAAGGGCACTGTGACTGTCCAGCATTTCTTCCATGGCATTTCTTTCTTTTCATCCACTTCATAACATCCCCATCATGATGCATACCCCTTCATGACGGTACCTCCTTCATGACAGAATCCCTTTCCTGACAATTTGGTTCATCAGGCTGGACTTCATGACAGTGGAGATGAGGGTACATTGGGATCACATAGGGAGCTCTGAAGCACCTGGTTCCGATGCTGCTTTCTCTCGGATGTTGCAAATCTTGCCCCGTGGGAGATTCATGCTTGTTGGAGACTGACAATCTGCTGTGTTGAATACGGCTGATAATAATAATTAATTTAAATGAGACCACTGTGGGCACTGTTTAGTTGGGAATGGATGGATATATGGCGTGTGGGCAGTGTGAGAAACCAGAAGGTGTCTCACCTACTAGTCCCCGGAGATCTGTCATCCAGCTGGCCTGGACACGGCCATCACTTTTGGATCCAGTTCCTGGAGGTGAACCAGTGTGGGAGGATCACCTGGGTGAGAGGTGTTCGGGGAGTGGGACACTGGAAGGCGGGATGCGGTATCCCCTTCCCAGTAACACCTTTACCCCATCCTACCAGGTAGGATACAGGTAGGATATGTAGGAATCCACGCCCCCCACCCTTTTCCCACATGAACACTTTCACACGGACAGCCCACTCTGGGAGAAAACAAACTAACACCGAAGTAATATACCTAACGTGTCCCAATACAATGGTCAGGTGAGGTCAGTCAATTATTGAACATCATTCACACCTGACTTCCATTACGGTTTCCCACACGGATAAAAGGCAGAGCATGAAGGCACACTCTGAGAGGCAAAGTACGCAAAGGAACAGCAGTTTCGAGATGGCAGCTGAATGAGGAAGGAAAGACGGCAAACAAAGAGGGGTTTAGAAGAAATTCCCTTGAACTTTCCGGCAAGAAACTGTTACTTTCAAGAACCTTTGTGATTAGACATCTTAAGACCAGCAAGCCAATCTGAAGAATCCTGCATTGTGTGTCAAAGATACCCACGGGCCTACTACATGACTAATTGAGTCGGGGAGAAGCAGCAGCCACTGTGGTACTGTCCTTGGCTCCAAGAACAAGGTAGCGTCAGGGAAATCAACACAGCCAGTGAGTTGGGGAGACTGATACAAGACCAGTCTGTGTTGAAGCCAACGTTGCAAGCAGCAATATTGTATAACCAGTGCTGGAGCGAACATTGTTAAAATACGTGTGATGAAAGACGCAAGTAAAGCTAAACTGCTGATGAATGCTTGAACTTTGAAAGGAAAGATACAATACCATTGACAGAGTGGTCCAGAACTGCGTGCATGTTCAGTCGAAGGTCTCTGTAAGATATCCAGATGAGAAGTGGCAGAAGTGAATGTTAAAGAATGGCAATAAGAAAGACTTAAATCGTAGTGTTCCTGCGATGGGTCAAGCAAAACCCTGCGCACAATCGAAAGTCTTTGATTTTTGATGCAAAGAGGAACGTTTGGAAAGTGAGACAAAATGGTCTGAGCTCAATTGAGGGAGACCAATTTAGAACTTAGGGTTAAAGTGGGTGTGAACCCAGTGGAGGGGGACCTTAGGTGAACAGTGACTTACCTTAGAAATAGTGCATGTGAGAGTCCTAAGAAGAAAGGAACTTTGATGTTCGTTTGTCACATCAGGCCTGTAAGAGACTTTGAATGGCAAAGAGACTTTGGCACAAAAGGCCCTGATACTGAGGTTTTGAATTGCATCCTTGTACTAGAGAAGCCAGAGTATGTCCTAAGCTTGAGTGTGCCGTCTTGTCCTGTGCTGAAAACATGGGGAAGGGAAGACAACGGCTCAACTATCCTGACATATTATTTCTTGAACACTTTTCTTTTGCATAACATTGTTTCCCACGCCATTTGCATTTAGAAATAAGGATTGGCAATAGGTTTATTAGTATAGGCCCTTTTATTTTGACAAAACTCTACTAAGACTGTATTATTATTTTTGATGGTTGTAGCTTGCTCCCATCTTTAGATTTAGGATTGGATAGGTGTTTTACCAACCCATTTGAAATTTCAATAAACACCCTTGAACTGTGATCACTCGTGTCTGTCTTCACTGTTTGATACCATGCCTTCCTTCCAGCATGAAAGCATATAGATCTTAGTAGGATAATGGGTGATACATAGTGGGTACTGTGATCAATCTGATGATGTCATGACTTCTTTCCCAGAGATAGCCTTTTCCCATGTGGCCAGGGGATGGCAGCCACTACCTGATGCTGACACTGGGGTGGCCACATGGGGGAGGCAACTCTCAGGGATGTGGAGAAAGCAATCATCAGATGAGACATGGTATCCCCCTTTTCCTTTTAGGGATACCCCTCTATTCCACATGCCTTCATGGCATATTGTGGTAACCCCCTTCAACAACCTAAAAGACTTGCTGATGGCATTCTACAATATCCTGAAAATAGAATGACAAAAACGAAGTATCAATCCCATGTATATGAGTTTATTGGCAATACTGGGACGAGGAGGAGGAATGGAACTATTTATTTATGAGGCATTGAGGTGCCTTTACATACCAGTTACGCATCATCTTTGGTGGACAAAAAGTCAAAAAGGGAGGGCTATGAAGATCACTAGAGCATGGAAGCCCACACATCGCTCTAGTTGTTGGAAGGAGACACGCAATGCTGGGACATTTAAATTCCCCACAGCTGATGCAGGAAAGAGAGAGATACTTTACACAAGCAGGCGTCTTTCCTCAGAAGATATTCAAGGAGAACCTGATGGCAGGCGAAGTCTAGTGAAGGGGTAGAAGCAAGTGAACCGCTTCCCAATGCTAAAGGGTTGCCGGCATCCCTGAGAGGAAAGTAAGGATGAGCCGGTGCTCTGCTGTGTCAGGGAAGAGAGTAAGAGGATGCCTGTCAACCTCAGTGATCAGATGGAGAGTGGAGAAGTGGCAGAGCATTCTCCCGACTGATCGGCAAACTGCAGCATTCAAAGTATGGCGTAGGGTGCTTAGAGAGGATTGTCGTGCACTGGGGAAAGTGATGAAAGACCGCTTGGGAAGGGTCAGAAGCCTTGGAAGAGAGAGACTGTTGCAAGAAGGGTATCTGACCTGTTGGATGTATCTTCTCTCCTTTCCTCCTCCTCCTCCCAACTCCTCCTGCAGCGGGATCTTAACATCCATCTTGACTCTCCAGACTCTTCAGGACCTTTCCGCAACCTATGCCTCTCTCTCTCTCTCTCTCTCACTCTCTCTCCATCTCTCCCTCTCTCTCTCTCTCTTTCTCTCTCTCTCTCTCCATTCTACCCTCTGGTCCGACGGACAATGCTGGCCACACCTTGGATGCTCTCATCTCTATAGACATCCCTCTCTCTATCCCTCTCACTACCTCACTGTCCTAGACTAATCACTCTCTTCTCTCTTCTCACTTGAAGCTTGCTGCACCTTTAACACTGACATACCCTGCATTGCCTCCCACCTTCAAAGTCACCCAACCCATGAAAACAGTGTCAGTGGCCACCTTTGCCTCTACCTACTCTCCTCCTCCTACTCTTGCGGCTGACTCCCACCCTGACACAGCCCCCTCTAACTTTCACCTTTCCATTTTCAACACTCTCGACATCCTCACCCCTGTCAGGAGAGTTCGACTGAAGCCTGCCAAAAAGTGCAACTCTTGGTACGACTCTGATTTGGCTCACCTTAAACGCAAGTGCAGGGCAGCAGAACAGAAATGGGGATCTTCAAGTGCACCCTCTTACATACTGGCGTGACACCTTCTACAAAGGCAATACAGTCCAAGAAAAGAGTCCACATTCAAGCCTGCATCTCTGTGGCATCCAACAACATGGCTGAACTCTTCAAAGTCTGCAAGGAACTAGCCAGCCCTATTGCAGCCTCCTCCTCTAGTGCACCCACCCAGGCCCTTTGCCTGGCCCTGGCTGCACACTTCACCACCAAAACACAAGACATCCTGTCTTCTCTCTCCTCCGCACCCTCTCATGCACCATCATCCCTTGGACCCCCCTCTGCCACCTCCTCCCATCCCCCTCGTCTCTCCTTCCTCTCCCCTGTCACACCTGAGGAGGTTTCTAGACAAATCTGGTCTATGAAAGCCTCTTCAAAACAGATGGACCCCTGTCCCTCCAAAACCAACAAGGGCAACATTGACTCTCTCTCTGTGGCCTTGGAAAACCTCTGTAACCTCTCCTTCACCACTAGAGTTTTCCTCACTTCTCTCAAGCACTCTCTTGTGCACCCGCTGCTCAAAAAAACCCTCTGCCGAACCTTCCATTCCAGCCAACTATTGCCCAATCACTTTCACCCCTTCCCTGGGCAAACTCTTGGAGAAGGTGGCTATCTCTCAGCTTACCCTCCACACCAAATCTGTTGGCTGTCCCCATGATGATCAGTCTAGCTTTAGAGCATCCAGAGGCACGGAACCTACTCTTCTGAACACCCATGAAGACCTGTTCTCAAATCATGACTCTAACTCTCCCGTGCCCTCATCCTTCTTGACCTCTCTTCTGCTTTCAATACATTAAACCACAACATCCTGATCTCCCATCTGCGTGATACCCTGGGCATCACAGAGCAGGCCCTGGCGTGGCTAGCGTCCTTTCTCTCAGAACGTCCTTCCGAGGTGGAACTTGGGTCCTTTCTCTCCAATATCACTCTCTCTACTTGTGGTATTGCCCAGGGATCTAATCTATCCCCCTGGTTCTTCTATGTCTACATGGCCCATTTGGCCCACATGGTCTCTTCTTCCACCTCCAACTTTCAGTGTTTCGCGGATGACACACAGCTCTCTTCAGGCTACCCTCAGCCTCTTCCTCCTGCTCCCTCATCTCTGACAGTCTGTCCACAATTCAGTCCTGGGGTGCTGCTAATGATCTCTGACTTAATGCCAGTAAGACAGAGATCATCCTCGTTGGCACCCCTGCTCCCGCTTTATCAGTTACGCTCTGGCCTGCTTCCCTTGGTCCTGTGCTTTCACCCACCAGTGAGGCAAAGAATCTGGGGGTTATCTTCGACTCCACTCTCTCCTTCTCTTCTCATATCTCGGACATCTCTAAAAAGTCCCACTACCAGCTGCACCTCCTTAGAGGTATTCTACTGTTTGTCTTTCACCAGAGGCTCATCATATCCAGAGCCCTGGTTCTCTCTGGACTGGACTACTTCAACAATCTCTTTCTCAATCTTCCTACTTCTACTCTCTGACCTCTTCAACTTATACACAACTGTGAGACTTATCCTTGGCCTCAAGACCAGGGAACGCATCTCTCTGGTGCTATAATCTCTCCACTGGCTCCGCTGGCTGCAAGGATCAAGTTCAAGTCCCTCTGCATAGTCCACAAGGCTTTCTGGGGCCGGGGCCCGCACTACCTACAACGCTCTCTCCTTATATACTCCCCTTCCAGAGCCCTCCGCTCAGCCTCTTCCACCTCTCTGCGGGTGAGCCGTTTCTCCAAATAGAGATTTGGGGGTAGAACTTTATCCTCTGCAGGTGCCCTCTGTAACAGCCTCCCAGCCCCTCTCCGTCTTGAGCAGGATCTCCACAATGTACAGAAACTCCTCAAGACCTTCCCCTTCTCTTCTGCTTTCTCTCTCCCTCTCCCCTGCTAACGACCTTTCTCCTATTTCCTGCTTTCCTCCCGAACTCTGCTCAGTTTCGCTGACTGGTCACATGGTGCACCTCCAGCGCCACACAGGTCCCAGGCTCTCCCACTAGTCCTACCCTTGCCTCCGGGCCTCTGCACTTTGCCTCGCACTTCTGCACTTGGAATACATTCTGCACTAAACCCAGGCCCTGATGGACTGGGCACACTTGTTCCCCCTCCACCTCCCTTACACTTATTGTCTGTGCACTTGCACAACCTTGAATGCACTAGGGCTAGAAAGATCATTTGTCCTGTCCCCCCTTTGTCTTCCCTCCCTAGCTTGGTTGCATCTGAAACACCTTTGTATAGGCGCATTATTTATGATGACCTATCATCATTCAATATGATTGTCGCCAGGCCTAGCACAGTAGTTTATTGTTCTGTATGTCCTCTTCCCCTTTTCCCCCCTCCTTTCTCTCTACACTCCTTCTCATGCACTTGTAATATCTGGCAAGTCGTTAGGTCGTTAGGCCTAGCACGGCAGCTTATTGGTTGTTTGCTTTTCCCTTCTCCCCCTCCCTTTTCTCCTGTTATGCACTTGTACTAGTATAAATGCCTCTGGCCTAGTATACTAGTTAATTTTCGTTAGATCATTCGGAAAAACTTCAAGGCCTAAGAATAACTACTGTTTTCCCTTGTTACCTTCCCGCCTTGTAGCGCTCTGAAGAACTTCACTTTTGTATAAGCGCTTTACAAACAAACAATTACAATTACAATGCTTGGAAAAGATTACAGCCTGAAAAGCCATGCGAGTCTGGAACCCGCATCCATATTGAGAGAGAGTTGTGTTATATGAGAATGCCCTGGCAGGAGAATATACCAGACAACACCACGTGTATAAAGAGAATCCTAAGGCAGACCCATGCCCTTGGGATTGTGAGTTGTGTTATATGAGAAAGCCCTGGTGGGAGAGCATACCAGGCAATGCCAAGTGTATAAAGAGAATCCAAAAGAAGACCCATGCCCTTGGGATTGTGAATAAAGCGAACTGTCTAAGGAAGTCCTAGTAGGGGAGTATACCAGGCAAAGTTAAGACTGTGATGTGAATTGCAAATACCATGAGAGGGAGTTGTCCTCTTGAGCTATACGGAACATGTTTATTCTTGTTGAACTATTGTTTGTGGTAGGGTGAAACCTGGGGAAGGGTGTCATCCCCTGGAACTGTGAACACTTTTTATTTGGAAGCTTTTTGTGGAGTTATCCTTATCTTTTGGAACTTTGAACATCTTTACACTTTCAAGGCCAATTACCCTTTGCACCCTAGAGTTACCGTTAGAATGTGAGGACCAGGATAGGATTTCAGACACAGGACATTTTGCTTTGGACATCTTGACACAGGACAGAAATACCTCCTAGAATAGGGATAGTCAGGCATTTTCAACCCCCCCCCCCCTTTATTTTGAATGAACGTTTATGGCAATAACTATGAGTCCTGTGTGTCCGTGTCTCATTCCTGGTTTATCACAGTACAGAGACAAAGGAAACCTGTAAGTTACATGCCCCTACTAATATTTCATATGTTATTTTCCTGCACTCTACTAGCATTGCCTCATCAGGTGGCATTATTTCACCACTAATGTGCCAAAACATAAACGCTTCCAATCCCAGAATATTTTAGACTCAAATGTAGCCCTTTTTCATGGAACAGAATCAGGGACATTCTTGCAGTGCAGGGAGTCTTGATTCTATTAAAGACATGTAGGCAAGCATTATGCTTCAACTTCTTTATTGACGCTCTTCAGCAGTCTTTAAACTTATATTTTCCATCTGTTTTTTTTCTTTGTTTTTTTAAACAAACTTAATAAACATAGCTGAAACATCTTAAGAGCCTGAATTACAAGTTCCCACAAGTCCACTGACTGGGGAAGTAGCTTTCCTCTTCTGCATGTTTTCCAATCAGAGTTCTTCCACTCTCCTATGTAACATCCTGCCTAAGCCCTTTCCTCTTCTTTAATGGAATTGTCAACCCAGCGCTCTTCTCTCCATCTAAACGTCTGCAAAGCACCGACAAATACCCCTGACAACACAGAACCAACAATAAACAAAACCAACTGTGGATCGCTGCCTTTTATTATTATCATAATGGTAATTCTTTTTTTGTGTCCAAGTTTTTTTTAATTGTTTTTTTATAACACTGTTTATTAAGTTTTATACAACAAAACAGCATACACATAGATATCCAACAGTAAGGAATAACTATAATGGTAAACAGTGAAAGGCAATAGGGTCAAAAGGTATAGTAAACATGTCAAGAAAATCATAGACATTGGTAGAACCGAGCCCACAGGCATCAGAAGGGAGGAAGAAAAGAGGGGGGCAGGGGAGGAAAGGGCAGGGGGAAAAGCCGAGCCTCAGTACACATCCAGCCATTTCCCCCATACTTTCTGGAATTTTTGGGGGCAGCCTCTCGCGTTGTAGATGCAGTGTTCCATAGATGCGCATCTGCCCACCAGTTCAGGCATATTGGGCCTCATTTCGACCCAGGCGGTAAGGGGTTTACGGCAGCGTAAACAGCGCCGACCCTTACCGCCTGATTCCGAGGTCCCTTAGCGCCATGGAGGATATAACACCTGCTTTTAGCAGGTGTTAAAATCCATGGCGCTAAGGGACCTTGTTGTTAATTACGCCACCGTAATTTACGGTGGCGTAATTAACGCCTTCCCCACTCCCATTATGCCCTATGGGGCAAAAATGGGAATGGGGAAGGGTAAATGGGGATTGGGGACTTACCGCCCCGCCAACCTCGGAATGGGGCGGTAAGTCCGCCAACCACCATGGCGTAAACGTAGTTTACGCCATGGTGGTAAAGGTACGACCCAGGCGGTAACTTACCGCCTGGGTCGGAATGAGGCCCATTGTCTCTGCTGAGCCCCAAGTTGCGGCAACCAGTCTTTTGCCTGCTCCCAGTGCCACTGCTTAGAATGATTTATCGTATTTGGTGAAGTCCACCTTTCCCCAAATCCCAAGCAGTACCATTTTGGGGTCCTTTGGAATTGGGGACCCCATTATGGTAGAGATCTCCTTGATGCATTCATCCTAGAAGGATTGTAGCACATCACAGTCCCAAATCATATGAAAAAAGTGCCCTTCTCTTGCCTACATCGAAGGCAGATCTCATCTATAATGGTATTTCTTCAATTCTGGCCTAGCTTCGAGAAGCCATGGAACGCTTTACAGAGGTATACATCAATACAGATACATAACAGAGTGCTTTACAGAGGTGTACAACATTACAGATGCATAACAGAGAGCTTTTCAGAGGTAAAAACAGAACAGATATACAGTAGAGAGTAGGATACAGAGGGACACAGAGGAGGGGTACAGCTGTACCGAGTGGCAGGAATGAGAGGCGTGGGCGCCATCTAGAAAGTCAGGTTGTGCGTGGGGCGTCATGATGGCCTAGGTGTTGAGGGGGAGTGACTCCTTGAAGGGGTAGGTCTTGATTTATTTTCCGAATTGTAGGAGTGTGGGAGCTAGTCTGATGCTGACGGGGAGGAGGATCCACAGTCTTGGGGAGTAGGCAGAGAAGTCTTGTTTTATGGTCCTTTCCTTTTTGCAGAAACAGATTTAAAGCCTGCAGGTGTCAGGGCTCTGATGGTGAGCTCTCCACCGGAGATGCTGAGTTTCTCTGGGAGGTAGCTGGGTGACTTTATAGATGATGCAGCAAGACTTGAAGGTGATTTGTGGGTGTCTTGCCTCAGCAGCAGAGGCCAATACTCCCAGCCGCCAGAGAACATGTTACTGCTCACCCATTCTTCTGATCTTCCCCAGCAAAGCAACAATACGTACTTTAGGGTGGGAAATACGCTGATCGTGAACACAAACAGTACATCATGTCAAATATCCTGAATTCACGTTTTGTGATCCACGCAAATCCCTGGGTGGGATAATGCTTGTCTCTGTGTCTTTAATAGAATCAGGACTCCCTGAGCTGTAAGCCTAGGTAATCTTCATTCTATGGCAAGACCATAAGCAAGCATTATGCTTCTTCAAATCTCTCTACTACTGGGATTGCCACGCTTGAAATCGGCTTAAAGTAAAATGTCTTAAAGGTAGACTTGTTCGATCAGTCTGCCAACCTCCATATGTCTTCTAGCCTAGCTCCTGTAGCGAAAGTTTTAGACGCCATGGTACTCCTCACAGAATGCGCTCCAAACAAAGTGACGTGAATGCTACCACAATCATCTCTTGCACCCATCTGGCTATGGTCGCCGGTGCTATTACGTTGAAAGGCTTGTTTATTGTTTGCGTATTGTTTCCTTTTTAGGCACTTATGCAATAGGAAAATACTATTTCAAAGTACCCACAGGGCAGGGAGGGAGCATGGGAGGGAAATACATTACAATACAATATTTAAGAACAGAGGGGTAAGAGGACAAACCTACTATGCCTTGTGAGCATTTAGAATGTGCAAGTTCAGAAAGGAAGAGGGAAGAGGTGGTAAGTGCTGGGGGGTCTGAGCTTGAGAGAGAGTCATAGACGAAGTGCTAGGAATGTTGAGTGCTACACGGCCTAGGCCAAAGGAGGTGTAAGTGCGACCCTCCAGAGCAGAGGGTGTGCAGATACTAAGTGCTGTGGACAGACAGGAGCTCGGAAGAATGTACAATAGTTCTGGTGTACAATAAGCAATTGAGTCACGCCTTGCGGCCTAACATCCTGAGTCATCATCTCATACACCTTGATGCAGCGTGCTACACATAATTTGGTATTACTCAGAAGGTATGGGTAAGAGATGACTGTTGAGTCCGATTTGGTACATTTCGCAATGCTAAATACTACTCCTTCTGTGTAGAACACCTTCTTATCAAACTCCAAGGCTCTCACATGCAACACTCTTCTACAAGACACAAGACAGAGCAGAATAGCCAGCTTAGCCGAAAAATTGCTGCAGAGAAAGATCTCTATTCCTCGTCCATCACATAAATAGGTCAAGCACTAAACTGACATCCTTTAGGGTTGCCTACTTCGGTGCTGGTAGTTTGCAGAGCTTTATGCCTCAGAGCAAACGAACCACCGCAGAATGTTCCCCACCAGGCTCATGTCCTGCTTCTGTGGCTAATCTATACCCCCTATCATTCTAATTGCCCTGCCATCATCGGAAACTGCCACTAATAAATTAAGAACTTGTACAATAGGGGCAGAAACAGGATGACCACTCTGCTGCTCGCACCAGACTTCCCACTTGTGTCATTCTGCGTAGTGTTCCTGAGTGTAGAGGTAGTCCATGACTCTTTGATAAACTTAGCAGCTTGTCTAAAAATGCCTTACAGCCCCCATCTGTGCCCGAAACCCGGCATGCTAACAACAGGAGATTCCCTGTCACTATTAAGGGGTGGGATTGCACCGCTGGGTCTGTCAGAAGATCCATCAAAACTGGAAATCTGTGCCCCCTCTGTGGAAACTTTTGCTAGAACTCTGGTCATCATTATGAAAGGTGGGAATGCATAGTGCACTGCTCCGCTCTTATTCCGAAAGAAGGTGTCTGTTCCCAGCGTGCCAGGTCTAGCCTCCAACTGAAGTATCTGTGCATCTGTGTTCAACCTGGATGTGAAAATATCTATATCTAGCAGACCCCATGACTCCTGTAAGCTCAGACTCACTTCTCTGCTCAACTTCCAATCGCTGGAGTCCTGCAGGTAACGAGAATTCCTATCCACTATGACATTCTCTTCCGCCGGCAGATATTCAGCAGTAATAGAGATCTTCCTCTCCAGGCAATAATGGCAGAAGTCTTTCTCTAGTTAGACCAGCATCTGGGATTGTGTCCCTCCTAGTCAGTTGATGTACGTAACCGCAGATATGTTGTGCATCTTGAGGAGGATACAGCAGTTCACCTTGTCTCTTGCGAGCGCTTTAACCGTGAATGCACCTGATAATAACTCTAGGCAGTTGATGTGTAGCTCTAGCTCTGCTCGAGACCATTTGCCTCTCGTCATTAACTGACCACACCTGACTCCCCATCCTGACCTGCTTGCGTCCAACTCTATCACAAGTGCCGAACCGTCCCTGAAAATGGCCCGACCATTCATTGCTTCAATATTCTGCAACCACCACTCTAACTCTGTCTCCCCTTCCTTGTCCAAAGGTACTAATTGATGATACTTCAGGCCCCCCTGCCTCCCTATAGGTGCTTGATCTTCAGCCTCTGCAGTGCTCTGCAGTGGAGAGAGGGACTTGATCAAAGAGGCCAGAAGACCCACTACTCTGGCTAGACGCCAAAGCGAGATTGCCGTCTTCTTCAGGGCTACTCTGAGCTTCTTTATCACTCTAATCTCCTGAGCTTGCTTTCCGGCGTCCATCATGAACCCCAGGAATTCTATGGGCCTGCCGAGAGTGAACTCTGATTTCTCTATGTTCACTAGGAATTTGAGGGATGACAGCAGGTCCCTCATCCTCCTTGTTCCTGTAGCGTGTCCTTGCTCTGAGCCAGGAAGAGAAAATCGTTTAAGTACATCATCATACTGATGCCCCGCTCTTTAGTTGCAGCCTCCACTGGTCGCAGCAGCTTGATGAAGGCCCAGGGTACTGAGGAGAGGCTGAACGGCAAGCTTTCGAACTGCCAGCGTTTTCAGATCCATTCTCGCTAGCCAGTCCACTTTCCTGAGTAGATCGCTGAGGAGGTAGATGCATTCCATCTTGAAGTGCCTGTACACTAAACGGCCATTGAGCTCTTTTTAATGTATTAATGGCCTGACCTTGCCTTTCCTGTGTACTAGGAACATATTGCTGCAGAACCCGAGTGCTCGCTGCTTCAATCTGTGCATGATCTACAGGTCGCAGATTCGAATCCTGGCAAGGCCAACTCAGCCTTTCATCCTTCCAAAGACGATAAATGAGTACCAATTTCGGTTGGGTGATATTGTATGTAAATATGTGCTCTGTAAAGCACTTTGGATGAAGGCGCTATATAAATAACACATCATTATCATTACCATTATTATCTCTGATCATTCTTCTCTATCATGCCCTTCATTCTCAGTTGTTGTAGCTCTCCTTGCAAAAGCCTCTTATCTTGCATCAAGCACGTCGGATCTTGTCTTGTATTGGGGTGCCTACGAATTCTAGTAGTATCCCAAAAACTGTCTATAACACCCAAGCATCGTCTGATAGCACTTTCCAATTAGCCATAAACAATGCTACTCTGCCCCCCACCGGGGGATAGTTCATGCTCTGTGCCCCTACCTGTTGCTACGTTCTGATATCTGAAGTATCCGCTACCTCTGCGACCTCTGTCGCTTCATCCGCGGACCGGAAAGAATGCATCCGGTTCCCTGCTCTGCAGTATTGTGCCGTGGCATTCTGAGGCCTCCGGTACATGCCATATCGACTGACCCAATTACCTCTGCTGCGGCCGGTCCCAGCAAAAACTTTACTGGGAAATATCTTCTGTATGGATGATTGAGTTTTCTCTTGTCTGGTGTATGTACCCACAAACATATTCATTTCTTTCACAAACGCTTCAACAAAAAGCAAACCTTGTGCTGCTTTTACTGCTTCGTAAGAAACCAGGTCACCTAGAGTGCCATCGATCTTTAATGATAGGCTTTTAATTCTCTCAGATGATAGTGTGCACTTTGCAGTGCCTAATTGGCATACTGCTCCCTGTGCCCATCTGGTAAGCGTTCATGTATCCACTGGCTTGCCCACGTCCTTCGCCCTCTCTGCTAAATCCATAATCTTCATGATAAGGTTGGTTAGGTCTAGGAGTTTGTCTTGGAAGCCTCTTCAGGCTCTGTCCATGACCTTTTTTACCTCCTTGGATGACTTTGTGATAAATGTAAGCATCCTGGGTTCTAGCTCTGGCATATCTACGACTTTACCGGGTAGCTCTGGCCTAGGACATTCTGACTTCATTCGAACCCTGGCCTCTCTCTCCAGTGGATTGTGGAATCTCTGTGCCATGTAGAGTGTCACTCTAGGTGATGGTAAACAATCAGTGGACCATGAGTGTCTGATGCTCCCTGGCTCGAAAATATCGAATAGTTCATCTTTGCATGCTTGTTCTTTTAACCCCGTGCTCTCTGCATTCTTTCTGCTCTTGACATCTCCTCACTGTCCAGAAGGTCCGGCTAACTGATCCTCGTCATCTCCGATATTCTGCTTCTGTGGGGAAGGGGGGAAGAGGCTGGGCACTGCCGAGCTCTGTAAGAAACCGTTCTTAAGCTTATTAAAGGCATAGACTGCCTTGAGTGGTTGTTTCTTCCCCTCTGCTCAATGACCCCAGGGGTCTAGAAGAGCTTTTTCTCTTCCGGGTCTGTTCACTCCCCTTAAGCCCAGCCCTTTTTTGCGGGTGTCTGGCAGATGTGCATTCATCTGTAGTAATGCCTTTCTGGCACCTGTTTCTCTTAGTGCCCTTGTTCTATGCTTTATAACCCACCAGGACTTCCAGTCTCCCACCTTTCTTGTAATTAATTCATGCCCTGGAATAATGCATCTATGAGTCACCTAGGACTCTCTTGAAGCTCAGGGTAAGATCCTTGTCTTCCTCCGTCACATATTCATCGTGGCTGCCATTGGTCCCATAATCCTGATCAATATCTGCCTCATACATCCTTCTGGGGCAGTGCTTGTGTCTTGCATTCAGTAGGCTGATTGAGGTCATTATTACACTGAAAGAGGCGATAGTGTGTTACATGCAAGCCGTTATTTGTTCATTCTATATGCACCTCTAATGTTGCGCTTGTTTCCCATTGTCTCTGCTGTCACATGCCGCAGTGTTCGGATTTCCATGCCCATGTACAGAGACAGCTCCCTCCTATTCGCTGTACGTCATATGACATAGATAAAATTGCACCCGCCGCCTGGCGCGGATGCCCGCTAACTTTTATTTATGGAAATGGTGCGCGAGCCAGTGTCCCAAAGTGAGCTGATATTGCCCATGGATTCGGCTCGCATCTGTGCTATTTGCCCACCGCTAGCCATTGTGTCTGCGACCTGCAGCTGAATCTTCCATTCCGGGTGGGGCCCATTCGGCGGCGCTCGCTCTCCTGATGCCCCACACTAGAGCTGTTGTTAGAAAGCTTCACTCTGTTCCGTAAGGTGCCCATGCGCTATGGCACAAACATGCGCTTCTCTAAGCGCTCCTACTCATGATATAAAGCATATTCCTCTGCACGCCATTCACCCCTCACTTATCCCTATGGTCGCGTTTGCTTTGGAGGCAACAAAGGTTTTCACATGAGCCATTGGGAACTGAGGAGGCATGATTTGATTTCGTTAGCATGGCATAAAGTAACCGTAGAGCTGTTTTCATTTCTTAAAATGTGTATCGTCAGAAAAGTAATTCCAAACTGAAAGACTGTATTGTTGTGATACAGATTTCACAAGAGTGTTGGAGCCCCCTTCTGAGAATGAACACGGCTCAAATAACCTGTTCTATGGGATGTCCTCTAATCCGGATGGTTTACAACCACGTTTTAGCTCACGGCACCCTTCACTGAGGAGAAATATCTATTTGCACATCAGTCTGCCCCACCCACAAGGGCAGTACAGCACCAAAATGCAAGAGTATCATCAACAACCCCAGACATGCGTTTCGGTCTTGTTGGGCCTCCTCAGTGATGTGAGGCTGAGCTTCTCTAAGGCACAGTGAGCAAGAGGTCCATGTCTGGATTACTACGGGCAGTGCTTTAAGTGGGCCGGGGCCTGCCGGGGCCGGGCCCCGGCAGTCTCCAAAAAGTGGGGCTGAGCCGGGGCCCTACCGGGGCCCCCGGGTCCCACGACGCCATGGCAGGACGCATTTTCCTGCCGCAGCCGCGACGGGAGATGCGGCCGCCAGTTTAACGTTAGGGAGCTGACAGAAGTACCAGCCAGTCACAGTAACGCTGTGACTAGCTGGCACTTCCGTCAGTCACTGTAACTTCCTCTGATCACCCCTCATCTGAGGGGTGATCAGAAGAAGTTAGTCCCTTTGTTTGCATTCGCCAGGTCACTGACCCTCAGTGAACCTGCAGGCTCCATGATCTAATATGCAGATTAGATCATGGAGCCCGCGGGTTCACAGAGGGTGAAAGACGCCTCAGGCTCAGTGATAGAGATTACGGAGCCCGAGGCGCCTTTCTCCGTAGGCAAAGCTTTATAAAAGATGCCTTGAATTGTCTACGTTTCAAGACATCATTAAGAAACGTAGACATATTTCTATGTTTATAACAGACGGCTTGAAACGTACACAATTCAAGGCATCTTTTATAAAGCTTTGTCGAAGGACAAAGCCACCTTGGGTTTGTCCGTCCTCAAAGCTTTATAAAAGATGGCTTAAATTGTGTACGTTGCAAGCCATCTTTTAACATGTTACAAGTGTCTATGTTTTATAAAAGGTAGCTTGAAAAGTACACAAAGCATAGTAAAGTAAGCAGACACGTGTGCGTAACTTATATGGTTTGTGCACTTTCAAACCACCTTTTATAAACATAGAAATATGTAAAATTGCTATGTTTATGAAAGAAGGCTTAAAAAATACACAAACCATAGTAGTACGCATACACATATATAAATGCTCAAAGACATTTATATATTTGTTTGCGCACCTTACTATGATTTGTGCACTTTTAGGCCATGCCCACAATGGAAGCCACGCCCCCAAACGAGGGCCCCCCCTCAATTTCTTACCCCACTTAAAGCACTGACTACGGGTGACTTAGGATGAAACATAAGTTGCGATATAGCTAACTTTGGTTCCTAAATGGGTTCTCTTTGACAGGGAAAGAGGTGCTGTGCTGTGTGTTAGCTAAGGTGCACATGCATGGTCCTTTAAATACAAGGCATTCAGCTCTTTACTGAAGTGCAGAAGAAACGGGCAAATCTAATGAGCGTTGGTACGTTATCCTTGAGTCTAAAACCGTAGCAGGAGAAGGCCTGTTTGTCCTGTTCTTTCCTTCTCACATCTCTTAGATTCTAGTCTTGCAATGTTGTGAGGTTTGGGGCTGGGGCAGCCTGTTATTTTTTCTTCGGTGACTGAAGGAGTCTTAAGGATATATTTTGTTTTTTCGTTTTTATTGACGGGTAGCAAGGGAGACCACAGGGGTAGCAAGGGAGACCTCAGGGGGTCACAGTTGCGACCCCTGACAACCCCTAAATGACGTCCCTGCTTAAGAGTAAGCAGGTGAACAGTTTCGGAAGGTCCTTCCAAGCGCAGGCAGCATGTCTATGGAACGGCCTTCCCGAAGGAACTATGAGCAGACAAAAACATGTTGACTTTCAGGAAATGACTGAAAACAGTACTTTTCAAATAATTGATCTGTGACCCTGAATGCTGAATAGATGCTGCGGGTGTGCTGTTTCCTGTGTGCTCTGGCGCTTTATAAACAAGCAAATAAATAAATAATATAAAAATAAATAAATCAGATTGGAGGTAGCTAGGGAAAGCCCATATTACAAAGGTGTGAGGACAAGTGCTGTATCAAAAAATCAAGATATGTGAACAGCTGGACCAAATTCGGGGTGGGCCTCAGCTGTAGCGCTCATGTTCCACGGTAATGTATGGTTAGGGCAAGGTAAACACAAATAATGTGTATCGAAAAAAATATAGTTGTGCGTTCTTAAAATCAGGAAGCCACAAAGTTTCACTAAGTTCAATGGAATGCATACGGCTAGCAGTAAAGCCGTTAAAGTGATATGCTGAGCTTCAGGTTTAATTTGTGACCATTTTCAAGTATGATCAGAAACGTTTCACCGCCTAAGGCAATTTGCCAACGAACGCTTACGCCGCTGTCAGGTCTGCCAACAGCATCAACTGTAATCGCAGGCATCACAACCATCTTCCGCAAAGCCGACAACACGCAATGGCGGATATCAGTCTTATCCGCCATTGGCAAGACATATCCATTTTACACAGATTGGTCTTAACTACCGTACTTAATCCTTTTTTTCCGCTGGAAATCCTACTGTCTGAAGCAGTTCCACTTCTTGCCCGCATGATTGTAATGCAGAAGTCACTTTCCCAGTTGGCTACTTTGTAACTGGATCCCATGTTGGGGTGCGCTTTTTGTTTGTCGATGGCAGACGAGTTACCTCTTCTGATCAACGGGGTCACACCTGGAAACTGACTAAAGTTCACCTTTATATTTTTCACATTTTATTGACACCCACAGCAACCCATGTGCATGCAGCCTGCAGCTGTTTTAACATGAACACCAGCATCACGCCTCCTGATTTCCCAGTTATCTGTGCATTTTAGACTGCAGGTGCTATTGTCATCTCTGCCTTTATACGTTTATAACCTTTTTTATCAGGTAACATGACGTCATTTTTGGTCTTCATGAATCCATCCATTTTGGGCTTCATTAGGAGTATGGCAGCTATGGTATAAAAAAATGTTATTTCCAAATTACACCTGTTTTAGCAATTCACCTCATTATGGGTTTTGACAGCAATA
Source organism: Ambystoma mexicanum (assembly GCF_040938575.1). NCBI lineage: Eukaryota > Metazoa > Chordata > Amphibia > Caudata > Ambystomatidae > Ambystoma > Ambystoma mexicanum. Next base: position 404,561,763 of record NC_090941.1, read on the forward strand.
TGCACACAAATATGCCTGCTAGTGTATTGAGCGTTCACCTCCAATCACAATGGTGGCAATGGGGATGGTGGTATTATCTCATGAGATAGCATCACCAGTCAACAATGAAATACTATATCACTCTAGAATGGGAAGTTACAAACAGCCATCGTCATCAGGTGGTGAATGTGCGTTACCACTAGTGGTAACGGTAATTCAGGTTGCCCGTATTAGCAGTGCTAATACCACCAAACTTGAAATGAGGCCTTTTACTGCTCGTTTATTTTCAAAACACTGTCATTCAGAATTTCCTCAGGATCACTTTTGAGATCAATGACTAGCCTATTCCCCCTGCAATCCTCTTCAGCATCCACACTCATCTCCAATGACCCAGGAACAACACTTCATAATGCTCCCCTCTAAGGCAGCTCCTCTGTGATGCAGGAACCATCCATGTGTACAGAAACATGCCAGTGTCTTCTGGCGCCTAGTAATACTTGTGTACAGGAGTGTTATAAATGCAATATCATATCATATAATATGAATCTAGTTGCCCAACAATGTGAGGGTGGAGTGAGAAAGGAACGACTTAAATAAACATTCTTAGCTGCAAAGTGCGCAGTAAGAGTCGGGCCAAGTGTAAACAGATTACAAATCATGAAGTTAAGGAACAAGTGGAAATAAAATATCCTCAACAGGAAGAGAGTTTCTTAGCCCAAGTCGTAATGAAAAATGCATGTTGGGAAATTAAGTCCTAATGACCCCCAACAGACATTGGGGGTCATTCCAAGGTGGGCGGTATGGGATACCGGGCACCGGTAAGGAGACCGGTGCCAGTAATCCCTTACCGCCCTACTACAAGGTCCCTTAGCGGGTCCCACCAGGAATGGCTGGTCTGACCAGCCGTTCTGGACGGGACCCGTTAAGGGACCAGGGCGCTAATAACGGCCTCGCAAGTCGCGAGCCCTTTATTAGCGCCCTCCCCATTCCCATTGAGCCCTATGGGGAATGGTTTGTTCAATGGGGATTTACCGGTCCCTCCGGGGTCGGAATGGACCGGTAAATCCCCATTGAACGACGCCGGAGGCGGTACCGGTATGGGAGGCAGACATGGATCTAATTGCTCCATGGCTACCACCATACTCCGAATGAGGGCCATTGTCATTGAAATCACATTATATTAATAAATGCACGTTGGAAAAAGAAGTCTTATGGATCCTAGGAGACGTCATTGAAAGCAAATCTTATCAATAAATGTATTTTAGGAAATTAAGTCTTACTGTGCTCAAGAGACATTGGGCCTCATTATAACTATGCTGGTCCGGTAACAACGGTGCCGGTAAGCTTACCGGCACCGTTGTTACCGGACTGGCACAGTACAACTCCGTGGGTGGGTGCTGTCTTGCACACCAGGCTCAGACCTGGCGGGAGGAACGGCACCCGCCTGCAGAGTTTCACGGAAGCACCATTGTTAATGGTGCAGTGCTTCCGTGGTCCATGGGAACGGGGACTTACACAATTACTGGTGTCTGACTTCCCGGCCATCTTTCATCCTTATCAAAGCAAAGAGGATGGTGTTAAAGGCTGTGAATGTGAAATCGGAAGCCTCAAGCAACATAAAAGAAGTTCAAAGTCATGTAAGAGAGAAAATGGGAGACCACAACCTTTCGGTCCCAGTGAATCAGAAACAGAAATGAAGATGAGGAAACTCTATGTTGTACTTAAGATTTGTTTATATGAGTAATAACTGTCAAGTTGGTCATTGTTAGGAATCATCACAACAACCAGTTACTTTAAATAACATTAGGTGCCTTAGCACACCATTGAGAGCATTCTTAGGTGCCTTGGGCTTTCCATAGGTGCTATAGGAAAAGACTGAGTGCCATGGCCACCCTTCAATGTTCCCTTAAATGCCCTAGTGCGCCATAGTCCAATCTTGACTCGACCCTTGACTGCTCAAGCCATATTTAAGAGGAAACCCTCAACAATCCTTGGAAGCTTTTAATTTTCTACAAACACATTGGTGATTACAGGCTGTAAACATGCACACTTGAGTGCCCTAGGACACTCCTTGAGCAAACCGTTGAGAGTTATAGGATAACATTTATTTCACCCAATAGTATCCTAGTTCAACCAGAGCTGCCAAAGACCCCTCGCCCCAACCTGGGTACCATAGCTCACCCTTGACAGCACTATGCCACCTTTAAGTGTTCGTTAATACACTTGGTCACCCCTCAAAACTTCCAATATTCCATTGACATGCATGGACACTCACAAGCATCACCAACCACTCTTGGGTGTCCCTGTGCTCTCTCAAAGCACAGTTCAGTGCCCTAGGCTACCACTGAATGCATCCTTGTCTGCCCAAGGCCTCCTATAGAGACCTGATGCCACCATTGAATACACCCGTAAATTCTCTAGGTTTCCATTGTATGCTTCCTTGAGTGCCCTAGGCGACACATACGTAATCCCTTGAAAGAACCCCTATGTCCCCTAGACCATCCGTGAGTGCTTTGGCCACCCATAGGTGCCATAGGTCACCCTTGAGCGCGTGAGACCACACATTCATTTTTATTTGAGTGCCCAGGACCAGTCTTGGATGCCCTAGGACACCCGTAGGTACCCTGGACCAATGATGAGTGTCGAGGAACCTTAGGTCACCCATATTTGCCCTATGCCATCCTTTAGTGCTCCAGGACACCCTTGACTGTAGCCTTAAGCGCACTAAAAGAGATGTTTTGGTTTCTTTTTCATGCAACATCATCCAAGATAAATGATACGTTTAAATATTATGGGAAACATGGGATGCTGAAAGCAAACCATTGCGTAGAGTCAAGGACTTCTCAACTTCAACAGAGGTGTCAGAGGAGAGCCTTGGCAATTCCTGGGCTTTCTATGCACACCATTGGGCAGCTGCGGACACTTACACATTCCCATAGTGCACCTTGGCTCCTTATGAGCACCCCTTGGTGGTTGTGAGCACACATTACCACCTGGAATGTGAGAAAATTAAAACCTACATGAAAAACCTACCTACCTGCTAAAACCAACTTCTGGCAAGGATCTACAGAACCTTCAGGGCTGCATTACAATGTTCCAGTCTAACAGTGCTTTAGAGTTCCCTCCACACAATCAAAGTGCATGCCCGATCGAAAGCTTATGTGGAGCAGCGGCTGTGACGGTCCTCATGGGATGCCATGAATCACTTCTTTAGAACAACCAACTGTAGTACAAATGACATTCTTTTGCATTAGCACCCAGAGCGAGGGGTGCAGCCAATCAGGTTCCGCAGATCGCATGTTAAAACCTTTGATCTCAGCCTGCATTCCACAGAACCTGCAGGCTGCTTCTCCTGCTCTGCCTTGCTATCTTCTCCCCACACTCCTGTTTCTTTTTTAAAAAAAACTATTCCCAATCCCCTTCCTCTGTCCCACTTATCAGATTTTTGCTACGGCGGCACCCACCACCACGCAGCAGCTTCACTTCATCTTGCTTGTCTGGCCGCCATGGTAATGGAAGAAGGGCTCCTTATGTAGCCCCGCCTTTCACAACCATAGCGGCCATCTTGGCAAAGTATTTTCATTCGTTGAGCGGGACGCACATGGCTCTCAGCAGCCTGGGTTTCTAACTTCAGATTGGGCTCTAGTGGCTTCCTTTACAAGGACATGGGCGAAGGGGAGTTCGGGTAAATGTTCTCCTTGCAGTATCCGTGAGGAGACAATAATACACTTTTTGTTTTTCTGTCCTCAGACAATGGGCTTGAGAGTCCTTTATCTTAAACACTTCTTGAGATCTGCAGGAATACATACTACCTCTGATGCCCTGTAGCTCTGTAACCAGACAGATGATGTAGAAACGGTATCCATCGTGCTTAGCTGCTGAGGCCCAAAGTGTAAATCAGGATACAACTGAATAAGGCAAACTAGGCTATAACTCAAGGGGGCAACATGTTTGACAATGGAATAATACCTAGATGTGGGGGCTGCAAATAGCTTGCCCACTTGCATAAGCCCCCCTACATTTTGGGGTGTTGATGCTTCTTTGATGCAATTGTCAATATCTATTTTATTCATGCTGCAGGTTTTTAATAATTTCCCTTTTATAAGTATGTATATATAAATGCTCATTACTGAATCAGACTAGCCTTCTACTTTTTTCATGATTTGAACTAGCTCTCTGCCTATTTACTAACTTAGCCTTACCCTGATTGGGACCAGAACTTTGCTTAGAATACATATCTCAACTACCCTAGGCACTACCTCACTAAGTTGAGCCTGTATAAGTTGCATAAATTGTTTAGCACCCGCCCCTGGCCTCACACTCTTCCCACGGACTAACAACTACTTAGTCAAATATAACTATGCACACCATAAAGAGTTAACTGCCCAATATACGACTGACACTCCTCTGTGCCCTCACGATGATAGCCTTCACCAATCTCTTACCCTGCACCTTGCAGGAGAGAAACCTGAGACTCTGAGCAAGACTGCCCCGGATCCGCGAACCTAAAACCAATAGTATCAGATCCTCAGACTCCCATCTCAGGCATACTAGCCGTGCCACTGCCCACACCCCAGTCATACCAACCACTGAAACCTCGTAAAAAACACAGACCCACATCTTTGTCCACTTTCCTCACAATCACACCAGAACCAACCACTCGGAACAAACCCTCCCACCCCCCAAGGGCAGAAAAGAACGACAATAATTGCAAAAGCCCTGATCAACGCAAGATCCCTTATGGCACATAATACCAAAATTGCAGACATACTTTCTAGTGACGATCTAGACATGCTGGCTCTCACTGAATTCTGATTACATGACACAGCAGGTCCAGCCCTCATGTTAGCTATACCAGACAACTATCACATACTCAGGGTTGACAGGCCCAATTCCAAAGATGGCGGCTTTCCTATCATTGCCAAAACCAAATTGGCATTAAGGCTAACCACACCCCCGAAATCAAATCCTGTGAACTGCTCGCAGCTAAACTCCCTATCTCCAACGATAGTACAATAACCATCCTTTTAGTATATAGACCCCCGGTCCAATAGAGACTTTTGAGGAAGACCTCTCCAGCCTTCTCTCCAACGACATCAAGGACACTTCACAGCTCCAATTGTTAGGAGACTTTAATCTGGGCTTCAATGACCCAGAGGACAAACAGGCCCAATCCTTTGAAACTATCCTGACTGAGCATGGCCTGACCCAAGAAGTACTTGATCTTACTCACATGAAAGGGCAAATACTAGACTGGGTAGCCAACTTGAACTGTTCTACCACTATCACCAAAATAACTCAGCAACATTGGACTGACCAACACCTTATTGGTTTCTCGTCCTCAATAGAGCCCCTAAAACAGAAAAACATTGATTTAGCACCACCTCTACCAACTAGAAGTAAAAGAAATATCACCACTGAAAAATTACTTCCTCTCCTCCTACCTACCCTCTCTTTAATTACCAATAATACGACCCAAACGCATTAGTGGAGACCTTTAATAACACTATGGGCAAGGCCCTTGGCACTATTGCGCCAGTCAAACTATGCAAAAGCAAACAAAAGTCACACCTTAACTCCTGGTTCACACCCCAACTAAAAGAATTACGACTTTAAAAAAGGAAACTCCAAGCTTCCTGGCGTCAATCCCCAACGGTCAAAAACAAAACCCTACTAACCAATCTTGCTAAACTGTACAGGAAAGAAATAATCCTTACCAAAACGAATACCTTCAATGAAACAATCACTAAGGCCAACTCTACCACTAAGGAGCTTTTCGTGATTCTGTGTGAAATGGAAAATCCAATTCAACCCACATATAATATCCCAAAAGATAAACAATGGTGCACCAACATCCAAAATGCCATATCTAACAAAATAGTCACTCTGCAGACTAAAATAGCTAAAAAACATCCTTGCACTCCAGGTCGACGCATCCTACCACACCCATTTCTACCCCTAACAGTGATACACCTTTCAGATTTACCAATATTTCCGTACTGGAAACTGAAAAGGTCATACTATCCCTGAAGCCCTCTAATTGCCAGGGCGACAGTTGGCCAGCACAAATAATTAAGGATGCAGCTAGAGATTTAGCACCTTTTATCTCTAAGCTAATCAACGCTTCCTTCAATTCGTGCACTGTCCCAATCAACCTCAAACAATCTTGGGTGCTACCACTCCTTAAGAAACAGACCCTAGATCCAGCCATCCCCACTAATTATAGACCCATTACAACGGTCCCATTCCTCCTCAAAATCATTTGCAGGGTAGCCTACCTCTAGATCCAAAGCTACCTGGAGGCCAACCTCCTACTAGGTTTGCGCCAATCTGGCTTCAGACCACAACACGGGGCTGAAACGGCCCTAATTGATCTAAAGACTCACATCGACGAGTTGAAGGACAAAGGTAAAACAGCTATGCTACTCCTCCTCGACCTATCGGCAGCTTTTGACTTGGTGGATCATGCACTGTTATGCGAACACCCAGCGTCAGCAGCACACTTCTCGAGTGATGCTATAGCCTGGGTACGATCCTTCCTAGCTAACTGTGCGATGAGAGTGTTCTCCTCTTCAGCTTCAGCAGACCCAATCCAAATTACCTGTGGTGTTCCAAAATGTTCATATGTCTCACCTACAATGTATAACATATTTACCAAGCCACTCTTCGACAAACTTGACAGGCTGTGTCCCATATATACCAATTACGCTGATGACACCCAGATCCTCATACACTTATCAGGCAACTTCGTCGAAGACACAGCTCTGGTGAATAGGATATACCTCCTCATTCAGGCATGGACGGCCTCACAGTCTCTGCCTGAATGATGACAAAACTGAGATCCTGATCCTGGGTTCTGACTCCAACCTAAAGAAACTCAGCCCCGACTACATTGCATTCAATATTGATGGCAATGTAATCAAAGTAGTAACTGAGGTAAAAACTCTAGGCTTTTACCTCGACTCTGCTCTTGCACTAAAAAAACAAGTTAGCTCCATGGCTTCCTCTACAGCTTATACTTGTAAACTGATTAGGGCCTGCAGACCCTTCTTATCCAAAGCCAGCTGCACTTGCCAATGCATCAATAATGTCTAAACTATGTGTCATGCCTGCGCCATGGGCGCACACATTGGCAACCATCATGGACTATTTGTTATTCATTTTTCTTCAGAATACTCTTGGAACAACCCCTATTCACACTTTGGTACTTAATTCCCATTTGCGTGACTTTGGTGCCTTCTTATATAACTCAACTAACTACATGTACCACAATGCACCTTGCTACAGCTATCAATTCCTGGCCATTCCCATTCGTCAGCATTGGAACCACAATCCCCAGAAGCCCTAGGGATCAGTGCTGCTTCCACCGTCTTCCATGACCAGAGAGGGAGGAGGCAGATTGTATTCAGGTGTGCTGCTCCAGGTGCTGCCAATTAGCCTGCCGCAGTACAGGACAGGGCAGTATTTAAGCAGCTGCCTGCAGGAGCTCGGTCTCTTGCATCAAGAGTCCTCCCCGCCCCTTTTTGCCTGTGTCTTGAATTTGTATGCTGTTCCTGCTGCTGCATTTTCCTGCTTTTGTTCCAGTGCTCTTTCTGGGCTTCCTGCCTTGCAGCCTGCTACACCCTGCTGCCTACAGCCCTAGCCTTTTGGGCTCCCTGCCTCACAGCCCTGCTCCTCTGGGCTTCCTGCCTTGCAGCCTGCTACACCCTGCTGCCTACAGCCCTAGCCTTTTGGGCTCCCTGCCTCACAGCCCTGCTCCTCTGGGCTTCCTGCCTTGCAGCCTGCTACGCCCTGCTGCCTACAGCCCTAGCCTTTTGGGCTCCCTGCCTCACAGCCCTGCTCCTCTGGGCTTCCTGCCTTGCAGCCTGTTACACTCCACTGCCTACAGCCATAGCCTTCCGGGCTCCCTGCCTCGCTGCTCTGCTCCTCTGAGCTTGCTCCTTGCTGCTCTGCTCCGCTGGGCTCCCTGCCTTGCAGCCTGCTACACTCTTCTGCTTTCAACCCTGACCCTTGAGTCTCTCTGTCTCTATGCTCTGTTCCTTTGGGTTTGCTCCTTGCTGCCCTACTCCTCTGGGCTCTCTGTCTGCCACCTACTACAGCTCTCAGTCCTGCTCCTCTGGACTCTCTGCCTAGCAGCCTACTACAGTCCTCTGCAATCCACTACAGTTTTTCTGTACCTTGTACCATTTGGTACTACATCCCTGCTTCCTTGTTTGCAGCCCCCCTCTTTCCTGGCTGCTGCTCCCTTGATCTCTTCCTTGGTTGCAACCCCTTGTTCTTGATCCCTGTCCTTCTCTTCCTTGACTCCTCTGTCCTCCCCTTTAGTTTACCCATTTCTATTGTACTGTTTCTTCCTTCATTCCCTTCTGCTAGATTTCTCTTAGACTTCCTTGTCCCTGGTTATTTCTGTTCTTGTCTCTCTTGTGTCTTATGTTGATCCTTTGTACAGAGCTTGACTGTTGGTTTCCGGCAGGCAACCTCTGCCCCTTCCCTTGTCCCGTTTTCTGTTTAACAGACACCCAGAGCTGTTGTTCCCAGCCATGAGCAGACAGAGTGGGCCTCTGTAATAGTAATCCGTGCAGAAGGCTGGAGTTTCCAAAGGTCTGTGGAACACTTTTTCCATATCTACATACACTCCAAGAGGGAATCCAGTTTGTTTGTATCTTTGAATTTCCTGCCCCTTTCTGTTCACAACTACAGTTGCTTACTTTTCTTTCTTGATGAGTTTCCTGCTGTGTGTACATATCTGTCACCTTACATCAGCACAGCCACCCAAACCCTACCTGGGGGCCCTGTGCCACTCTTGACAGAGTGCCATCCTTGACACTAGGCTACTGTAATGCCCTCTATGTAGGCGCTAACAAAAAAATCCTAAACAAAATACTAATATTACAAAATAATGCCTTGAGAGCAACTCTGAACATACCCCGCAGAGAGCACATATTTAACTTCAGAAGAGACCAGCACTGGTTAAATATTAGCGACAGGATATTCCTTAAAACGGTATCCCTCGCCTTCAAATGCCTTAACAATGCTGCACCTCCCTATCTTTCTGCCAGACTGACCAGAAAAATCTCCTCTCACCATACTAGATCATCTGACCACAGCTGCCTAGATTTAGACTTGCCAAAGTTGGCGCTGGCAGCTTCCCAGTCAAAGCGGCTCTCTTTTGAATACACTCCCCACTACCCTCAGAGTGGAACAGCCATTCTCTAAATTCAGGCGTAAATTACTGAGCTGGCTTCACACCTAGAAATCGCTCCGCACCTAGGACATCTATTCACCTATAATCCTGACCTTAGGATATTCCACGTGATCCCATGTGTACTACACAATTGACCCCATTTTTGCACTGTACCTGTACCATTCTACCTGCACTATGCACACCTATTGTATGCATTATAATTGTGTTATGTTATGCACCCACCATATATTGTATAGTATGTTGTAACTAAGCTTTAAATATTCTTGTGACTGTTGCGCCCAGCTACCTGAGGGTTCGGTGCGCATTATCAAATAAGTAAACAAACAACCATAAATCTATCTTAATACTGCTCTAGAATGCATATTTCATGAAATTGTCTTTATGATTGTGAATACTTTTTATGTCTTCATGACGAATAAAAGATCCCCCCGTCCCTAAAAAAGTAAAAGAAAATACTGACTTGTGCATTTCTCTTTGCAGGATCCCAATATTTTCTGTTAGCTCCGTGCATTAAGCACCTGGCTGGGATGTCTATGTTCAGCCTATAGCACACTAGATAAAATCCAAGCAGGAATGGCTCAGCCATTCATCCTTGTGTGGTCAGTATATTGTATACCCTTACATTGGGTAATAATATAGCCATAATTACGGGTTTCCCAGGGCATACCAGGGAGTAACAGCCCTCAGCCGGGGGTAATAGCCCTCGGTGAAGCTATTAGCCCCTGCCATTTCTTTCTTTGAAAAAACAGATTGCGACGAGCCAGAGGCCTTAATCAATGTTAGAGAGCATGATATTTCTCTAGCATTCTGCCTCGATGGTGAGTGTCTCCCTCAGCCAACAATCCACAAAGGCCATGCTCACTGAAAGGTTCTGAGCACTTTCTCAAACTGTTTTATTTAGTTTTTAACCTGCTTTTCACTTGTTTTTGTGATGTTGCCATATTATAATAGCACTATAGCCCTTGGGGCAAGGCAGTAATATATTCCATCGATCCCTTACCATTGAAATGGTTATGGCCCGATAGCCCCTATTACAATCCCCCACTCCTCCACAGCAGGCTCTATGTAATGCTTCACTATAACTATTCATCGCAGCAGGAGAAATATGTCATACGGGGCTGCATAGACACGTGATACGATTATTCTCAGTGAATAATGAGAATACCCTCATTCATGTCCCCTTGGATTTGATACATTGGATAAAGCTGCTTGTCAGCCATTTTGCAAAATCGACACCTAAGCTTTTCGTGTTTAAACATGGCGCTGGAAGGCGGCACATGGATTATAGCGACAGGTCTGCTTTTCAAACGATTTCACAGGTTCAAGTCTTACCTAAATGCTATCCTATTAGTGCAGTCACGTCACAATACAGGAATCTTTGTTTCACGCGCATAATTTAATTGTAATGATTTGAGAGACCTAAACCGTGGAAAAACTCACATTTTGAAAGTTGAATTAGCTATTACTTAGAAACCACTATTTAAGCTAAATAAAGGATCGGAGAGTCATTTTGATCCATTAGATTTTAGATGCAAACATGTAATGCGTCCAAAGTGCCACATCAAAATGCAGAGCTTGCTTCAAGCGTAAACGGCCCGTGATTGGCACTACAGATGGCCACCGTTCCTTTGAAGCAGCAAGTGTTGTTATCCGTACCTGCGCTGCAGGTGGCCAGGACTTCGGGTGGGAAATGGCACCTGAGACTTAGGCTATAGAAAAGCAAATGTCACAGAATGTGATCTGAATTCTAAGCATAATCAAGTAGGTGAGATACTCCAAATTAGGGAGGCTCACATTGGTCCCCTTGTGTGTTTTAAATTATTCACAATAATCTTACATTTTTCCTAATACAGAAGTAACGATTTTCTAACATAGTACTAAGTTGTAGACCACTTTTTCTAAACATATTGAGGTTATGCGGTTCCTTGCCAAGCTAAGAGCTGCGTGCGTAGTATTAAGTATCAGAGTCTCGGTCAGGCCTAACCAATATTTCCAAGGCACGGCCGCATGCTTATTTGTCCATCCCCAGGATAAGTGTTAACATTTACTGCTTGAGGCAAAGTTCCTAACCCACAGTGCCCCAACCACTCTAGCTGTGAGGGAAGGAAGAATTCACCAACTCCACATAATCAGATCTCTAAAGGCAAAAGAGGAAAAGGTATTTTCTAATAAGGTCGACTGAATAAGGTCCACCTAAAAGACATTTTCAGCAACAACAAAAAATTGTGAAAAGCAGTAAAGATATTTTATGGAAGGGCAGGGTGTAGGTGGCGATGCTAGTTGGGTATGTGGGGGGACACTGCCCGAATAGTACGACTTTGCGAAAACAAACAAATTAAGTCGACCATTAATTAAAAAAACATTTTTCACAAAGGCATGTTCACGTGGACCTGTTCATGAGAATACAGGAAAAGTGGCTTTTAAAGCCTAATCACTACCTTCGAGCCAGTGTTCTGAGAATACAGCACGTCCTGGAGGTCTCCACTAACCACAGTTGGACTAGCATAACTATTGTTTTGCACTTCATCATCCAGCTGTTAAGGATTTCAATCAGGCACACACCCAGGTCTTGCCTAGCATGTAATGCACAAATGGACTACTTATTTTTTTATTTTTTTTATTTTTTTTATTTGTTTATAACCTCATAGGTTTTTACAAAACATATTTCGAAATTCGCATTCCCTGTTGCGCAGTTTGTTTACTACCTAAGGACACCACTCCTGGGGACTCCATTCATTACTCTAGACTCGAGAGCAGGCTTAACGTGGCTGCCTCCCCAGGGGCTCCCTGGAGGCTCTTGCAATTTGGCCCATTAGCTCTTTGCAGGGCGACAGTCAAAAATTTCGCGGCTGTCCTGGACCATTTAGCCGAGTCCCCGGCTATCAGCCGTGACCAGGAGGTTTCCTCATCCAACATCTTGGCTTCGTTGAAGAGTGGTGTCAGATAGGATTGTCTCTCATAGGATAATGCTGGACAAATCATTAGCAGATGTCGGAGTGATTCTCGGTTGTCCGGCACACTGCATAGACGGCACTCCGCTGATGGGGACAGCGCTCTACTAGATAGAATTTCTCTAGTAGGCAGTAAGTTCAGCCGTGCCCGCATAAAAGTTCGTCTTAGATTTTTTTCCGGGAACTTGTCACAGTACTTTAAGGGTTCCTTTAGGCGATTGTGCGAAGGAGGTAGGTGCTTTAGTGATTTGTAAGAAAGAGCTTTTTCGTTTGTACAGATCCAATCTTGCTGCTCTAGCTTAGTTTTGACACGGCATGGATTTGAAATCAGTATTTCTTCATCACACACTACCGCCTCCATAGCGATCTTGATTTTTTTTTCCCGATCTACCAAGGCTTTGCAGTTCTGTCCTTGTAATTCAGCCGCCACGATTTTGAAAATCGGGGGGGAGCTTTGGAGCAGGATTTTCCTGTATAGTTGCGTTGCAGATATGGTCACCACCGCTCCAAGAGATAGCAGACCTAAATCTCGACGGATTGCTGGAAGGGGAGCTGACTTAGGCAAGCCTAATACTGATTTCCAACTGAAGCCTTCTAGACGCGGCCATAGTTCATCCGGGAGATTGAGGTTTGCCGCCATGCCATAAGTAATGGTTGGAACTACTTTCGTTTTGTAGAATTGTAGGGCGGGGAACCACGAGAATTTTCCAAATTTCCCATCGACTGCCCGCATTTGAGAAGTTAAGTTTCGCACTTTTGACCAGAGCGAGTTTTGGAGTGAGTTTTCACGGAGCGTGTTGTCAAGCATTACTCCGAGATATTTATATTCGGTTATGACTTCGATTTTAGTTTGTCCCAAAGCCCAGCCGAAGGTTGATTTAGTGCTCTTTGTTGATTTTGAGAGTATCAGGATTTTGGTTTTCGTTTTGTTGATTTGCAGATTGTTCGTGCTCATGTAGACCGCCACGTTGGTCAACTGGCGCTGAAGGCCGATTGCTGTTTGGTCCAGTAGAACCAGGTCGTCGGCATACCAAAGCCTGGACACTTTCTCCCCTCCTACTTTAGGAGGGAATGCTCGCACCATTTTCTCAGACTCTTGATAGTCCCCAATAAATGCAATAAACAGGGCCGGGGCCAGGGGGCATCCCTGTTTGACTCCCCGTTTGGTGTGAATCATGTCGGAGAGGGCCCCTTGCTGGTTTAGATGGACCCTTAATGATGTTTCCGTGTGGAGTGCCAGGATGGGGTCGAGAACTGGTCGCGGACAGTTCCATGCTGTCAGTTTGGCCCATAGCTTAGTACGATCTACTGTTTCGAAGGCCTGCGAGAGGTCTATTAGTGCCATGTAAACTTTAGTAGCTCCCCTCTTTGCGTTGGCTTTGATTATACTCAGGATCAGAAGATTAATTGCCGTTCCTGTACCTTTTTGGAATCCTGTCTGAAAACAGTCCGTAGCTGGGGAGATGGCGGCCCAGTCCTTGAAGTGTTGTAGCAGCAACGAGGCAAAGATTTTGCCAATTATATCTAGAAGTACAATCGGTCTGTAGTTAGCCGGTTGGTTTCTATCGCCCTGCTTAAAAACTGGGACTAAAATTGCCTCTGTCCAGGATTTTGGAACTTGCCTCTGGGTCTGGCATTGGGTAAAGAGTTCGGAAATTGCATTTGCCCATGCTGCTGGATGCCTTTTAATATCCACAATTGTCAGTCCATCCGGGCCCGGTGCCCTTGAAGTTTTTAACTTGGCAATTGTTCTTAAGATATTTTCCTGATTCGCTAAATCGATCCATGGGTATTCCCCTCCTTTTTGAATCTGGTGGGGCGAGTCCCCTGGTACGCGGTATAAGTCTGAGTAGTGGGAGATCCAGTTTTGTTCAGATACTGAACTCGAGAGTGGTGGCGCTTTTTGGCAATTTCTATTTCTGAGCAATGTCCAAAAATCTTTGGTCTTTCTCGTCGCCCCAATTACCAGCATGGCTTCCGCATCCTTCTGGTACAGTGCTTGGCGATGGTGTTTTAGCCATGCCTTGTAAATCTTCTCGCCAGTGCGGTATTCAGTCCATGCCTCCCTCTTCCCTGCCTTGATCGCTTTCTTTTTTAGCTTTCTCAGCTCCAGTCTTTTTGTCACCACCTCTTGGTTGAACGTGTGGACATGGTTGGGAGGGTTTTTCACCTTTCCTCCAAAACTTGTTTTGTAGGGCACAAGTAGCGATACATATTCAGGTCTTCCCTCTATTAGATTTTCCGGTGGGACCCTCCCTTTTTGCTTTAGAGCGATTTCCAACCCTCTCACGTTGTTAGATGAGAGACGAAGTCGGTTTTGCTGCATATTCGAGCTTACCACTGGTAGGTAGTGCGCTCTTTCCTTCATAAGACCGCCCCAGGACATCTGCAGCAGGTTGTGGTCACTTTTTGGTGTCCGGTATACTGTGAAGTCCGTCAGATACGGGATCAAACCTTCGGTGATGAAAATGTAATCGTGAGTAGCCTCCGCACCCGACCTTTCCCATGTTGGAATTTGGGATTTGTGCTCCACCAGTTCCGCCACATTGTACAGCTTACGTGATTTCATTAATTCTGACCACGCTTTACCTCTTTCGTCGGCCACGGGATAGGAAGGCTTATCATCTTTATATTTGCCGGTCGCACATTTTGCGTTCAAATCGCCGCATATTATTACGTGGGGGACCTTTAGGTCGATTGTAATTTTATCGATGATGTTCGCAATCTCCGTACAGAAGCCCTCAGTGGAGACTCTATCCGGGTTCCAGTATAGGTTGATTATTGCTACTTCTGATGTAGCATCTATGGCTAGATCCCGGGGACGGTGATTCCAAGATACAAGAGTTGTTAACATGCCATAATCTTCAGCTACCTTCTTTATACTCGAGATTCCTGAGCCTACCCGGGTTGCCGTCGGTAGGCCAGCCGATGGTCGTCCCTGTAAGGACCTTGTTGCTGGGGAACCTTCAATTTCGTAGCCGTCTAACGCTGGTTTTCCCAGGAGCCAGGTTTCTTGAAGGCAAATAAGATCGAAGGCTCCTAAGTTAGTCTCACTTCCGGTCATTAGATGGCGATGACCTCTTGTGTTCCAGGATGCCAAATGAAGGGGTAGTTCTTTTTGCTTAGTGGGCAGCATTTCCTCCCGTCCCATAGTGGCGTTGGAACACGATGGTGATTGCTATGCTTTGGGGGGGCGGGCAATAAGGTCTTGAACCCACTTCCACGGTTTCAATTGAGTTCCCTCTTTGTTCGGCACTGTTTTCGTCTGTCTGCCTAGTTCTTCCTGGTATTGCTTCTCGTCACTCATTCCTTGAGCTTTCGGTGGATCTGTGGGTCGACTGTTCCTGTAATTACTGTGTTCTTTATTTTCATAATGGTTAGACGGCCTGAATTCTCCCCTTACATTTGTCCTTGAGGACCACTTGGGTTTATACGGTGTCTTTTCCGCGATGTATTTTGCGGCATGATGTAAGGTCGTGCCATTTTTCTCTCTCTCGTGGGTTTGGTGTAAGGGCAGTGGGATTCGAAGTTTTTCTATTTTCAAGCCCATACGGTGGAGATCCTTTACAACTTCTCTGGAGAGATCGAAGGCTGCCTTGCTATTCACATGGAGGTAGGCTTTGGCTCTGTGGTCCCGATGGTATGGTTCCACAAGTATAAGGTCGGCTGATCTTAAATTTCGCAACTTGCTTATCTTCCGCAGCAATTTCAGGACTGTGCCTCGGTTCAATACTAGATAGGTATCCTTTGCAGAGGTTTGCTCTAATTTGAAGAGTATTGAGTCGTGTAACTTTTC
This sequence comes from Ambystoma mexicanum, assembly GCF_040938575.1. Classification (NCBI taxonomy): domain Eukaryota; kingdom Metazoa; phylum Chordata; class Amphibia; order Caudata; family Ambystomatidae; genus Ambystoma; species Ambystoma mexicanum. The sequence goes on from NC_090941.1 coordinate 404,577,694, forward strand.
TTGTATCTTTTCCTTTGACTTTTGGTGACTGCCCATCGATTTATGGGATTCAGCTTGTGTCTTGATCTGGTTTGCGTGTTCTTGATAATTCTTGTTCTTTAAGGGTTTTTAAAGCCTCTAGGGCGATGCTTGGTGAGTTTGCCGGCGAACTATGAGTGCGAGACCTTCGGCCCCCCCCATTAGTGTTTGTTACCTCATTCGGTTGTGGGGTCGGTTTCCCCGACGAGGGTTTTTGCGAGCTTGTCGTTGGGGAGCTGATTTTTTCCGATGTTGAGGGCCTCGTCTTTTCACCGACGGAGTGTTGCGAAATGTTCAATAGATCCTGATCTGACTCATTCCCACTACTTACATCAAGAGTCAGAACTGGTCTCAAGATAGTTGAAGGTTTCTCTGGCTGTACGACGTTATTGGGTTGAGGTTTTAAGATCCCCTCATCTCAACTTTTCTGTGATTCTGGTAGTTCCCTTTGAGTGGTCTTTGCTTTTTTGTCCATTTCCAGTACGCTTTTCCCCTTTGTTTGCTTTAGATTAGTCGTGAGCCGTCCGGCTATGACCTGTTCCTGTTCGTGGTGTGCAGTTTTTTTTACTGACTTTTTGAAAATGGGGCGGTACCCATGCTGCTGCCACTTTCTGTAGTCTGTATAGCCTTAGAAGAGGAAGTGGTCCGGCTGTTTTTTGCTTCTAACTCGCCTCTCAGTAAGTCAATTTTCCCCTCAAGGTTTGCGGCAATCCTATTTGAGTTTCGCTCAACGGCCGTTAGATATCCTTCAATGAAGGTTAGTTTTTCACTCATTGTACTTATCATAGACGAGTTGTCCTTGAGTGCTTCATGAATTGACTCATACAATTTGCAAAAGGGGTTTAAGGCTATTGTCACCGCCGACATTATCGACAGTAAGTCAGCTTTATTTTTAGAGGGGGTGTCTTTCTCTGTCATGCTTGGAATTTCACTTAGGCGCCTCGATTTCTTGGGGGTTTTAGTCTCTCTCTCGATTAAGTGATGAACCGGCCTTTCTGTTGTCCTTCTCTTTGTTGGTGGCGGTACACCGAGAGTCATTGAGTTGTTTTCTCCTAGTGGCCTCCCTGAATTTCCTAGAATGTGTGGGTGTATCCATGCATATTGGTCATTCGCGGTGGATGAAGTCTGCTCTTCTCTTTCACTAGGAGTGGGTGGGCCACCATCCCGAGGTTTTGAGAGAGCCTCCTCTGACTGTAATGCTTTTGGAGATTCGTGCACTTCATCTCTCTCAATCGCTTGGTGAGCGGAGGTTTCTTTAGCACTTTGCTTTGTCCTTAGATGGGGCGAGATGTTTTCTAAGTCACTGCTCTCCTCGTTGTCTATAGGTGGGGCAAGGTTCGCTGAGGTGCTATTTGCGAACCCTTGAGGGATGCCCTCGATTTTCCTAGATTTCAGTCTTGGAGAGGGTTCTGTGATAGCCTCAAGTATTTCAGCATCTGAAAGTTCCGGCTCCATCTCGTGTTTCCTTTTGTGCTGTTGGATGAAATAGTCTTTGAGGGATGATGATATCAGAGGAGTTGCTAAGCGATTGATTCTACCCTGTGCTCGTGCCGGGGCTTTGCGAGATTTCTTCCCTGGCGCCTTTTCCATCCTTGCTTTTGCTGTTTTTCTTTGCTTTGGTGGAACTGTTCTGCGTGGTACTGGAGATTTTACAAGTGGGTCATCCAATTTAGGGATCTCGTACTGAGAGGCCAAGTTCTGTTGGCTGGAGCCTCCACTGCCACTTTTATGTAGTTCCTGTGTTTGTGGCATGAGCTGTGGGACCTTCTCTTGTGTTTTCGCCTCAACTGCTGCAGATGGGGTGTGTTGGTCTGGATTTTCGCAAAACGAATCATCCTGGGGTGTAGTCGCCTCCTCCTCGGGTACTTCAAATACTGAGTCATCTGATTGACTGCCACTCATTGCTGATTTTTCAGCTTCATGGTCAGAGCTCTCAGCCAGGTCTGAGCTGTTTGCCCTACTTTCAATTTGGATTGCCTTGGCGTTAGGTAGATTTGACTGGTTGGAACGGCCAATAGGTGAGTGTGTACTTTTCAGTGATTGGTGCATTTGGACGGTAGTAGAGACTTGGGAAGTTGGAATAACTTGGTGATTGGAGGCGCCCTCCGCATTCGACTTACGGACGACTGCGTGAAAGCGCACTCCTGGCTCTGTAAGTCGATCAGCGGTTCTTCTGTCTTGAGAGCATTTTCGTGGTGATAGCTCAGGGCGTATAGATTCCTGCCTCGCCCATACTCCGACAGTCTCTGGCGGGAGATCACTCGCCATAGCGGTCGGACCGCCGGGCGTTCTGTGCTCAGCATTTTTGAGAGGGCTCCGCGTGATAATAGGGGGGGGAAGGACCCCCTTCCACACTGCACCGTTCTTCGCCTCCCCTTCCCTTTTGTCACTTTGATCTGCTACTGGGAGTAAAGGACCATCCAAATACGTGGGGTCCACAGTGGGACTCTTGGAGCCGCCTAATTTCTTTAGCCTGACGTCGGCCCGATGCCTATCCAGGGGTGAGTTCATCTGCGTAGGAGGCACGGGAGGTGAGGGGTGTGAGCAGGGAAGGTGTAAGGGGGAGGAATTACTCCCAGTTTGTGGTTGCCCCTCTCGTGGCACAGCTCTCTGTGTTTTCAGAGAGTGCTTATTTAACAGGGTGTGCTCCTGGCACTCTGGGGGGTCAACAGTGTTGAGTGCCAGTTTGCTGCTGCGCAGACGGCGACTTATGTCGTCTTCCGAGGGGGGTGGACAAGCCATCCCACACTGGGAGAGTTCGTGAGTGGTTGGTGCACAGCTTTAAGGCTAGGTGGGGAGGGGCTTTCCACGTATGCCACAAGAAGATGTAAGAAAGTGGCTTACCGTCTGTTGCTTCCCGACACCCTGCACCGCACACTTGCCTGTTCCTCTCCAGGTACCAGCGCCGTCCAGAGCCGAACAGCAGCCAAACAGCTCTTTACGTGTGAAATGCAGTGCCCTTTACTCCGCAGTCGGGCTTAACGCCGCGAGGGTGTCTGGGGCTGTTTTTTAAAGTTGGTAGAAGTCACGTGACAGCACACGTGACCGTAGCAGAGCTCCACCTCCTCCAGGAAGTGGGTGAACGCCGGCAGGCTACTCGGCGTGTAGCAGAGGTGAGTCAGGATGCGAGCGTTCTGGATAAATGCACAAATTAACTACTTATTTATTATGTCTATAGGTTCAATATTCTGAGAGATATACCACTCATATCACACCTATCTCAAAATACTCCCCCAGGTCAAAGTGGACCAGGAATCAGGCTGGTTTGTAAAGGTGAATATTTATGTATTTATTTAAAATTCAAATCAAATATAAGTTCATATATATATGGGGCAGCAATCACCAATGAAGTGGCAAACCAATTCAGAAAGTAAGTAAGGCAATTGAATTCACTTAGATCAATTCTGAATAAAAAACACAGGAAAAAGAACAGTTTTGGCTTGTGAAAGATAGCACTTAGATTAACATTTCCCCCTGCAAAGTTCTTAATTCACACATGAGCAATTCTACACAAGTGTAAGTGAGCAGCAGATATTCAGGAATGAACAACAGAATAAAATGTTTTAATATAATCTTCCCTCCCCAAAAAAGAGAGAAAAAGCTTTTTTAGAACTTTGACACTTTCAAAATGACAGTTGAAAATGGCTTTGTGAAACAAGGACAAGTGTGCAAAAATGTTTAAATTGATAAAACATTCTTATGGGATCAATACTAAACAGATTCTAACCAACATGAGTTACAAGATAAACAACAGTACACACTTTAGATCGCAATGGAAGTTAAACACTTTGAATGGAAAAAGACACGTGTAAAACCTTTGAAAAATGCGAATTCGCTGCAAAATTTCACTATGCGATTTTTAATAAAAACCGGTCAAATACATTGTTCCCGCAATGCGGTTTTTAGTTGTGGATGTAGCTAAGGGTCTTAGGTTTAGTGAGAGTTGACATTACATTTCTATCTATAAAATTGAGGAAGTTATGGAAGTTTTAGTGAGAGGCGTTTTGAAAAAATAGAACAGAGAAAAGTAGAAATTCGGTTTTAAAAATGACAGATTGGTTTTATTAGACTATATTAATGACTATGAAAAAGAGAATGGCACCCGTAATTCTCCTCCACAGTGATGCACAGCAAATTGTAACTCTTCACGTGTGATACTCTGGTTTCCGTTTTGTATGGGAATTACTTTGTTTAAACCAAATCACTAATGGGTTATGATTTAATGAGACAAATGAGAAAAAAATCAGCGCAAGAATGGTTCTGACAGTATTAGAGATCTGAAGTTAAAGATGTCCTTGTTTAAGATTGGGAAAGGACAATGCAACTGTACTATGGGTTACTCGGATTCCTGTTTATACTTACAGTCCACTGTAATTAAGATTGGAGTGTCAGGGTTCTGGTCATCCTGGATCGGGTCTACCGGCGGCAGGGCACCTCTGGCGGGATGGTCAGCTGGGTGGTTCTGGTCAATTGGACTGGCACCTCAACTGGATTTGGATTGGATTGGACCTTCTGGTCACTGGACATGGTAGATTAGCGTGATGGCGAGTTTCAGCAGGCAAGCCTGATGGTAGCAAGCCAGACTGGATCAGCATTATTCTTTCCTGAAGTTTAGGATGGTTAGATTTGGGCCTAGCTGAAAAGAGGTCAGCAATTGCTGGGCCCTGGTTTTTGCAAATAAGTCTGGAATCAGGACAAGATGAAGAGTTCTGGACAGGATGAAGAAGTCAGGAACAAAGCGCTGCGCGGAAATCAGGAGGTAGTCAGGAATCAGTGTGTGTTATGTGTGGTGAAGTTCCTATATTTATCATGCCAAGTGACATAACAAAGTTAATGATATGGACAGAATTTCAAACCACACCCCCACTGCTGTGAGTGGTCAAAGGCACTTGCTTTGTTCTGGTTGGAAGTCAGAAAAGAGCTGTCATCTTTATGATATGATTTAGGAACTCCCACATTAATTTGAACCACAATTTAACTTTTGCACAAATGCACATTTCTATAATTATGCCCCCTAATAAAATTGGACACATACATTATATATTTTGTGAGTTATCCTTACGTCCAATTCCCATCTCTGTGAGAGCTGTCTTTGTCATTCAGTGGAATTTTGTCCATTTTAATCATAATGGTTTGGCCTAACAATTTCTAATTCAATACATATCTGGGCGATGACCCCTAGAACATGGGTATACAATATCATATTTGCAACAACAATAGTTTTGCCACAAATAGGGTTTTGGTGTAACTTTGGTTCCTTATGTAATACAGTGTTCACTAACATCTCCACAGAAAAAGGATAAACTTCGATTTATAACTACCAATTTTTAGATTTGTCCTCCTTCATGCTGCAAAATTAAAGGTTTTCAAAACTTAACCACAAATATGCACTTTAAACAATAGATTGCTTTGAGCAATATTTTTTCTCTCCTTTCAACAAACAAAAGCTGTCAAATCCCTTTGATCAGGGTGGGGTGTAGAGGGAAGTTTCCTGCCCCTCCCCAGAAAGGGTCAATGCTCAGCCTGTTCTTTGTCCTTGGCTCAGCCAAAGGCGAATGGCTAATGAGGTCTTTGTTCTAAATATGCAAGACCCTCCAGCATCACTTAAGCATTCCTGGTAGCAGCCTAGTGTCAACACGAAGAGTCATCTTTCCCAGGCTGGGCACTGTCCAATCAGAATTAACCAGTTAACTCCACACTGGGTTACTTTAAGATTCACCTAAAATCTTTCATATAAAATATATACAATGAACATATAAGGGATTTTGACAATTAAAGAAATTAAGCCCTTCACAAAAACATGCTTTTAAACAGGTGAATTTTGCAATTTCTTCGTGGAAAAAGCACATTTAAACTGAGTCTTTTACATCAGAGTTTCCTTGGCAGCATACACATCTACTCAGCACCATTTCTGTCCTTGAGTGATGGAATTTGTTTGCAGTCTGGAAGTAAATATTCAGCCTTTGCTTGGAGTTTTCTCTGCACAGCTGAAAATGAGACGGATTGTTATATGTTGCCTTTTTTAGCTGCATTTTTCTCGTGTAACTGAAAACAAACTGTTGCTGGACTGGTTTTTCATGAAATACATTTCTTAGCTGCTGTCAGTCAGTGAGGCACGGTTTCTTCTGAGCCAGCTGGAGGATCTGTTATTTCAGCACACTTTTAATTTCAATGGTTCAATTGGAAAATGACTGAATTTAGCACCAAAACAGCACTTTGAAGGTTGCAATTGGTTGGGGAAGCTGCATTTTAAAAGGCATTTTCGGTTTTTAGCCCACTTCTGTGGCCTTGCTTCATGTTACATGTAACAGCACCCACTGGCATTCAGCCGAAGTGAGTTCTGTTTTTCCACCAACTTTGACTGTGTGTGGCAGGGGTGTGCAGCCTTTTGTGATGGTGAACCATGCGCAGTTTTGTCGATTTTTTTCACGAACAGGGATTAGCGCATCTATTTTTGCCTGTTTCTTTCCCCATTGGCAAACGGGTGCAGTGGTGCGCATCGGCATGGGTACAAATATCCCACAAAGCCCCCCCCCCTGACTTCGGCTTGACTTCCAGTCATGAGGAAGTCGGGCACATGGGATTTTTCTTTCTGTCCATGTGAAGAAATCCGGTTGCTTCTCCCGTCAGCAATTGATGCGACATGCTCTCCTTGCCGGTTCTGGTTGGGATGGGAAGATACTCCCATCTTCTCCCCTGCTTTCTTTTCCAGTGTGGAGCGACACTCCGGATCTCATGGGATTTTCCTCCTGGGTCCTTCTGGGTGATTAGGTGTATTTAATGCCAGTAATAGAAAACAGAACATAATGCGGTTATGAAATATTTCCCACTACTGTTCCCAGGGGGATTTCAGCAGTGGGATAGACGCATACGTTTAATGACAATTTACAATATTCCCTGCATGTATTCAATGACAATTTAACAATTTTATAGGGGTCTGGATTCTCCCCCTCTGGGTTTCTGGTAAGCTCTTCTATTTGCCGCAAAGTGTGCCTGGGATGGCAACTCTTTAGCTGGTTTATGTGGACCCACTAGTCTTCCTTTTCTGTCAAATTTCCCTTGGTGATGCAGATTCTGTATGCGACTGATGAGATTCTGTCCACAATTTCAAACGGTCCCCGCCAGCTAGGCAGGAATTTGCGCTCCTTGGCTTGGTTCCTTTGGAAATTGTACAAGTAGACCCTGTCTCCTACTTGGTATTCCTTTTTGATGGTCTTAAGGTCATAGTGGGTCTTCATGCTGTCTGCAGATCTTTCTAGATTCCACTGAACATACGCAAAAGCATGTTGAAGGTGTTTTCTCAGATTCTCAACATACTCATGAGTTGTGAAGGCATTAATCACGGTCTGCTCTTGGGTTCTGTAGAGCAGATGCTGGGGTAGCACCATCCTTCGTCCAGTCATCAGCTCAAATTGAGACATTTTAGTTGCAAAAGAAGGGGTAGATCTGATGGCCTTCAGGACAAGGGGTAATCGAATATCCCAACTTGGCCCAGAGTCTGCCACAAACTTTTTTAATATGCTCACTATGGTTTTATTGTACCTCTCAACTCTGGCGGTATGCAATGTGTAATTTCCTTTTTACCCCAAGTATCTCCCACATCTTTGTCATCACTTCGCTGGTGAAGTGACTACCTCGATCTGATTCAATCCTTTGGGGTAGTCCAAAACACGAGATGATGTGATTGATCATCAGGGCAGCTGCTGTTTCTGCCTTGCAATTTGGGGCCGGGAGACATTCCACCCATTTAGTAAAGAAGCATGTTACGGTTAACATGTACTTGTTCCCCCTAGAGGAGCGCATCACGGGCCTGATGAAATTGACTTGCAAATCTAACCAAGGCAGTGTCATCCCCCTCTTTTGGAGGGGAGCCCGGTGTGTGAGTGATGTTGGCTGAAATTGTGCACACACAAGACACCCCTTCAAGTATTGGTCGAAGTCCTTCCCCATGTGTGGCCAGCATGGAACCTCTCGCAAGATTTCTAATGTCGTATGAAACCTCCGATGACCTTCTGTGGCCGCATCACGGGCATGACATAGCATCAAGCTTTGGAATGAGGTAGGGACCACCCACTGGTCACAGCCAGATATGAATCTGACCTTCTGTGGCCGCATCATGGGTGTGACATAGCATCAGGCTTCGGAATAAGGTAGGGACCACCCACTGGTCACAGCCAGATATGGATCTCCTTACCAATAAACCGTCTTGGATTCGGAACATTTTTGGACATTTTATCAACACTCTGAGGTCCTCTTTCCCAAACCATTTGGTATCCATCAGGGGAAAGTTCTCAGGATCCTCAATGTGTTGATAAAACTTACCAATTATTGGATCCCCTTTTTGAGCCATAATCAAATCAGCATCTGGGGTCTCCTTACTCCACTGAGCAGTTGAGAGTTCATTGTGAGCATTTGTCTGGGACCTAGTGATAGCAGCAACCTGGGTTTTCCCCAACAAGGACTCGATCTCAAGTAGATCCCCTTGGATGGCTCCGGTTTTGACCAGCTGATCAGCTAAGTCATTTCCAGTTTTCTCTGGTCCCTCTACTTTGGAATGACCCTTGATCTTTTTTCAGTAGATGGTCATCCCACTAGAGGTGACCAGATCATCAATATTCTGTATTAATTTTCCATGTTTTAGTGGTTTGTTGTTAGCACATAGCATGCCTCTGGTTTTCCAATTAACCAGGTGCTCCACGAACCTGTCCTGGACATAATCTGAATCAGTGATTATGACCAGTTCGTGGAGTTGGTGTTGGACAGCAGTGAGGATGGCTTGATGCACAGCCATCAGCTCTGTGACCTGACTACTACGGGGACCGATTTTGTATCCAGCAGAGGGTTCCAGGGCATCATTCACCCAGGCATTCCCCATGTCGGCCACTAGTTCCTTTTCGCCGTTGTTGTCAATATGGTAGGAGCACCCATCCACATAGACAGTGGGCATACCCTTAAGGTACGCCTCCATGTTGTCCTTGATTTTAAGACCTTCGTTCTCAAGACAGTTTTCTCTGGCACAATCATACAAGTCAGCCAGACCTTGCACGAGGGGACTCTTCTTGTTTTGGCCATATCTGACCTCCACAGGAAAGCCTTGCATTGATAGAATCCAGGAAGTAATTTGGGAATTACTCACATTTCCGGCCCGTATTCTGTCACTTTGAAGATATTGCAGAGGCTGATGTGGAGTCTCCACTATGATGTATTCCCTCTGGATGAACGGGCGGTAATTCTTCAATGCCCACACTGTTGCCAGGAGTGCCTTCTCACAATCGTTGAATTTCTCCTCCACAGAGCATAGTCTTACTTGCATGGGAGATGACTTTATTGACCTTGTCATGCTTTTGGTATAATACTGCGGTCAAGCATGTATTTGAGAACCCTGTCTCCAAGAAGAACTCCTTGTTTTTGACAGGAGGGTAAGCTAGGCAAGACGCTTGTTAGAGGCATCTTTTGAGTTGTCTTACTGCCTCAGCTTGTTCTGGACCCCACTCCCACTTGACCCCCCCCTTCAACAGATGGATCAGGGGTCTTGTGATCTCTGCGTAATCCTCAATTAACTTTCTACTGTAATTAGTCAGTCCAAGGAGGCTCCTTAGCTCACGCAGAGTTGTGGGGTCTTTTAGTTTCAGGAGTGCTTCCACTTTCTTTTCCTGGGGACAGAGACCCTCAGGAGTTATCTCATGCCCCAAGAAATTGACACGGGTCCTGCACCACTGTGCTTTCTGAAAGGAAAGTTTTGCTCCGGCGGCCCTCAACTGTGTCGGAACATAACGGATCTCCGCTATGTGTTCCTCCACAGTTGAGATTTTGATCAGAACATCATCTACATAGGCCAGGTTACCCCTTTCACCCAAGTCTGGCATGGCCTTATGCAACAAGATATTAAATTCATTGCCGGAGTCTGGGTTCATGTGTACTGCTGCCCCCCGAAGGAAAAGGCCAGCTTGTATTGGTCCTCCCTACTTACAGGTACGGTCCAGTACCCATTGGTCAGGTCAATGGCAGTGTTTACCTTTGATCCCTGGATCTGGGCCAGCCCTTGGTCAATGTAGGGAAGAGGCCATCGGGAAGTATGGACTAGTTTGTTTAGCTCCCTCAGGGCAGCACAGAGTCTCCACTGGCGGTTTGGTTTCAAAATTCCCAACACCGGATTCTGTAACACTTACCTTAAAACTCTGCGGGAACACCACTCCTGAGATTAAAACTAAGACTCTTCTTGGCGTGTGTTGCTATCTCGCTACTAAAAATTCTTCCTTCCCTGCCACCATAAATCTGGGGAATACACAAGGAACTTCTCAATGAATAATTCTAGGACAGCAGCATAAGTTAAATTGCTATTCCTTCTTGACCACCCTCTCTCTATTTGTCACCCTGTTTACCTTTACTTATTTAATGGTGGGCTCTCCATCCTGCTTCTGTGCAGGGGCACATGTTCTGTAGAGGGGTAAATGCGAATATGGCCCCTGTGAGAAAAACCCTTCCGTGAATTGTATGCAGATGAATGTGGTCTGAATTGGAAGCAAGGAAAAAACCCAGGAACAGGATAAAATGGTGACCCAACTGAGGACTGCTAACAAATGAAATGGGAAAGGTTCAATAGTAAATACAATCATTATTTCTGAGGTACATGAGAATGTCTAAAAGAACTCTCTCTTCTCACTGGAAGACAATAACTAGAGAACCTGTGGAGCTGCAATGGGGAAGGCTCTACTAGAAGGCTCTACTACTCACATGAACTGCCTTAAACGCGCTATGCCATTTATCACCAATGTTTCAAATAAGCATCCACATTCCTAAGAACCACGTGACTAAACGGTAGAATGAAATGGTGGAAAGGCTCCTCGGTGTAGGGGGGTTTTAATATATCATACGGAACCTAAAGACACACATGCATTGAGAAGAGCACCTCTAAAGAACACATGCACTTGTGAGGAAACTCATTATAATAAACACATGCGGCACCATTAAATGCAGAAGATACTGGCGCACGCGTTTAAAAATGACAATGATACTTGCCGTAAGGTGAAACAGGAGTCGGAGCTGAATAAGGACGAAACTCCCAGTCAGATTAGCGCGTGAATTCCTCACAGAATTTTATGACAGGAGGAAATGGGAAATAACGGCCAGAAAATCAGGAACTGTGAACTGAAGCCAAGGAGAGACAAGAAGGGGAATGGGGATGCTATGACTTTGAAAACTATGAAATAATGTGCTGAGGAATTCCTGTCAGACGGCAGAACCGCGGTAAGCGTCCACTGCAACTGCAGAACGACGTGAAGCGCGGACCAACAAAGGGGAGGGGTTTATATGCTCAACCAGCAACAACAACTTGACCCACACAGCCGCTTTCAAGGAAACAACCCGGCGGCCATGTTGGGCTATGAGGAAGTGCCTAATTCTTAGATAGCCTTAACATTGTCCTTTCTACCCTTTATCCAGGAATGATATGCAACCATCCAAGACACCTTGGGGGTAATTCTAGGAGGAAACCCAGTGATCATGACAGATTATTGAAGGTGCTGTAGACTGGACGAATTATCCCACGGGATTCAAGGGTTTAATTATTTCTGTGAGGGACTCCATGGATGCGAGAGGCAAGCGGTATTGCTTCACAAACACTGAAGTCATGCTAGGGTCCATGGAAATTATTGTTGTATGGATTTCGGTGTGACCGCAGTCATATGAGTCCACCACAAAGAGATCCTGAAAATCGAAGAAAACTTGTTTCAACTTTACTTTTTGCTCCAGAGTCTCACAGGCATCAGCTAGGTTGACTCTCTCTTCAACCATCTCCCTGAAGCCCGGGAAGACTTCTGGTTTGGCTATATCAGCGGCCTCCTCCTATAGCTGGGTAGAGAAGTCCCTGGTTAAAGTACTGACTTGGACTGATGGCTTAAGGTGGGGAAGGCAGTCCTGGTGGACTTGAAAGATCACCTCATCCCTCCTGAAGTCACATTTCAGCTCTTCCTTACCATAAGGGCAGGAAGAGTACACCAATAAATTCCCCCCATGCCGGGTGAAGATCCTGTCTGGTGTTGTGTCATTGTCGCTATCACTGTCAAAACAGTCATTGGGGATAGGTCCTAATAGTTAATTACCTAAATCTATGGAAAAGTGTTGGTCATCAACCGCCATTACAATAATGGTGCCTGCGACCAGATTGATACTTCTAAGGTCGCTGTTATCCACCACTATTTGAATGGTGTTATGTTCTGTATTGACTAGTGGTGTTGGATTTACCGCCAACCCTTGCTGTTGGAGATGGGCATTGAGGTAAACATATGCGTCATGATTTTGCAGTTTCTGTCCTCTTTTAATTTTTACTTTAAGTGGGAATAGTCAGGTCCATTCTGGGATGGTGACTTCCTCTCCAATCTGAACTTCAACTGCATATGGCAGCAATTGAGCTGACCGAAATGCTTTTTCTGGATCATCAAAGTCCATGGCGTTACCTGCTAATCGGGACCAGGCTTTGAAGTTTATCAGGTCCAAACAAATGGCAAAGCGATTGAGAATGTCATTGCCTAAATAAAATGCAGCAGGGACATCTCGCACAACCCAACGGTTATGAACTTTACTTTTGTTGCCTATGGAAATTTTGAGCATACACCTGCTAGGCAGGAGATATTTGGAATTGGAAGTTCCCAGGTCCATTTCCCATTTGTCTATCAATTTAAATGTGGGAATGGCTGGATCTTTTGGGAGATTTCAGAACATGGCTTCTCTGATGAAGCTCTTACCGTTGTTCACGCACACTCGGGAGAGAACAGAGTCCTTCTCCTCATTTAACTGAATAGGGATGAACAACTGTTCTCTAATCTTTTGAATGTCATCTAAGCTCTGTGCTGGTTTCGTATTACTTTGGACTATGGAAGTGGGATTTTCTGATTGTGAATTGGCATAGAATTTCAGAGTATTTCCTTCCAGTGTGGAATGCCACTTGAGGCTGGAAGGAAGGTTGATTTTCAGAAGTAGAGAGGAATTGGTTTTTTTGAAAATGGAATTCAATCTGATCCTGTTTTTGTTCAACCATATGGCATGTGCCATTTAAACTAACATGGTTGACACTATGTTTTAATTTTATTGGTCGGTTAGTCTGGGTCCAGAGGACCTTATTTACACAGTCAATGAGGGGAGACAGTCTATGCAGGATGTCATTCCCCAGTAAACATGGTGTGCCCTCCGGAGTCACAACTATGACCAGTTGTTTCACCTTGTGTTGTCCAATTTTAATTTCTAAATCCGCAGTCCCCTCGACAGGAATTAAATTCCCATCGAAGTTCTGAAGTTGTCCAGGAAGAGGGGTGAAAGGGATCTGGTATCTCTCCCCCCTTCCTGAATTCAGCTGATCAAAGGCTCTCTTTGACAGAAGAGTGGCTTAGGATCTAGTGTCCACAAGAGCCAGAAATGCACATTGCCCTTGTACTTGGACCGAAGCATAAAATCTTCCCTCCTTCTCCTCAAGGAGGCAAAGATAATGTGCATTTTGGGCCAGTTGGTGGGTTCATTTCTTGACTCTTGATTCTGACATAGGGGTAGTTTGGGCAAGATTCTGTGTAAGTGCTTGGGGATCTGTAAGAAAAATATGGCAGTTGGATATTGGGGGAGTTTCTGGCTCCCCCAGTTCTGATTCTGGGCCGCCCTGCCCCCTTTTTGGAGGTAGTCCCCAGAGTATGTTTGGCAGGGTGGCTTTCTGGCTTATGATTCTGGGGTTCAATGATGTTGTGAAAGGGACCCCTAGGGGACTCTGACGTCTATGGAAACAAGGCGAGTCACCACACACCATAGATACGCCAGACACAAGGTTGTATTCCCAAAGCTAGGGTTTATTGCAAAGCAAAAGTCTCAGATGGCCAACTCGCTCTAACGCCCCGCAACGTGTATCTCTAGACCTCGAGGGACGCAAAAGAGTGAATTACAGACATCAGTTACATATATACAAAATGCATATCAAACAATCAGCTATGACATGTTTAACATCCCCCTTTATTGGGTTTCTTTGAACTTGGTGTGTTGATGGACATCTCCGATCACTATGACACCTTCAAACATCTATTCTAGTAACAATTTGCAATTTGTGAGTGCGAAGGCATCTTTCAGTTGTTGAATAGAACACAGCACTTCTGTTCTTGGAAGCGAGCTACATACGGGGGGAAGAGTTGCATTCCGGACCTTGCTATCTATCAGGTGCTATTCGCGTCCTGGAAGCCGACACGCTCTAGCGGGTTCAGCAAAGGGGGGCCGTAAGAAAAGCATAATTCAAGCCTTTAGCTGTATTATTCTAACATATTCTACCATATAACGAGACTGGCTGGCAGCTGTGAAATGATTAAATGCCCTGAAGATCTGCTTCAAGGCTACATTCGGGAGGGAGCCGGGCATTCTTCCTGGCGCTGCCTACGTTTGTGTTTCAATGAACTCTTGTTATCCTCACGGCCCTGCGGCCTTGTCCTTTTCGCATACAGACAACAATGTTTCACAGTCGAGCAGTGTAAGCGGAAAATATACTGCGAAGCAATAGGAACAGAAAGCAATGAGCAATGGTTAGAAAACAAAATGGCGATTCTTGTTACATCAAAATGACCGTTCATTGGCAAACTCGAAAACCTATATTTTGTCATATCGTGCATGAGACGGTTGGCCCACGGCCACCAAAATGCGTTTGTGGTCTCAAAGTAGAGGTATCCGTATTTCTAGACTGACAAACCCTCCTTTGGCTGTATGCCAAACATCTCATCTATTTATTGAAAGCTCCTCTAGTGATGATGAATCTGAAGTACTTATGTCTGAGTCTTGCATGCTATCGTGGACATCATTGTCTTCATCAATATCTATTGCCATCAACTCTTTTACTGCTCTCATCTCATTTGGGTCTGGGCCAGTTCGATCATGAGGTTGTTTTTTCTTTGTTATCATATGCATACATCCTTCCGTACATCCCTCAGTTACCTCAGTGCAAACTATGGGTACACAATGTATACAACAGCACGTTAGGAATATTCCAAACACCACTACTAATATTGAGATCAACTTCCATCCCCAAGATCATAGTATTCCCTAAAACCAAGATTCTATTCCCCAGCTCCCTTCTCCAGTAGGGAGTTCAGAGCTTAGGACGTGCATTTTCTTTATTGCTTCAAAGATCGTGGGGGAATAATCATCGACATAAACGCAACATGCTGATCCCACTATTTTGCAAATTCCCCCACGATCAACCAGGATCACATCGAGAGTCATTCTATTTTGCAGCATCATTAACCTGATTCCTCTTCCAACGTCATGTTAATTAATATATCTGTTGTTGTGTGTATTGTATTTTTTAGGATTCTGGACTGTTGCCTTATATTATAGGAGTTCACTATCTGCCCTAAGAATGGAATGAATGATTTTGCTACATCAGTTGCTATTAAAACACCTTCGTCAGTCCTTTTGACTCTAGTTCTGGATAATCTGGCCATGGCTGCTGTTTCCAAGAGGAATACTCCTGGGAACAGTAGCCCTAGGTAACATGTACCTCCCCAGTTTCTGGGCAACCAAGGGTATGCTTTCTCTCCACATATAAAATAAACTGGATCACCTACGTATACTGGTTCTATTTCCCATTTTGGTACCACTGTATTAATACAACCAGCATATGTTCCGACTGAAAAAGAGCCTTTCTTTTTTAGACAAAAAGGGACAGTTCTTGGGCTATAATTCACCGTGTAAAATGGGGGAATTGCATCTTTGTCCCCTTCTGTTCTTACACGAAACCTCATTACAGATGTTTTTTCTGGTGGGGACAATCTATCTTGTCTATTTTGTCGTGTTATCTTTCGTGTACTTTTCCTTGTGGGCTCTGGGGCTATTACTTGTGCGTTATGGAAAATGGAACAACCCACAGGCTTCATTATTATCTCCTCAAACTCATTCATGTTGGTTCTGTCTAATTGACCCGTATTACTCTCATTCCATTTCCCATAGAACATTGCACCTAAAGATGCACTGCATGCATAACTTAATGGTAATGGCTGCACATACCACCCTATCCCTTTCCCAGCATGCTGTGGTAAATGGGCAAATACCCACCAATTTGTTTTCTTCAGGATTTCATGTTTCATGTTCATGATCACCAGTAAAGTGTTATTTCCAAAACCTTCCCTGTGTTTTTCTTCCATTGGGGGTAGGGTATAAGTGATCACCTGACCGGGCTTTCAGTAGTGGATATATTAATTATTGGTAAAAACATTTCTAATGGGTGTATTGTTTCTACCCACCATAATATTAGGGCTGTCGATATTGGTGCTACCACGCTCATAAAGCACATTATTATCGTTGGTACCAGCATACAATTTGTTTTACCATGCGTTTTTCTTAAGCTTATAGTCTTTATAATTGACTCATTCTCAGCGGTGGTGGTGCAGGAGGAGGCTGGAACCGGTCCCGGCATGTTTCTCATCGTCCTTCTTCTTCCTTATCACAGTTCGTTGTGGATATCTCTCTTCGTCGCGCTTGCTCTGATGTTAATAAGTTCAATGGAATTGTCACAGTTCAGTTCTGCCTGTCCTTTTTAGCCTGGATTCGATTATTCGTTTTTAGGCGAGAACACTTGTCCCTTCTTATACTGCTCAGAGGACCTTTGATCAGTTATCTTATCGCCTTAGTATCATGTGCGCCCAGCTTGTCCGCTCTGGTCCTGGACACATGTACTTTTTATGATCGCACCGAGGAGCTGCGAATCTTGAATTGTCTGACTTGCACAATTCTCACGCTTCTCTCCTCTACACCTCTGGTTCCTTCTCCGTCCATGAGCTGAACCAGAGGTTGACATAAACACCAAAAAGAACTGCGGATCACTTTATCTTCTGAGGCCGCAGGTTGTATCGCCTTGCTCCTGGTATCGTATGATCCGTGAACAGTGCCGGTGCACTTCCAGATTCAGGCTCGAAGTCAGCCTGTGGCGCTACTGCATGTGCTGGTGTGTGCCGCGCCAATGATGCAGATCTGTTTTTTGGCGTGCTGGCAAGTGCTGATGGGCGCCAAAGGGGTACACAATTTAGTTTTGCTGGTATTTGCAAGGCAGATTTCGAGTCGGTCAGCACTGTTGTCGATTCTGCTGGGCAACGTTGGGGCCCTCTTTGCCCTTCCCCCTCTTTGGCAATCATCTCAGGTTTTGTTTCGAGTTTCACCTCTTGTTTTGGCAGATTAGGTGGCTGCTCACTGGCAACAGTTTCTTTCGTTTCTGGAACCGCTGTCTCTTTCCGGTCATCAGTGTCAGGCAAGTCTTTCAGTGCAGTTGGAATCTTCTTGGCATGGGTGGCATGGATCCACGACTTCCTTCCATCCACCCGTATTGCCGTCTGCGTTGCCAAAAGTACTTGATGGGGCCCGCGCCACCTGGGTGCTAATGATGACTTTCTTTCAAAGTTCTTTAGCAGCACCCAGTCTCCTGGCTCCAGCGTGCCCCGGACTGGTGTATCTCACTGGTAATGCCTCCTGCACCTGCTGATTAATCAAGGGCCACAATAAGTACTAAGCATAGGATGTTCTATCTCATTTAGCTTTGGCTGAGGTGCGCACCAAACATTTGCCGGGCTCCCCATTACGATCTTGTACGGGGAGAGCCCAGTTTTAGCCTGTACAGACATACGCATGCATAATAGTGCTATTGGTAATGCATCCACCGAACTCAACTTGCTTCGCGCACAAATCTTGCTAATCTTTGATTTAAGAATCCCGTTGTGCCTCTCCACAAGACCGGCAGAACTTGGATGCCTTGAACTATGGAATCTCTTATCAATCTGGAGACCAGCACATATCTGTAATACCACTGCACCCACAAAATGTGGTCCATTATCAGACCATAGGACTCGGGGCAAGCCAAATCTGGAAAAGTACTCCTTCAACATTACTTTTGCCATGCTCATTGCAGTGCAGTCTTTCAAAGGATATGCCTCCACCCACTTACTGAATGCACAGATCACCACCAAGATGTATTTTAAGTTTTGGCACCTCTCCATCTCTATGAAATCAAAATGAATTACCTCAAATGGCATGGAGGGCGGGCCAAAACTGCCTGTTGGAGTCACTGTTCCCTTCCCTACATTGTGTTGCAAACATGTGATACAGTTCTGCACCAACCTCTCTGCATTCTTTTTTATGGTGTCCAGTCATTATCTCGAAAACAAAATGTCGAATTACAATAATGTCGAAACAATAATGTCGAAAACAAAAATGTCGAATTGTTTTTTTTTTTATTTTACATGTTTTTTTGGGGTTCCGGTGGTAAAAAAAAAGGGGTAAAACATTAAAAAAAAATTAAAAAGGGGGTTGGGGGGGGAACCCCCCCATTTCGAATAAAAATCAACAAAAAAAAGAAATTCGACATTTTTGTTTTCGACTTTATTTTTTCGACATTATGACTTTCGACATTTTTGTATTCGAGATTATGACTATAAACCATAAGTTTACATTCTGCCAAACTGTAGAAAGGTGCTGTATTATTTTCTTTGCACAGATGTGTGTAGGGCTGTGGGCCATTGTGACCATTGCAGTCACATACGAATTTGGCAACATCCAGTTTCTAGTTCCCTTGTCCACCCAACAACCCTCCAGATCCAACTCAGCAGATGCCTCTGCCCATCCCTGTATTTCATCGGCCATAGCCTCGGCCTGCATTTCTTTGACAGTGGCAACTCCATCTTCTATCATACAGGGTACTTCCTCTGTCTGAACCGTCATCATTTTGGTATTCAAATCAGTGGCAGTTTGTTTCGCAATTCTATCTGCAAACGCATTTCCCTCTCCTACTTTGCATGTTACTTTTTTATGTGCCTCGCATTTTCTATTGCTAGGCGCTTTGGTAACGTGAGTGCAGACAGCAATTGCACAATCAAAGGGCTATGTTGAATTCTGGCACCACGTGATGTCAGAAACCCTCTCTCAGCCCAGAGTCAACCAAAATTATGAACCACTCCAAAAGCATACTGACTATCAGTATATATATTCACATTCAAATTTTCAGAAATCTCGCAGGCTCTCGTCAATGCTATTATTTCCGCGGCTTGTGCTGAATTATAGGGGATTCTTTTACTTTCTACAACAATCTCTAGGGTAGTAATAGCATATGCGGCAGTTGTCGTGCCATCTAGTAATTTAAAACATGAGCCGTCACAAAATAACTCTCCATCTGGCTCTTTCTGTGGGATATCACTTAAATCAACTCTTCCCTTGGTTTCTTCCTCAGTGACCATTAAGCAATCATGGGAGGGTGATTAATTCTTCCCAATTTCTTTTATGGTTAGTGGCATTAATTCTGCAGGATTCAAAGCGCTACACCTCATAATTTGGATATGGGGCGCAAACAAGATAATCTCATATCTTGTCAATCTAGCAGAGGTGAGGTGTTGCGTCTGTGTCCTATTTAATAGAACGTCTATGGCATGTGGCACCATCAGAATTAAAGTGTGCCCCAATACCATCCCTTCCATTTGTTTCACTGACGCAGCAGCCGCCGCGACAGATCGCAAACATCGTGGTAGGGCGCGCGCGACAGGGTCCAGCGCAGAAGAAAAATAGCCGCACGGCCTATTTCTTCCACCTTGTTCCTGTGTCAAAACCGCCAATGCACATCCTTTACTTTCACACACAAATAGTCTAAAAATGTTCTCATAGTTCGGCGTACCCAAAACTGGAGCCGAGCATAATCCAGTTTTCAATCCATCAAATGCTTTCTGACATTCCTCATCCCACTACAAAGGCATAACCGCATCCTTTCTAGTGAAATTCACTAATGGTTTCACAATTAATGCAAAATTACCAATCCATTGTCGGCAATATGAAGCCATGCCTATTATGGCTTTGACTCCTTTTTGTGTCTTTGGAATAGGCATACAAGAAATACTTTCTATGCGTTCTGGCGCTAGTCTTCTCCCTTCTTTCGAAAGTAGATAGCCCAAATAGGCCACCTCCTTTCGATTATACTGAAATTTCTTCAAACTAGCTATATGGCCATGTGCCGCTAGGTGTGACAGTAGTAAAACAGTGCTTTCTTTACAAATCTCCTCTGTGTCTGCAGCTAGCAATAGATCGTCTATGTATTGCAAAAGTACACAACCCACGGGTAATTCCAGCATGTCTAGCTGCTCTTTTAATGCTCTACTGTAAATACTTGGACTTTCCGTGTAACCTTGCGGAATCCGCGTAAATGTGAATGATCGTCCTCCTAATGTGAACGCGAACAAATATCTGCTGTCCTTGCCGCTGGAATACTGAAGAATGTGTTTTTCAAATCTACTACACTAAAATATTCTGCTGAAACAGGTATCATTGTCAATATTGTAGTGACATCTGGCACTAGAGAAAATTGTGGATCTACTACCTTATTCAATGCGCGTAGATCTAGTATGAAACGGTATGGTACCTCATTACCTCCTTTTTTATAAACCGGAAGAATCGGGCTGTTATATGTACTGCCTGTAATTTCCTCGATTACCCCTAATTTCACCAAATCTGTAACAATACTCTTCAATCCTTTCTCACCTTCAACCGAAATTTTGTATTGGGGTATTCGCGGTAGGGTAACACCTTCTTTCAAAATAATCTTTACTGGCGATATCTGTAAACATCCTACATCGTTGTCATGCATTGCCCATATACAGGTTAGTACTTTAGTTAATTCCCCTGGTAACGCTTCGGACATGAATTCTGACACATGGGCATTGTGTGGCCATATCGTTAGAAACACTCCGTCTGCCATGCAATGTATAACAGAACCTAGTTTTTTCAACAAGTTTAATCCCAACAAATTCTCCCCACCATTTTCTGTTAGAAGGAAAGGACAATGTTCAGTAAATGGTCCTATGGAAACTGGGACTGGTTTGGACACTGGGTTTATGACTGGTGTACCTGCGAACCCTACGGAAATATTCTTTTGCCTTGACAGTGGTATATCCGGAACCAAGTGATGGTCTATTGAACACTTCTGTGCTCCTGTATCTACAAGAAAGCGGTGCTCCTCATTCCCGACTCTCATTTCTACGTAGGGTCCTCTTTGATTCATGGGAAGAGACACTGGTTCCGACCCCTGTCCTGGGCTGTCCTATTGGGGAAATAACACATCATCCGATGTGTAATCATTGCTATTTCTGTAATACGTGTTTGGCTGTGTATCGATAAACATTTCCACTCTTCCCTCTATTTCCCCCTCTCTGATTTCCACATTGTTGATTTTGCTGTCCTTGACTCTTGTTTGGGGCATTTTGGTTTTGGCCTTGGTTTTGATTAACTCCGTTATTGTGATGCTGCTGCAGACTATTCCTATTTGGTCCATTCGCTCCTGGGTGTCCTCTATGCTGTCTCCTCTGACCAGACCCATTTCTATTCTGTAGATGCGGACATTGCGCTCGCCAATGTCCTTCCTCTTTACAATATGCACACTGATTCGGTCCCACTGTCCCCCCATGCATATTCGAATTACTCCTTCCTTGTGCGTTCCCTCGCCCTCTATTATGTCCCACTACTTGCTGCATTAATACTCGTGTCTTTAGATTTACCCTATCCCTCTCTTCTTTTTCTTTTCCTGCAGTCACTCTGCGCTCATAATATTGGGCCATATGTAATACTTCGCCCAATGTTTTTGCTTGCCATGCACTCTCTGATGTCATTATTAGATACTGAATTGGAAGTTTGAACCCCCTCACATATTTGTCAACAAATAACCTCTTTCCTGCTTCCGAACCCACATCCTGCCCACTGAAGTCTGTGAATACTTCTTCAAATCTATTAAAATAATCTGTAGCCAACTCATCCTTGCCTTGTACACATGCAGTCAATTTGTCCCATTGAATTCTTTTCTCTGGGACAATTGCTTTTAACTTCTGCACTATACGTGCTGGTAACGCCGCCAGATTCACTCCTGGTGTCCCTCCAACCGCTTTATTCCAGTCTTCTACTATCAAGTCCGCCCATATGGCGCCAAAGGCTATTGGGTCATCTACCTTCCTTATTTGTTTCCATATGTCTGCTGGCAGGATCACCGGGAATATTAGGTCTATATCACCCATGGTAAGCACGGATGATTGTAGGCAGGACTCTACTTCCTTGTAAAACCGTTGTAAAACCCTGCAGGATTCATTCTTATATCAGGAATCGTCTGTTTTATGTTGTTCACCTCCTGTCTGGAAAAGGGGACATGCACATATTGGGCTGTGTTGTGAAAACAAAGAAATTGATATGAGGCTGTGAAGCCCAAAGGAAACACACCAAAGGAAACACACCAACACAGGTTACAAAGGACATACAAAGTGCTTTATTTAAAAGCTACAACAGTTACCAAAAAGTCAAGTGACAAACGGATAGCTATTCGGCTCTCAGAGTAACGTAACGAACTTCAACGAAGGTTCGATGCATTATTAGAGAGACCGTACATTGGAATACTTGGGATTTTTATAATCTTTATCCAGCCCTGGCCAACCCCCTCGCGGGTTAACCATTCTTAGGACCAGGCCTAGGGTTCCATGCCAGGTCAATCCTATAATTTATGCTTTTTGATCAGTTTTGCTGATATAGTTGTACATTTACACATAGGTCAGGGATAGGACAAGGTCTCAGTTCGCGACCCCGACAAGTGGCCTGCAGGCATATTACTTATTCATGTGTGCGGAGGTCACAACGGCCAGAATCTCACTCAGAATGTCATTCGGCCTCCATTTTGATGTTCAGGGTGACTTCCACATTACAAGAGAACCTAAAATGGCGGCTAAATCCAAGATGGCGACTTACACAATTTTTCGTTACGGTCAGGACCTTGCCACGGAGTCTTTTTACAAGATATTTTAGACAACTTGGCGTAGGCCAACACACATTCAAATACTGCGATAGGAGGCATAATATCTTTTCAATTCCAACAGACCTTCCTTTTGGCCTATGCCAAGTGCTAACATCATTCCTAATATTTTTGCAAATAACCCCATGTGTTGTCATCCATACATCCTGAATCATTGTCTGTAATATCTATAGCCATTAGGTCGTTCATCAGAACCTCTTGTAACACAAATTCTTTAGATGCTGTATCTGGGGCATATATTTTATGCCCTATTGTGCTCACTGCTTGCGCACAACATCCCCCTAGCATTCCACATATACTCGTAAGACATTGAAAACAGCAACAAAGGAATAGCAGGATTCTCAGAATAACCAGAATAACAGAAAGCACCTTCCAACCCCAAGATCGTAAAGAATCCCAGAACCAGGTGCTAAGATTCCAATCTCCTACAGGGATATGTACTTCAGAACTAAGAGTATGCAAGTTCTGTATTGCTTTAAAAATTGTCGGCGAGGAATCTGGTACGAAAACACAGCAAGCGGACCCCACTAATTTGCATACTCCACCTCGTTCTGCCAAAATGACATCTAATGCCATCCGATTTTGGAGTGCTACCAATCTTATTGCTTTTTGCTCTAAGGTCATATTGTAGAGTATGTCCGTGGTCCGGTTGATCGTTCTCTCCAGTACCCTTGCTAATCCCCTAATGTTCTCAGAGTTTGTTATTTGTCCCCAAAAGGTCACAACTGATTTTGCTATATCTCCCAATACCTGCCCAGGGGTATCTCCGTTCTTGTCCCGCAAAAAGGAGGAGACAGTTTATCAGACGGCCTAATAGAAGCGACATTAGGTTTACTTCTATTTGCAAAAAGCGAGCATCCCAGGGGAGTTAATTCACGTTTCTCGAAATCATTCAGATTAGTTCCATCAAAGTTCCCTGAGATGCTATCATTCCATCGGCCAAAGAATAGTGCTCTAAGAGAGGCATAGCAAGCAGTCGTTAAAGGTAAAGGGTGAATATACCATCCCAGTCCCTTGTTCCCATGTTGCGGTAAATGAGTACAAATCCAACAATTACTCTTATTAAAAATGGCATGAGTTGCATTCATTACTATCATTAGAGTGTTATTATGATACTTTTGTCTATGTTGGGAGTCTCTAGGGGACAGAGTGTGAAGGTGTACAGAGGGAGTCAAAGCAGTTGGTACAATCTCGGTCGGTAGTAAAGTTTTCAGAGGATAGATTTCTTCAAAATACCAAAGTCCTACAGCAGTAGTTGCAAAAATAACAATTATCATTATCAAAACACAGCAGTACGTTTTCGGGGCCCAGGCACATTGTTCATTGTCCAAGTTGGTCACCCCCTTGTTCACAAGTCCAGTGCAGGGAGCAGCAGTGGAGGTGGCAGGCATTGTAGTTCCTCAATCGACGACCCCAATGTTCGTTGCTGGCGACGCTACGGTCACGCGATTTCATAGTCCTTCCCAACCCTAGCCAGCAGAATCCCTTTTGTTCAACAGAACTTTCTTATACAAAAGAAAACTTCCAATCACTTCCTTTTTCCAGATGCACGGAAAAACCTGTGCCGTAGTTCTATTTTCTTCGTCGAAGGTTGTACCTGGTGGTACCCAAGATTGTCTGATCTGGAAATAAGGTGTCATCGCTTCCTGAGGGAAGCGGCGTATCGGAGGCGACGGAAGTCGCGGAGCTTGAAATAGTATTTTCCGGAAGTGATTTTTCAAGAGAGTGCGGAGACGAAATGGACTGTTCCCCAAGCTCCTCGGGCTCAGAGAAATTCTCCGACGCACTCACAGCGCTGTTTGCTACTCCAAGATCAGATACTGTAGCATCAGCGAGGGGTTCTGGTTCTCTGTAACGTGTGGCGTCGGGTGAGGAAGTTTCTTGACATGCGTCGCGTGGATCCAGTGCTTCTTTCCAGCCACCCGCACTGCTGTCCTGGTGACCAGCAACACCTGGTAGGGTCCCCGCCAGCGAGGCGCGAGACAGGAAGACCTCTCGTAGGCCTTCACTAGGACCCAACTTTCAGGCTGTATATCGTGTTCTGGGCCCGTGAACTGTACAGGTAAAGCCGAGTGCACCTGGTGATAAATGAAATACAGGTTTTTAGTTAACTGGTTACAGTAGTCTACAAGCAATACATTTTCCACCTCTCTCAGGGCTTTAGGTTTTGGGAGACCCCAAATGTTAGCAGGTCTCCCCATCACTACCTCAAATGGAGAGAGCCCAGTCTTAGTTTGAGGTGTAGTACGCATAGCTAATAATACAATAGGTAAGGCATCTGGCCATTTCAGTTTGGTATCGGCACATGTTTTCGCAAGCTTATTCTTTAAGATACCATTGTGTCTTTCCACCAACCCAGCACTTTGAGGATGTCTAGCTGAGTGAAATCGTTTCTCAATACATAAGGCTGTGCATATCTGCAAAATTACTGCTGCAACGAAATGAGGACCATTATCCGACCAGATTACCCTCGGGAGCCCAAATCGAGGAAAGAGTTCTTTTACCATAATCTTTGCAGTGGGCTTGGCGGTAGCATCTTTAACGGGGAAAGCCTCGACCCATTTACTGAAGGCACAAATAATTACAAGAACATATTTCAGATTGTTACATCGTTCCATCTCAATAAAATCAAAGTGAATGACCTCGAAGGGAACAGAAGGGGGCCCAAAGCTTCCCCTTGGAGTTACTGTCCCCTTACCCACATTGTGCTGTAAGCAGATCATACAGTTTCGGACATGCCTCTTCGCAGTCTCCAGAATCTTGTTATTCACCCAAACTTGTTCTAATATTTTTGTGATCTGCTGGGCACACACATGTGTAGGACCGTGTGCCATCGTAACCATTGCCAATACATATGAATCAGGGAGCAACCATTTTCCTTCTGATGTATCCACCCAACACCCTTCATCATCCAGTTTCCCCATTCCTTCAGCCCACCTTTTAGATTCTTCTACTGTGGCATCAGTTTGAATATCTCGCACAGACCCAATACCTTCATCCATTATATAAGGATCTCTCGTTTCCCTCAAGGCATACATGTCCGTGCTAAGGTCTGTGGCCGTTTGTCTGGCTATCAGGTCCGCAAAAGCGTTCCCTTTGCCTACATCATCTATGACCTTACGATGTGCTGCACATTTCATGATCGCTAACTGTTTAGGGAGTGAGAGTGCCAAGAGTAATTGCACTATCAAGGGGCCATGCTGGATCTTGGTCCCATGTGAGGTCAGGAACCCTCTTTCCGACCAGAGCCATCCAAAGTTGTGAGCCACCCCAAATGCGTACTGGCTATCAGTATATATATTTACTATACGCCCTTGGGAGAGTTCACAAGCTCGGGTCAACGCTATAATCTCTGCGGCCTGCGCGGAGTTATGCGAAATTCTCTTAGTTTCACAACTTTACTCAATGTAGTAACTGCATAAGCAGCTGTAGATGTACCATCTGAAAGTTTGAAGCAGGAGCCATCACAAAACAGCTCCCCTTCTGCATTATCCAAAGGAGTATCTATGAGATCTATCCTGCCCTTCGTTTCTTGTTCAGTGGTATACAGGCAGTCATGTAATTCTTTGTCACCGCAAACAGTGTTTTGCGGGAAAGGTAAGAGTTCAGCCGGATTAAGAACACAACACCTCTTAATTTGGATGTGAGGGGCAAACAGAATTAATTCATACCTTGTTAACCGCGCAGAGGTAAGGTGTTGCGTTTGGATTTTATTCAATAGGATATCTACAGAGTGAGGTACCATCAAAATCAAATCATGGCCTAGGACCATTCCATCACTCTGTTTTACAGACGCGGCAGCAGAAGCGACAGCTCGCAAACATCTTGGCAAAGCGCATGCGACAGGATCGAGGGCGGAGGAGTAGTAGCCGCACGGCCTATTCTTCCCTCTGTGTTCCTGTGTTAACACAGCCAAAGCACATCCATCACATTCATGCACAAACAACACAAAGGCCTTGTCATAATTTGGAGTACCCAGAACCGGTGCAGAGCATAACGCGGTTTTGAGACGCTCAAATGATCGTTGATGTTCCGATTTCCATGGCAGTGGCAGAGAAATGCCCTTCTTCGTCAAAGCCAACATCGGTTTTATCACTAGCGAAAAGTTTGGGATTCACAACCTACAGTAAGAAGCCATACCTATTAAGGCTCTGACTGACTTCTGTGGATTTGGAACAGACATGCCAGAAATGTGTTTTATTCTTTCAGGTGTCAATCTTCTCCCCTCCTTTGACAGGAGGTAGCCTAAATAGGCGACCTCCTGACAACAATATTGACATTTTTTAAGCGAAGCTTTATGACCATTTTTAGCTAAATGAACAAGCAACAGTACAGTGCCTTCTTTACAAGCACTCTCAGAGTCTGCAGCCAAAAGCAAATCATCAACATATTGAAGCAGCGTACAAGTAGGTGGCAATTCAAGGGTGTCGAGCTGCTCTTTCAAAGCTCTACTATAAATGCTAGGACTTTCAGTATACCCTTGAGGTGCCCTGGTAAATGTAAATGAGCATCCCCCCAAGGTGAACGCAAACAGATATCTACTTTGCTTATGTATAGGAATGCTAAAGAAAGCGTTTTTTAAATCCACAACGCTGAAGTGCGTAGCCGTAGCAGGGATCATTGTCAATATCGTCGTCACATCAGGAACAATTGGAAATTGTGGGGCGACGACTCTGTTAATAGCACGAACATCAATTATGAACCGGTATGGAATTGCATTGTCGCCTTTTTTATATACAGGCAAGATCGGACTGTTACACAGACTACCTGTAATCTCCTCGATCACCCCACGATGCACAAAATCGGAGACAATGCATTTCTAAGCACGCTCGCCCTCAACTGATATTTTATACTGCGGAATGCATGGTAGTTTCACTCCATGTTTCAAAACTATTTTAACGGGCTCAATCTGTAATACCCCGACATCATTGTCGCCTACCGCCCATAAACTTTCCGGGACAATGCTAAACTCAGGAGGTAAAGGTCGAATCAGGAACTGAGAATTAGGAAGTTGCTGTGGTGAAACCGTCAGCCGTACTCCATCAGAAGAACAATGAATTACTGCATTCAATTTCTTTAACAAATTCAACCCCAGCAAATTCTCTCCACAGTTTGAAGTGAGAAGAAAAGGGCAATGGTCCGTAAAGGGACCCAAAGAAACACCGGTGCAGAAACCGGACAGACAATTGGTATACCAGAAAACCCTACAGAAACATTTGTTTGCCCTGACAGTGGAATGTTTGGAACCCGAGAATGATCAATGGAGCACTTCTGAGCACCAGTGTCTATCAAAAACTGGTGTTTCCTATTCCCTACTAATAATTCAACGTAGGGGCCTTTCTGATTGACGGGAATAGGTGAAGGTTCCAAACCCTGCTTCGGGCAATCCTAATGAAATAGAGCCTTGTCAGAAGGAAGCTCTTCAGAAAGGTAGGCAGCAGAAGGGTGATCAAATATGTTCCTCGAGTCCACACTCGAGGTCTGATTTTCCCGTGAAAAAGGTTGCTGAGGATCTTGTAAAAACGGACCTCTATCAGGGCCCCCTGCTCCAGGGCGGCCCCTAGGTCGTCTACCCATACTCCCAAACGCACTGTTTGACCTTTGTCGGAGGACGGGACACTGTGCTCGCCAATGACCTTCCTGGCGGCAATAAGCACATTGATTAATATTCACAGGACCCAAAGGAGCATTTCCTTTTGGGACATACTGACCTCTGGTCTGTGTCGTGCCTCCTCTGGGGTTTCTAACAATTTGCTGTCATAATACTTTGGTTTTCAAATCTCCTTTCCTCTTTTCAATTTTGTCCTTCTCATTGTTAACACGGTTCTCATAATACTGAGCCATGTGCAAAACCACGTACGAATTTGTCCACAAACAACCTTTTCCCAAACTCTGTACCTAAATCCTGTCCACTGAAGTCAGAAAATACCTGCTCGAATCTGTTAAAAAATTTGGTGGCGCCTTCAGTTTTTCCTTGAACACAGGCCGTAAGCTTGTCCCAAATAATTATTTTCTCTGGAATTATAGTTTTTAATTTTGCGACAATTCTATCAGGCAAAGTAAGTATTACCTGTGGTGGTTTCTCACCAGCTGGTCTTTCCCCATCAATCCTAATCATATTAGCCCACGTATCTCCCAACCCTGGCACATCGTCTACTGTCCGAACCTGTTTCCATACATCTACGGGTAGGAGTACAGGAAATAGCAAGTCAATATCACTCAAGGTGAACACAGAGGACTGCAAGACGGACTCTATTTCTTTGTAAAACCCCGTCAGGTTTTTCCTGATATCGGGAACTGATTGTCTAATAGTGTTCACTTCCTGTCGTGAAAACGGGACGTGAACGAATTGTGATACATAATGTGCAGGGATATCCACAGCGGGGGCACCAGTCCCAGCGTTGGCGGGGATCTCAACTTTTGGGACAAAGGTCGGAGGAACCTCTCTCATAGGCAACTGAGATATAGGTACCTCCGGCCGCTTACTAAGCAACAAAGCCAGGTCGAGCGCTAAGGCAGCTGAAGAAGTGTCGGGCGAAAAAGCCCTTTTACAAATCCCCAATAATTCTATGGGGCAACTAACCTTCTTTCTTACACATTCTTCTTGCAGGTACTGTACCATTACCTGAATTACCTTTCTTTGCATCTCTACTGTATACTGACTATACGTGTCATATACTTCATCTGGCGGAATCGATGAATCCGAGATCCATCGAATCGCATCTTTGGTACAAATTCGTATTTCCTCGGGTGCCGGTCTACGACACGGAAGGAACCGTTTCTGTACATATATTCTATCGTCTTCGTCATCCTCATCTCGTGACTTTTCAAAGTCTTTCCTATACTCAAACAATTTTTCAACATGCCCATATACTTTCTGCTCTGTGTCCCTCGAAAGTGCCAAAGCATTCAGATCTCTCACTCCTTGTGGAAGATCCGATTTTTGTAATCTACCCCACATCACACATAAATGAGTCCCCAAACCTTCGATAAAAACATTTTTCTCGGGAAAACTATTCAAATTAGATAATGTAGAAAAAACATTTTGATCAGTTTCGCTGATATAGTTGTACATTTACACATAGGTCAGGGATAGGACAAGGTCTCAGTTCGCGACCCCGACAAGTGACCTGCAGGCATATTACTTATTCATGTGTGCGGAGGTCACAACGGCCAGAAGCTCACTCACAATGTCATTCGGCCTCCATTTTGATGTTCAGGGTGACTTCCACATTACAAGAGAACCTAAAATGGCGGCTAAATCCAAGATGGCGACTTACACAATTTTTCGTTAAGGTCAAGACCTTGCCACGGAGTCTTTTTACATGATATTTTAGACAACTTGGCGTAGGCCAACACACATTCAAATACTGCGATAGGAGGCATAATATCTTTTCAATTCCAACAGTGTAATGGGCTGGTGTTACCTGCGCCGCTGCACCGCCCACTGCGGGAACCTCCACTTTGGGCACAAAGGTAGGTGGGACCTCTCTCATAGGAAATGCCCCACTTACCGTCCCCCCTCCTTCTCTTAGATGTAACAATATTCCCAGATCCAACGATAGGGCTGTTTCTCCTGTCCCTCGCTCTAGTGCTCTTCTATAAACTGCCATTATTTCGGGTGGGCTGGCCTTATCATTTTTTATATCTTTGTCTAATAAATGTTCATCCATCGACTGTAGTGCTTTTCTTTTCATGGGCATGGAATATTCATCAAATATCTCGTGTATCTCCATTGTGGGAATACTAGGATCTGACATCCATCTAAACGCTTCTCGCATACATACTTTTAACTTGTCGCCCCTTTGTACTGACGATATTGAATGTCGTCGTTGTATATATGGCTCTACAGTTTCCTTCCTATTTCTTCCAATATCTCTACTCCTGTACCCAGGTGAGCAAACATTTTGGGATAATCATTATCTAATTCATCTTTAAGCTCAAAAAGTCTATATACATGTTCTTTCACTTCTTAATCCCTCTCCCTACAGCGTCCTAATGCATTCAAATCTAACAATCGCTGCAGTGGTAATTTCCCAATTAGCTGTTTCCACTTCTCCACCAAATATTCACCCATGCATTCCAACACTACCTGTCTTTCGTTGCTTCTATGGAAGTCATATATCGAAGCCACTGCTGCCGTCCCATCATTCCTGTCTATATACATCTCTGCCTGTTGCTGCAATTCCACCTTCCTTTCTTTGTTGATTGCGCTGTGGGTTACCCTTGTGCACCCCCGTTGGTCAGTCCCGCCTCTTGCCCCTGTAGTTTCAACTTCAACCCCGGGAGGAACGGACGGTACCGAGTCTGTGCCTGAGGCGGGAGGTGCGGATGGGACAATGGGAACAGGGAGTGTCTTTTGTGGGCCTGATTGGCTAATAGGAAGTGTTACGCGCACGGTCTGTGGCTGCGGGAGGGCTTGAGCTACCGGAGGGGGAGCTTGAGCTACGGGCGGGGTTTGGGCAATAGCTACTGACATGTCTGGTCTTACTTCTGATCTTGGGCCTTGTTTTGTATGGGTCAATATATTTTCTATCAATTCATCTGCTATGTGTAATTCTCGTTGTGGGTATATCTTTTCTATATTCAACTGGTCACGCCTACCTGCCCTTCTTAGACTCTCAGTCCACTCCTCCTCTTCTTTCTCTTCCGCTACTTCGCCTTTCGATTTATGCCTGCGCGCATGCTTTGCTTTGCTTTTAAATCGGAGCATTGCTTCCTTTCTGCAGTCTTTAATAGTCTCAAATGCTGCAGGACCTGCTTTCTTTCTTATCAACACCCTTTCCAGGTTGTCTATCCTTGCTATCTCAAAACTACCATTAATCGGCCACTGATGGTCTTGTTGCTTTCTGGTTTGCCTATGCCAAGTCTCACAGAATATTATCGCACCCACTCCATACTTCACATACTTCTCATACGCCGTCGTTCCCCCAGGTGGTACAATTTGGCCATCTTCCAAAGATTGTCTACCACAGCGGAAAAACCCCGCTAGGGTGGACAATACCCCAGGCATGTTTCAACCTTCCCCCTGGTTAATCAACCTTACCTAGGGCGTTTGATTTTGCAAAGTCAACTCTCAACCAATATCAGGATACTTTGAATTGGGGAATGACTCACCTGATAAATCAAGTCGTCTGTATACTGACGCACCAAAGGATGTCGTGTCTGCGTTTCTTGGCTTCCGCCTCGTTTCGGGACCCTCGCCTCCTTGTTCTCTAGCCAGGCACGTCGATCAGGGATCAGATGTGTGCAGATCAGCAAAGGAGTCTCATCACTTTTACAGGGCGCCCCGAACACCTCTTGATCCTGGCTCGATTGTCCCGTCCTCGCCGTTCTCTGCCTTACTCAATTACAAAGTTATGCGATGGAACAAGTGGGGGAGGGTCCCTATTTGAGCGCCATCTTGAAAGGGGCCCCTAGGGGACTCTGACATCTATGGAAACAAGGCGAGTCACCACACACGATAGATACGCCAGACACGAGGTTGTATTCCCAAAGCTAGGGTTTTTTTGCAAAGCAAAAGTCTCAGTTGGCCAACGCGGTCTCACGCCCCGCAACATGTATCTCTAGACCTCGAGGGACGCAAGAGAGTGAATTACGTACATCAGTTACATATATACAAAATGTATATCAAACAATCAGCTATGACATGTTTAACACCCCCCTTTATTGGGTTTCTTTGAACTTGGTGTGTTGATGGACATCTCCGATCACTATGACACCTTCAAACATCTATTCTAGTAACAATTTGTAATTTGTGAGTGCGAAGGCATCTTTCAGTTGTTGAATAGAACACAGCGCTTCTCTTCTTGAAAGCGAGCTACATACGGGGGAGAAGAGTTGCATTCCGGACCTTGCTATCTATCAGGTGCTATTCGCGTCCTGGGAGCCGACACGCTCTAGTGGGTTCAGCAAAGGGGGGCCGTAAGAAAAGCATAATTCAAGCCTTTAGCGTTATTATTCTAACATATTCTACCATATAACAAGACTGGCTGGCAGCTGTGAAATGATTAAATGCCCTGCAGATCTGCTTCAAGGCTACATTCGGGAGGGAGCCGGCATTCTTCCTGGCGCTGCCTACGTTTGTGTTTCAGAGAACTCTTGTTATCCTCACGGCCCTGTGGCCTTGTCATTTTCACATACAGACAACAATGTTTCACAGTCGAGCAGTGTAAGCATAAAATATACTGCGAAGCATTAGGAACAGAAAGCAGTGAGCAATGGTTAGAAAACAAAATGGCGATTCTTGTTACATCAAAATGACCGTTCATTGGCAAACTCAAAAACCTATATTTTGTCATATCGTGCATGAGACTGTTGGCCCGCGGCCACCAAAATGTGTTTGCGGTCTCAAAGTAGAGGTATCCGTATTTCTAGACTGACAGGCGGGTCTAACTCAGTCCCCACCTTTACCCAGTCTTTACTAGGATCTCTCTGGACTCATTTTTCTTTGGGAAGAGTTCCCCCACCCCTGAAGGAGAAGATTCTTTTCCCAGAGTCCTCTGAGGACCCCTCTCCTTCAAATTGTAGGACACTAACCTTCTCCACAAAATGGGTATTTTTAGGTCCTTTATTTCTCCTACCCGCCCTCTGTTCCTTAGGTTGCAGACTTTCGGGGGCAAGAGATTTTGGTTCTGGTTCCTGGGTTTCCACGGGCTTTTCACAAGTGGGGAAGGAAGCTTCCTCTAAGGCTTTACACCACCTTTCCCTCGTGCCTCCTCCTTTGGAACCGGTGGGTTGTCGGGGTTCTCTCCCCGTCATTGCTCCGGAGTAGCAGACCCTTGGTTTGTAGAGTTCTGGGCCGCCATGTTCATCTGAGGGTTCTGCTGAGCCCTCAACATGTGACCCAGATCCTGGGACAAGTTCTGGACCTGGCGCTCCAGTTGGGACACCCGCTCTGGCTGGTACGGGGGTCTCTGGTCCATCCTAGGTGGATCACGGGAAGGGTAACTGTCCCTTCTCCCATAATACCCTTGGTTGGGATAGTTCTGGTAACCCTCCACCCTTGGCCTCTCTCTCCTGGATTGGGCTGTCTGGGCTCAGGAAAGTGGGGAAAGAAAGGAGGGTTGTTTTGTGGGTTGAAGTTTTGCGGGTACCGGCGAAAGAAGCTCAACCCGGCATTTGGGGGATTACTGCCCTCCTGGGGAAAGTTAGGAGGGAAGTTTCCTAGGGTGGTGCCTACCTGATTGGATCCCCCCGTTGGTCTGGGGGAGTCCACACATACCCCAGGATGGGTTTGTTGCCCTTGTAACGGGGGCTACTATAATCAGGGGAGTTAGGGGTCCCATTTGTGGGATTACCTACCTGACTACCTGTTTGGGATTGGCCCGAGGGCCTTCTGATTCTTTGGTTAGAAGATGGATTCTCTACAGGAATATTTTTAGGCTCCCCATCTTCAGATATAAATGGGGGCAACCTTCACCTCTGCCACCTTAGCAGCAGCAAGGGTGTTGGCTGGTTTGGGGTTTTTATTTGTGTTTTTGTTCTCTACGGGTTTCTGCACTTCATAAATACGGGTCGCTTGTTCAATGACCCAGTCCAGTGATCTCTTCTTGTGAAGGTCTCTCACCAGCTGGGTCATGATGTATTTAGGGAGTGCATGAAAGAAGGTGTTAATGAACTCCCTGCTGTCTGTGCACACCCTCCTGGTGGTCTGCGCAAAGGCATGTTTTAGTTCTTGTACAAATTCTTGTGGGGCCTGATCTTCCCCATACTGAAGATTGTAGGTCGCCTTGGAGGCCTCTTGGGGGTTCCTATGGACAGAAACATGTTTTAAGATGGCTGTCCTATAGGTGGGCCATCTTGAGTGGTTCTGATCCTCCAGCCCCGCAAAGAAGCTGGAGTACTCAGGGGAGAATGTCCATTTTACATATTGGATGCAACTCTGACTATCTTTCAGATGAAAAGTATCCATCATCTGTTTGTATAACTCAATGTGTTCTCAGACTGAATACTTAGCATTTTTGTGATAGGGAGTTATCAGACTCCTAATCGCCTTGATTTGCTTCAGGGGATCTTTTAGTAGAGCCCTCTTAATTTTGTTGGCCATTTTGGTCTTAGTCACCCGAGTCCACTCATCCTTTCACTCAAAGGCACTATTCTAGGCACTCCCTCATTCTGCGAGTTTGAGAAGGGCTTGCAAATTGTGGAGTCCTAGTTTCTTGATGCCTGTGGTGCTCAGAAGAGTCTTCTGACTCTCCCCTGCTCCCAGGATTGGCTGACTACCCCCCTCTTCCCTAGCTGGGAAGAGGTATTTAGGATATTCTTTTTGGGCTTGCTTTCCTGGAGTTCCCCACCAAATTTGACAAGCTGATCCTTTGGTAGGCAGTATTTTTGAGGATCCAATTCCGTGATTCTCCCCTCACCGGAGTCTTCCTGATCAGAGAGGCTAGTCCTAACATTTGGGGATCTGTACAGAGATGCCCGTCCATCAATTTCTGGGAGGTGCTAATCTGTCAGTCCCATGTTACCTATTCTGCTGAAGTGTCTACCATCCCCATGGCCCTTGGTTCATATGAGCCAGTGGACATGAAGGTGGCAGAGTCCATGGTACTGAAGGGGTTAGGGTCCCTGATTACAGGGGTCCTGATGTTATGCTCAGGGGTTTCTCTGTCCCTCCCTACCTCGTCTCTTTCAGCCCCTATTCCCTGGTGATATGCCAAAATCTGACTCTTTTGCTCCTTTAATAAGGCCTTACTAGTGTTAATGATTTGCTCTTGCGTGGCTTTCTGTTTGTAGAGCACATCATTCTTTTCACAGAGACCTCGTTGTCTCTCTGTGCTTCCTGCCTGGATTGGAAATATTGGGCCAATTTGTGCTGCAGGAGACTCACCTCCTGAGTTTTATCATTATTGGTCTGGGTGTTCTTTTCCAGAGCATCCTCCACCCGCCTGGTGTGCTCTAGTAGCTTCTCATATTCGGTTTTACCTTCACTAATATCCTGGAGGGCCAGCTTTCTTTCCTCTAACTTAGTTTTTAATTGGCTGACTTCCTGGCCTAAGGCGTCCCTCTCCTGACTTAGAGTGCCCCTCTGTGCAGCCAGGTCATCCCTTTGTTTTTTAAATGTGTTGGACTTTTGGTGCTCCTCATCAAATTCTGCTTGAGATTCTAGGTCTTTAATATTTCATGTATTATTTTCCTCTTTCAAGGATTCTATGTGGTTCTGTATGGTGACTATCTGTTCTGCGCAGACTCTATTATAATTTAATTGATGCGCCAGTTTCTGTTGACTCTGTTGTAAAGAGTCAACCCTTGCCTGACACTCCTCTTGCAGTATCTGTAATTGTGTATCTTGCTCTGCCTTCTCTTGCTGTAGGAGAGCCAGATCTTCCTTTAGTTTTGTCCGGTACTGCATAGCTTCTGTTTCTGATTCTTGGCTCTTCAGTAGCCTTTGCTCTAGTGTTCCCACTTGCTTCTTTGCCAGAACTCTGTTTTCTGCATGCTTTTCCTGCATTACTCCTATTTGGAGGTATAGGTAGGCCGCTATCCTGGCAATTTTTGTCTGCTCCTCTTTAGCTTTTGGAGCCATGTACAGTTCACTAAAAGCTTGGTGTAATAAGCCCTTGTCCTGCCATGTATCTAGGTCCATGGCAGTGACCTGTTCTTGGATTTCTTGCAGCCAGATCTGCTAATTCTGTTCTGGCCACTCACCCCTGACAAACAGTTTGTGCAAGAGGTGTTTCCTAGCAATACTAATTTCTACTGGTATCGCCATTTTTAGAAATATCAATTTCCTTATGACTTATTTTAGGGTGAATTTACTTTTACAAACAGACCTGATTTTTTGAGTATTTATTTTGAGAGGTGCTTGTACAGTGTAGCACAGTACACCAACCCAGCAAGGTGTCTGTACCCTGCATTCTAGTATGCTGTCTTAGACTGTCACGGGTGGTAACTCAAAATCACAGCATGAGCCCTCAAAATCTGTTAAGGATTTCAATCAGGCACACACCCGGGTCTCGCCTAGCATGTAATGCACAAATGAAATACTTATTTATTATGACTATAGGTTCAATATTCTGAGTGATATACCACTCATATCACACCCATCTCAAAATACCCCCCCCCCCAGGTCACGGTAGTGGCCATGTAGTTATGGTTAAGTTGCTGTTTCCATAGGAAGAGCACTTTTTGGGCGGCTTATAACTTCGCTCTCCCTGGACGGATCCTCACCAAACTTTGCAAAAAAAATATTTGGGTCACTCTGAATTTATTTGCAAAGTTTGGTGAGGATTCGTCCAGGGGGGCAAAGTTATAGGGGGGTCCCAAAACTTTTTTTTTTCCTATAGACTGAATGGGAACATTTTTTTGCTCGCGTCTACAGCCCAAACCGCTGGACGGATTTTCACCAAATTTGGACCAGGAGCAGCGGCTTGGTCCCGAAAGCGTGCTTTTGCAAATTTGGTGAAAATCCATCCAGTATTTTTTTTTTTAAATGACCAAAAAGTAGGTAAAAAAAAATTAGTGATATCTGTGTTCGGTCCGCGGACACACTTCCCTGTTCGCTCCGCGGACAGTGTCCTGATTGGCCAATCGGCTTGCGTGATGTTCGCGGACATGCAACGTGTTCGCTGATTGGACGGCATGGAGCGTGAAGCGCGTCAGATTTTCGGTAGCGCCCGCCATCTTGGATTTGCGGTCGTCCGCGGACAGCGCAGTGAAACTTTGTTCAAGATTTGTATTTAGTAGAGTGTGTTGGCGTGTAGGAGTGTTTGCGGAGGGTAGGAGTGTATGAGATAGGATGAAAGTTGTGTTTTTTATGTGTTAGACGTACTTTTTGTGTTCGATTTGTCTGCGGACATCACAGGTATTCTGAAATGTTCTAAATAAACTGAATGGGGGGTGTTCTGAGGACTCAATATGTGTCCGTTTTGTTCGCAAGCAAACTGAAACTGTTCTAAGAACACTCGCAGTGTCCTGAAATGTTCGCAAATAAACAAAATGGGGGTGTCCTGAGGACGCTGTCCGTATTGTTCTCTGTCAAGTTGAATGTGTTCTAAGAACACTCGTGGTGTCCTGAAATGTTCGCAAATAAACAAAATGGGGGTGTTCTGAAGACGTTTCTAAGAACACTCCCGGTGTCCTGGAATGTTCATAGGGGGTGTCCTGAAGGCGTAGTCCGTATTGTTCGCTGGCAAGTTGAATGTGTTCTAAGAACACTTGCAGTGTCCTGAAATGTTGACAAATAAACAAAATGGGGGTGTCCTGAGGACGCTGTCCGTATTGTTCTCTGTCAAGTTGAATGTGTTCTTATAACACTCATGGTGTCCTGAAATGTTTGCAAATAAACAAAATGGGGGTGTTCTGAGGACACTGTCCGTATTGTTCGTTGTCAAGTTGAATATGTTCTAAGAACACTCGCGGTGTCCTGAATTGTTCGCAAATAGACAAAATGGGGGTGTTCTGAAGACGTTGTCGAACACTCGCTGTGTCCTGAAATGTTCGCAAATA
Organism: Ambystoma mexicanum; assembly: GCF_040938575.1. Classification (NCBI taxonomy): domain Eukaryota; kingdom Metazoa; phylum Chordata; class Amphibia; order Caudata; family Ambystomatidae; genus Ambystoma; species Ambystoma mexicanum. The sequence continues at coordinate 404,615,990 of NC_090941.1, forward strand.
TGAATGGGGGTTGTGGCTGACAAGTTGAATGTGTTCTAAGAACACTCGCGGTGTCCTGAAATGTTCGCAAATAAACAAAATGGGGGTGTTCTGAAGACGTTTCTAAGACCACTCCCGGTGTCCTGGAATGTTCGCAGGGGGTGTCCTGAGGACGCTGTCCGTATTGTTCTCTGTCAAGTTGAATGTGTTCTAAGAACACTTGCAGTGTCCTGAAATGTTCGCAAATAAACAAAATGGGGGGTGTTCTGAGGACTCAATTTGTGTCCGTTTTGTTCGCAAGCAAACTGAAACTGTTCTAAGAACACTCGCAGTGTCCTGAAATGTTCGCAAATAAACAAAATGGGGGTGTTCTGAAGACGTTTCTAAGAACACTCCCGGTGTCCTGGAATGTTCGTAGGGGGTGTCCTGAAGGCGTAGTCCGTATTGTTCGCTGCCAAGTTGAATGTGTTCTAAGAACACTTGCAGTCTCCTGAAATGTTCGCAAATAAACAAAATGGGGGTGTCCTGAGGACGCTGTCCGTATTGTTCGTTGTCAAGTTGAATGTGTTCTTAGAACACTCATGGTGTCCTGAAATGTTCGCAAATAAACGAAATGGGGGTGTTCTGAGGACAATGTCCGTATTGTTCGTTGTCAAGTTGAATGTGTTCTAAGAACACTTGCGGTGTCCTGAAATGTTCGCAAATAAACAAGATGGTGGTGTTCTGAAGACGCTTCTAAGAACACTTGCGGTGTCCGGGGAATGTTCGTAGGGGGTGTCCTGAGGACACTGTCCGTATTGTTCTCTGTCAAGTTGAATGTGTTCTTAGAACACTCATGGTGACCTGAAATGTTCGCAAATAAACGAAATGGGGGTGTTCTGAGGACACTGTCCGTATTGTTCGTTGTCAAGTTGAAAGTGTTCTAAGAACTATCACGTTGTTCTGAAATGTTTGTAGGGGGTGTCCTGAAAACGCTGTCCGTATTGTTCGCTGGCAAGTTGAAAGTGTTCTAACAACACTCATAATGTCCGCGGACATTAAGTTTCCATAGACCATAGTTGAAATGTTTGACTCTATGGATGTGATATGCTGCGGTGGTTGTTGCCAGGGCATAGAGTCTTGGCTGCATGGCCATTTGGCCATGCACCCAAGACTCTATGCCCTGGCAACAACCACCGCAGCATATCACATTCATATTTGCTGATAACTTTAGGTGAAAAACAAATGTATAAGGAACAAAGGTATTAGATACTATGGATGTGATATGCTGCTATGGTTCTCCTTATTATTGTATACTTACTGTTTGGTCTAGTAACGGGAGTCCATGTTTTTCTTGTTCATTTCTGTGATAAAAGAAAATAGCATGTTAGTATTAGTATTTTGTAATGACTTATTACATTGTATAATCAATATACTTTTTTTTTTTGGACCCTCATATTTAGTAGATTACAAATCAGAGTACTGTGCAATTTGCTCAGTTTCTGTACTTGTTGCTAAAATCATTGGGTCTGTGGGAGAAAAAAAAATCCATGTTGGATTAAAAAAAACCTTTTTCTGTTATGCTACAGTTTATTTGTTTGTTTTCAGTGTTCACTTGTTGTTTCTGGCTAATGCTTTATACTTTGGCTTGTTGTATTTTTTTGGAGCAGTAACATATTATTTATTTGTTTTGATGATATACAATTTTGGAGCAGTTAGATACCAATTGGCGTATTCTAACTGTCTATTTTTTTGATATATTTTAGTGGTATTGATTTATCTATTTGGATATTGTTAAATTTTGGGACAGTTAAATACCAATTGGCGTATTCTAACTGTGTATTTTTTGGTCTAATTTAGTGGTATTCATTTATCTGATTAGTTGTTGTAGAATCTTTGAGCAGTTAGATAGCTTTTGGAGTATTCTAACAGTTTATATTTTTTAACACAAGTTTAATTAGGGTTTAAATACAGTTTAGTTATCAAATTTTGGTTTTAAGAACATCAAATAAGCGTTTGTAAGATTTCCTGGTAATCTCTGCTTTAGAGTATATATGCAGTGTAGTGCCCTGAATTGGTTGTGGCTCCTGCGTGGTAGATTATACCTATTGTTGTGAAGGTTTTCTTACCAAGTGATATTTGACCATGTGTGTATCCAGTCAGCTTGCAGTTGTTTTTGGTACCATCTGCATTGTAACGTAGAAGCATTAGTATTATGTATTTACTATGTGCTTGTATTACTAAAGTGGAGCGATTATCTGAATTGCAGCTAGAGCATAATCTACCATGGTTTGCATTTTGTACAAGTCGCTGAAATGGAATGGATTCACAATTTGGTATTGATATATATGAAGCGTTCATTGGGGATTTCTTCTTGTGTCACATTGTTGCAGAGAGTGCATGTATGTTTCCACGTGTATGAAATCTGAAAGATTTCATTTATAGGTATGTTTTTGTTTTCCAGTACTTGTAGTAAGTACATTAGAAATTCTTGTGGATCTTCCTGTGAATGTATAGTGAATTTCACCATTCCATCACAGTAGTCCAATTGTTGTCTTATTCCAAAAACACTACGTGTTGTCAGGATTGTTTGCTGCATTTCTGTGAAGTACTAACATTTGCAAACACAATGGGTCTGTACTGTGTGAGTAAATGTTGTCAACAATTGGTGGTAATTGAAATAGAATATTCATTGCTACATTTGAGTAGCAACTTACACCAACTATATTTGAGAATTTAAATGGTCCAGGTAGTTCTGTATCTAACTGCTTTTTTTGGAGATTGTCTTCCTTCTTTAAAGAAGTACTTGGTTTACTTTCCCTAATTGATTCTTTTTTGCTTGTGGTACTTGATGAAGTATTAGTTTCTTTTACTCTCTTTGGAGGATTTGCAGTGACATCCTGTTGCATTTCTGTTTGATTTATTTTTCTTTTATAACGTTTTACTTTTTGTGGAACAGATATGTGTTTAGGTGGGGGGTGTATAGTGAGCAAAGTCTATTGTATTCTAAAATGCAAGGAATATCAGCGTTTATTTTACTTGCATCAAAGTTGATTAGAAATAGACCGTCAAGTGTACGTAAGCGTGATAGTGCTACATAGCTTATGCCTTCTTTAAAGACTGTGTTACCAATATCTATCATTGCTTTGTCTAGGGTAAGACCTTGTGATTTATGAATCGTGACTGGTATGCAAGAGTTAGAGAAAATTGTTCTCTGCGTACATACATATCTTTGAAGAGAAGGAATCTAGCTGTTGAGCGTCCTATCCTTTTTACTTCTGAAAGTTTGTCAAAGAGTATATTGACAAACTGAATTTTGTTGTCGTGTGGGTATGTTTGAAAGCCAACAACTGTACCCAGTGCCCCATTAACTAGTCCTTGGTCCACGTCAAGGTTACGTTTAAGCATTACTCTGCAATTTAAGGATAATTTTAATATCTTTTCTCAGCCTGCTGTGTTTGAGATTGATTTTTCTAAACTATTTAGTCTTGTTGTGGCTTGGTCACACATGGGCTATGTCATACCATGTACATCTAGTTTCTGTGGCGCTAATTTCCATGATTGGTTGCATTTCTTTACTTAGCATGATTTCATTGAATTTGAAACAGCTTGCAAGAGTTGGCATTAAGGCCATACAATTGACATTTTTGTGGGCTAATTGTTCCATAACATCTGTAGCACATGCATTATCACCATAAAGTGCATTAATGTGCCGGGTTTTCAATATTGCTTCTGCTTCTTTAGAAAGTATACCAACTCTGATACTTTTTAAAATGTTGACATAAGTGAGATCTGCAGATTGCCGCATGTTTTCTGTTAATTCTTTGTATTGGGAAATGTTGCCAAAGGTTGACATTTCCAATGCTGCCAACAGTTTTATGGCAGAGTTTGTGTCCTAATGTTTTAAAAATAGGCTCACCTTTTACTGGTGTTAATTGAAGCAGATCTCCAAAAACAATAATGTGTTTTCCTGCAAAGAGCTCTTCATATTCTGTTTTGAGTACTTCTTGTAATCTGAGGTGAATCAAAGCTAACATCAGGTTGGAGACCATGCTCACTTCATCTATTAGTAGCATTTTCATTTGTTTCAATACTCTGCGTAATTCCATTGCAGCTTCTGCATAAAGTTTGTAATAGTCTAATTTGTTCTGGTGTTCTACTGGTAATAGTAGTAATCGGTGTAATGTAACACCACCTATGTTGTAGGCAGCTAAACCTGTGGGGGCAGTGACAACAGCTGACAGTTCGTTGTTTGTCAATTGTTGAAGGAACTTACTAATGATTTTGATTAGGAATGTTTTGCCAGAACCAGCTTCACCACTGACGTACAGTAGTATAGGTTTATAATTATGGCAGGAACATTCTTTATTTTCATGTTTTACACCATGTGCAATTTGTTTTGTTACTTCTTGAAAAATGCTACTTTGCTCATTGTTTAGTTTTGATTGTGGTATAGTTAAGTCTTCCTTATCTTCATACTGACACTTGGGGGGTAATTCATAGAATTCAGCGCACAAGTGGCGCACAGTGTGCCCGTGCGAATCCCTGCGCGAGCCGCGTGCGCTAAAATCCATTTCCGCGCACAGAGTATTCATGGATTCCAGCCGCCAAAACCAGCCGTGGCGCACAGTGGCGCAGCGACCCTGCAGCAGCGCCAGTTACGCCCCCAAGAACGCCTCTCGCGCAGGGAAAAGCCATCAAAATCCCCAATCCAGCGCAAAGGGCTGCGCTAACCCTGTACCAGCACGGCAAGCGGGCTACGTGTATCACTGGGGTGCGCGGGAACTACCTCACGCGATTGGCCCCGTGCGAGCAGGGTACGCGTATTTCAGGGGTGCGCAGGAAGTTCCACACGCGATTTCAGCAGGGTACACGTATTTCAGGGGTGCGCGGGAAGTTCCGCACGCGATTTCAGCAGGGTACGTGTATTTCGGGATGCGGGGGAAGTTTCACACGCGACATCAGCAGGGTACGTGTATTTCAGGGGTGCGCGGGAAGTTCCACACGCGATTGGCCCCGTGCAAGCAGGGTACACGTATTTCAGGGGTGCGCGGGAAGTTCCACACGCGATCTCATCAGGGTACGTGTACTTCTGGGTGCGGGGAAGTTTCACACGCGACATCAGCAGGGTATGTGTATTCCAGGGGTGCGCGGGAAGTTCCACACGCAATTCCATCAGGGTACGTGTATTACAGGGGTGCGCGGGGAGCACCACACGTGAATTGCACGTGTGGGTCCTCCCAGGTGTTCCCTCTACACCCTCCACGGCCCCTGCAGGTGGCTCACACCACAGGGGCCTACCCTGCACATGTCCTGCAGGCACCCCATCCACCATGGCCATGCCCCCCAGCCAACCCACATGTCAACTTGCACTACTGCCCACCAACGCATGTCCCCCTGCACCCCCAGCCACCAGGGGCACCCTCCACCAGGCCCCCACCCATGTCTCCCACCACCCCCACCCCCCAGCTGTGCAGGGGCACCCTCCACCAGGCCCCCACCTATGTCTCCCACCCCCCCACACCCCAGCAGTGCAGGGGCACCCACCACCAGGCCCCCACCCATGTCCAACTCATGTTCCCCACCCCCCACCCCCCAGCACTGTGGGGCACCTGCCAGCAGGCCCCCACCCATGTCCAACTCATGTTCCCCAACACCCCCACCCCCCAGCAGTGCAGGGGCACCCTCCACCAGGCCCCCACCCATGTCTCCCACCCCACCACCCCCCAGCAGTGCAGGGGCACCCTCCACCAGGCCCCCACCCATGTCTCCCACCACCCCCACCCCCCAGCAGTGCAGGGGCACCTGCCAGCAGGCCCCCACCCATGTTCCCTACCCCCCCACCCCCCAGCACTGTGGGACACCCACCACCAGGCCCCCACCCATGTCCAACTCATGTTCCCCACCACCCCCACCCCCCAGCACTGTGGGGCACCTACCAACAGGCCCCCACCCATGTCCAACTCATGTTCCCCACCCCCCAGCACTGTGGGGCACCTGCCAGCAGGCCCCCACCCATGTCCAACTCATGTTCCCCACCCCCCCACCCCCCAGCACTGTGGGGCACCTGCCAGCAGGCCCCCACCCATGTCCAACTCATTTTACCCACCCCCCACCCCCCAGCACTGTAGGGGCACCTGCCAGCAGTCCCCCACCCATGTCTCCCACCCCCCCACCCCCCAGCAGTGCAGGGGCACCCACCACCAGGCCACCACCCATGTCCAACTCATGTTCCCCACCCCCCCACCCCCCAGCACTGTAGGGGCACCTGCCAGCAGGCCCCCACCCATGTCTCCAACCCCGCCACCCCCCAGCAGTGCAGGGGCACCTGCCAGCAGGCCCCCACCCATGTCTCCCACCCCCCAGCACTGTGGGGCACCTGCCAGCAGGACCCCACCCATGTCCAACTGATGTTCCCCACCACCCCCACCCCCCAGCAGTGCAGGGGCACCCTCCACCAGGCCCCCACCCATGTCTCCCACCACCCACACCCCCCAGCAGTGCAGGGGCACCCTCTACCAGGCCCCCACCCATGTCTCCCACCCCCCCACCCCCCAGCAGTTCAGGGGCACCCTCTACCAGGCCCCCACCCATGTCTACCACCACCCCACCCCCCAGCAGTGCAGGGGCACCCGCCACCAGGCCCCCACCCATGTCCAACTCATGTTCCCCACCCCCCCACCCCCCAGCACTGTGGGGCACCTGCCACCAGGCCCCCACCCATGTCCAACTCATGTTCCCCACCACCCCCACCCCCCAGCAGTGCAGGGGCACCCTCCACCAGGCCCCCACCCATGTCTCCCACCACCCCCACCCCCCAGCAGTGCAGGGGCACCCTCCACCAGGCCCTCATCCATGTCTCCCACCACCCCCACCCCCCAGCAGTGCAGGGGCACCCTCCACCAGGCCCCCACCCATGTCTCCCACCCCCCCACCCCCCAGCACTGTGGGGCACCTGCCAGCAGGCCCCCACCCATGTCCAACTCATGTTCCCCACCACCCCCACCCCCCAGCAGTGCAGGGGCACCTGCCACCAGGCCCCCACCCATGTCTCCCACCACCCACACCCCCCAGCAGTGCAGGGGCACCCTCTACCGGGCCCCCACCCATGTCTCCCACCCCCCCCCACCCCCCAGCAGTGCAGGGGCACCCTCTACCAGGCCCCCACCCATGTCTACCACCACCCCACCCCCCAGCAGTGCAGGGGCACCCGCCACCAGGCCCCCACCCATGTCCAACTCATGTTCCCCACCCCCCCACCCCCCAGCACTGTGGGGCACCTGCCACCAGGCCCCCACCCATGTCCAACTCATGTTCCCCACCACCCCCACCCCCCAGCAGTGCAGGGGCACCCTCCACCAGGCCCCCACCCATGTCTCCCACCACCCCCACCCCCCAGCAGTGCAGGGGCACCCTCCACCAGGCCCTCATCCATGTCTCCCACCACCCCCACCCCCCAGCAGTACAGGGGCACCCTCCACCAGGCCCCCACCCATGTCTCCCACCCCCCCACCCCCCAGCAGTGCAGGGGCACCCTCCGCCAGGCCCCCACCCATGTCTCCCACCCCCCCACCCCCCAGCAGTGCAGGGGCACCCACCACCAGGCCCCCACCCATGTCCAACTCATGTTCCCCACCCCCCCACCCCCCAGCACTGTGGGGCACCTGCCACCAGGCCCCCACCCATGTCCAACTCATGTTCCCCACCACCCCCACCCCCGGCAGTGCAGGGGCACCCTCCACCAGGCCCCCACCCATGTCTCCCACCACCCTCACCCCCCCAGCAGTGCAGGGGCACCCTCCACCAGGCCCCCACCCATGTCTCCCACCACCCCCACCCCCCAGCAGTGCAGGGGCACCCTCCACCAGGCCCCCACCCATGTCTCCAACCCCCCCACCCCCCAGCAGTGCAGGGGCACCCTCCACCAGGCCCCCACCCATGTCTCCCACCACCCCCACCGCCCAGCAGTGCAGGGGCACCTGCCAGCAGGCCCCCACCCATGTTCCCCACCCCCCCACCCCCCAGCACTGTGGGGCACCTGCCAGCAGGCCCCCACCCATGTCCAACTCATGTTCCCCACCACCCCCACCCCCCAGCAGTGCAGGGGCACCCATCACCAGGCCCCCACCCATGTCCAACTCATGTTCCCCAGCCAACATGTCATCACAATCTAGATCCCTGGTCCCTATGGTCAGCCTCCAAATGCAAAACACCCACCCGAGTATTGCATCCACCCACTCATAATTGGCAATTACATGACAGAACACCAATTGCAAGTTCCGAAACAAACACATTTCCCTCACATACACCCAATGGGTGTCAGTGAATCTCAAAACCCATATCATGATATGCATGAAACCAATGAGATGATACTACACATTGAAGTTTGATAAAAAAATATGTATTAAAGGAAACATAAATAGAATCAAAAATAAAGAAACATAAATGGGAATGTACAAAAATGAAAAGAAGCATGTCCGTGAAAAAAAGCAAAACCAAAAATCAAAATCCAAAGTAATGGTGTCCAAAGTCACTGTCCACAAAACAAAATCCAATGGGAAATAAAAAAGAAAGCCATTGCTCCATGGTTAAAATGTGAAAGAAAAATACAATCCAACAGTGAACTATGTACATACGAACAAGCCAGGGTCCATTATCCCAACAAAAGAAAGGAAACCTATCTAACTACACTAACTAATAAAATAAACTATATACAAAAATGTGGCCAATGTCCAAAAGGTCCAAAATAAATCCAAAAAAATGAAACCTAACACTACCTACATAACTATGTACAAGGGCAGCGGGCTAGTTTGACGGCTCACTTTTGGATGTCCCGGGCCAGGGCATCATCGAACTCCTGCTCAATGTCCCGGAGGCGGTCCTCCTCCATGGCCCGAGGGTCCGCAGGGCCGTCGACGTGTCCACCTCCAAACCCCTGCGGATTGCCTCGAGGCACTCGGCCCGCCTCAGGGCCCTCCGCATGGAGTTCTCCGCCCTGACCATTGTGAGCCGTGCCTCTTCCACCCGCTGCCGCTCCGCATCTATGGCGTGGCCCAACCGCTGCCACACGGAATACACTCTCTGTCCTGGGTCCTCCTGCCCTCCGGCCGATGCCTGCCCCTCCGATGTTGAAGGCCCCGAGCCTTCATGGCTCCCACCACGTTGCTGCTGCTGCTGTGCCTCTGCCCGTGCACTGCCTCCTGCTGCCTGCACATCCTCTGCCGGCTGGGGTGCAGTCGTTGATGTGGCCACCCCTGCTGGACGTCCGACTCCCGACTGTGGCAGGCATGCCTCCTCCACCAGCCTGGCCGCACCGTCAGAGGCAGCTCCACAGGGCACCCAGGTGACTGATGGGTGGGAAGATGGCACGGAGGACGACTGGCGCGTAGGGGGTTCAGTTGAGGAGGGGGTCGTAGCAAGCCCCATCATACGGAGGAACCCGGCCTGGGTGACCTGTCCCAGCAGGCTGACGTGGTCAACGAGCCATTCGAGATGATGTGCAGTCTCCTCATGAAAAGTCTGCAAGTCACCTCGCATGGCCCGTTGACGCAACGCCACACCAGTCAGAACAGGCTCAACCTGGACCCGGATAGCCACGTCCGCAGGCAGAGGAAGGCAGGTTGTCGTGAGCCCATCCCCTGCCTGAAAACGGGTCTGGACGTAGGCATCCCTGCTGGTGCAAGATGATGCAGGGACAGGATCAGGGACAGGATTGCACACAGGCACCTCCGCGGCGGCCTGTGCTGCCTCCTGTCCCTGGTCCTGCACTGCACCACTAGCACCAGTGGGATCCCCACCTCCAGACCCCGTCTCTGTTGCTTGCACGGCCTCCTCCTCCACCAAACCCCCCACCAACCTGATTGACTCCGTACCATCTTCCCCTGTTGGGCCCTGTGGGGTCCCAGCTGCCCCTTCTGCTGCCGAGGAGTCCAACTCCAACCTCCGCCTCTTGGACCTCCCCCCGCAGCTGCAGCCTGGGACGCAGCACCGGACTCCTCACTCCCCGACAAGATGACAACATCGGAGGGGAGCCGGGCGTTTGCGTCTCCGGATGGCGGTGGGATCCCCGCCGCTGTGCTCCACAGCACCTTCTCCGCCCTCTTCATCAGTTGACGCTGCAGACAGGGAGAAATAAAACACAGGCATCAGGGCACTGTACAATGGACACATACACACATGACAGTTGTACATGAGTGGCATTGGCAAACCTCAGACATGTCATAACAATCCCCAACACACATGTCATTTCAACTCGCACACATGAGCCATACCACAGCCATATCGCAACTGCCAGCACCATCCATACACATACAACAGCATGAGCAGGCAAAGGTGAGCCAGACATCACATGCAACACAGGAAGTGCACCACACATGTACACACACCACCACACTTGCATGCATGTGTACACCTCTGCCAAGTGTCGCAGTGTTCAGATGGGCATCCATGTCACATCTGCCGATCAGGCTTCCACATACCGCTGTCACATGCATCCATGTTGCATCACTGTTGCACCCTTGTCAAATACACACAGATGCACATGTACACAGTGCTGATACATGCAGCTGAAAACAACATACATGCGTGACATCACGGACATGTCTACTTACATACACATTCATCCAAACATGTATGCCCACACAACTGCATTTGGCATGCAAGCCTACACACACAAGCACCATCCATGTCTCACACATTCCAGCCCACCCATGTGTTAGCCCCACGGCCCTGTACACCCCCACCCATACTCGACCCCATACAAACAGATGTGCAACCTGCACACTACTGAAAAATCACCACACGCACATCTCACAATCAGGATGCATGTACACTTACCGCTCGACTCCAGACGGGTCTGCCTCTCAAGGACCTGGACGTGGAGCGCTGGGGATATGCGTTCCAGGACCCTCATCTGTTCTTCCGACAAGTGGCCCCGTCGCCCCTTGGCATCCGCTGCCTTCAAGAGATGCCGGGCCTTGTTCAGGGTCCTGGACCTGAAGTCCTCCAAGCGCTTCTTGACATGTTGTAAGTCGCGGACTGCCACCCCCTCCGCGTTGATGGCAGTCACGATGTCAGTCCAGATCCGAGTCCGTCCTTCCTTGTCGGCGCGGGAACTTCCAAAGAGGGCATCATACTGCCCCAGGACTTGCTCCACCAGGACACCAACTTCGATGGCACTGAAGCTGGTGCCCCTCTGCCTCTCTGGCCGGGGGTTGTCAGTGGTCTCAGATGGTGTTTGCCCCGACATGACAACCCCAGAGGCAGGAGTGGGTGGGCAACTGGGTCCTGGGGCTGGGCTGTGGAGCGATGGAATCCCAGTCGGGAGTCTTTGGTTCCAGCAGGGGTGGTCACAGCAACAGCACCCCTGGCTGATGTGCAGGCAGCAAATGGCAGGGCACGTGGGCAGCAGGCAGTCAGGCAGCGGCAGATGGCAGGTGGGAGCGTGCTCAGGGCTCTGGGGGGCAGTAGTTCGGCCTTCTGGGCAGGAGCGTGGTCTTCCGTGTGCTTACTTGTGACCAGCTTGATACGGAGTGATTTGGCACGTGAAAATTCGGCACGTCAGCGTGTAATTCGAGGAAAGGCCCTTAGCGCGTAAGCGCGTCTGTACGCATACGCATTTTCATTGGACAGAAGGCCCCTCAAGTGCAAGCGCCCCGTGACGTGACGCGTACAGGCGTGCATGGGCATTTCAGTGCGCGTGAAAAACTGCACGTCCGCGTGTAATACGAGGAAAGGGCCCATGCGCGTAAGTGACATGACGCGCGCGTGCGTTTCCCTCAGCACGGGTTAAAGGTGAGCGGGCCCAGCAGTTCGCTGTACATGCCTTTCGTGGAGACCGACGTGTGTTGCTGCTTCCTGTTTTGCGCGCCATCACAACTTCACAGCTATCAAGGACATATCTCTTCTTTTGGCAGGGGTATTGGCTACGCATGTTTTTCTGCATCGCGCTAGTCAGACGGTGAGTCGCACACGCTCTTTTTCCCACTGCGGGTGCCCCTGTGTATCGCACCCATTTTCGATGTCATAGTAGCCTGCGTGTCCCACGCGTACGCGTTTTTCGTGTTACTGGGTGCCACCGCGTACTGCAGGAGGTTGAATCCACGCACGTAGGCTGCAGGGTTGCGTGCACGGTTTTACTGCAGTTTTGGGGTGCCTGAGCGTTGCGTGACCCGTCAACACATCACCGGGGTCACATACAGCCTTGCAGGTGCAGGGGGGCTGTTAACATCTTGCTTCCCACCCCCTTCACCCCAATTGCCCAGGTCAATTGTGGTGTACACCTCCCATTGGCACCACTCCATCTGTGCCAGCACTTCTACATAAGTGCCATGGTTGGGAGGCCACCAAAGGTGAGGGGCGCCTAAGCTGGGCGTCCTCCTCGTGGTGGGCGTGGTCAGGGACGTGGCCATGGTGACCAGGGAGTAGGGGGACTCCAGGGTGTCCAGGGCGGCCACAGAGGGGGAAGAGGCAGGGGTGCGCCACTTGAGCACAATGTTGTGCCATGTGTCGGTGCAGTCATGCCACCACCCCCTGTGGTTCCAGGGGATGCAGCTCCTGCATCTGGCACTGGCACCCGTTCGACCCGGCAGTCCGTTCCATCGACTGCCACGGGCCCAAGGGTAGTGGTAGCTGCAGGTGCAGCTGTGGACACCGCCACCCAGGCTCAGGGTCTGCTAGCGCAGGCTGCGTTGGCACTTGAAGAGCCCTTGGTAGATCTCCAACAGGCCAGGGGGGGAACCATAGGGGCAGGCCGGGCTGCTCAGACCAAGACACGTGTCCCTGGGGCAGTCATGTCATCTGCTGCCCCGAACAGCCGGGTGTTGGCAAGTGCAGGGGCAGATGCACCCAACAGCACCCCGGTTGTGAGTCTGCCAAACAGGACCGTTGCGGTCAATGACCCTGCCACAGCTGATGTTGCTGCGCAGGGTCCATTAGTGGGCACCCAGCTGCCACTGACATGAGTCAGGCCTTTGGTCATCCCTCCACCTGCCACTCCCTTGGCTCAATCCACCGAACCCACTGGCCATACTGGTCAGGGCGGCATTAGCCAGCCAGGGTCTGCGCCACAGACCAAGAGGAGGAAGGTTGCACCTGCAGCACAGGCTGGGACCCCACACACAGCCACAACCTCCTGCACGTCGAGGAAGAAGCCTTTCTGTAAGCAGGAACTGGACTTCCTCGTGGACTACGTGCGGGGCCACAGCCGTGACATGCTAGTGGGTGCCAATAGTCAGACTACGGCTGCCCAACGTGACACCCACTGGAAGCATGTTGTGGAACATGTCAGTTCATTCGGCCATGAGGTGCGCAAGAGTGGAAAAAGCGTTGGAGTACATCAAGCGCAGCACTAAGGCTAAGCGTGCCTCTAATTACAACTTGACTCTGGTGACTGCTGGTGGGCCTGCACCAGAGGAGGAAGAGCTCACTCCGCATGAGGCTCTCGTTGCGGAGTTCATACCACCTGAATTGGTCGAAGGAGTGGGAGAGATGCTGGACTTTGATGCGCAGTCCAGTGAGTGTTGATGCGTGTTTGTTGAGGACGTGTGTGTTTCACTTGTGGGATGTGTTGTGCATGATTGCTGCTACATGTGACGTGTACATGGTTCTGATGTGTAAGTAATGCAATGCTTCCGTCATGCATGTCTCCTCTGCCTGCATGCGGGACTCCATGTAGGCATGCTCCCTTGCCCCTCCTCCGCCACTCTGCACCCCAGTTCCACCTTTGCACTGGTCTGCTTCAATCTTGCCAATGTGTAGTTTCTTGTTCATGTGTCCTGTGTAGATGCTAACTTCCAGCGTAGAATCTGCCAGACATATGCCGTGTGGTACAGCCTTAGTACTCGATGCAGGGTATCTCACTTGTACTGTGCATGGGTCAGATGTCCCGCAGGGACATGAGTGCCCATTCATGCTCCATGTGAATTGCACGCATGCCCCTATGTGTCCTTGACTGGATGATCACTGTAATATAAGTCCTTGGTTACATACATTGCCTGCCATCTCATCAGCCTTCCCATGTCAACTGTGGCTCAGTCCTGCGTTGCACACATGTTTAGGCTCTGACAATCAGTGTGGCTCACAGGCCTCAGCCTGTTCAATGGCCAATGACTCTGTCCAACTCTTGTTGTGTCTTCTTCACACGTGGGCGGCCTCCGGAGTTTTCATCATGTGTCCTGCCTACTGTCCCAGCATCATTTGCAGTGTTGTCATTTGAATCATATTAAGCTGTTGATGCCAGTCAACACTGCCTGTCAATACACAGGTGTATGGTCAGCCTTTTGATACCATGCTAGGCATCCCTGCTTTGGTTGTCCTTATGATGTCCCAGAGGCAGCAGGCAGAGGAGAGGTTTGCACAGCTTGAGCGTACCATCTCGGCTGAGCTACAGGCTTGCCGGGAGGTGCAGCGGTTGTCCAGCCAGGCCTTGCATGAGGAACTCCGTGTTACACGTGCTACCTTGCAAGAGGAAGCACGTGTATCACGTGAGGTTCTGCATGCAGACCTACGTCACATCGCCACACAGAACCAGGCTCACCCGTCCGGCAGACTTGCTGCCGACGAGGGGCAAGCTGCAGCTAGGCGTGGCCAGGCTACTGTGCCACGTCCTCCTTTACAGGATGAGCCAGACTCGGATGACCATCTATCTCCCACATAGGTCGGGCTGTGCAGGCGTTGAGCCCATGGAGGTTTTTTTTTTGGCTCAGCATCATCGCATGTGGATGTTGAGCAGCACCCTGTACCTCCCCCCTCCTGGGTGCCTCCCCTCCCCACCGGGTCGTATGTGGCCATTTTTGATTTTTCTTTTAGTTTAGTTAGTTAAGTTTCTGTTTGATAGTTAGTTTAATTAGGTAATGTAGGTTTTCCATTGTTAGTGTAATTAGTTAATAGTTGATTTAGTTTAAAATTGCTAGTCTATTGTGCTTTCATGTGACGGTGCGGTGCTTTGTGGCTTTTGAAGGCATCCACTGTCTGTTCCAGCTGGGCCCTTCAGGCTTGTCTTGTGTATGTGTTTGCTGCTTGGGGTCCTTGACTCACATATGCCACTCCTGCCTCCCTTATCCATGGGCTCGCAAGGATGGTTCGGTGTTACAGAATATTACACAAGGGCTTTGGACTGTCATATCTGTGGCATGTCTGGTGCTGTGTGACTTGTGTTGACACCCCTAGTGGGGATGATTTTGGTGTTATTGTCCACTGTTCAGCTTTTGCTAGATGGGGTGTGTCATGATTAATGTGTACATTGATTGTTATGCATTGTGTAGTATGTTTCATATCTTTCCTGTACACGTGCTTGTTGCAATTCATGCTGTAGATAGTGTTCCACACTTTGGATGTGAAAGACGGACTGATGGTGTGATTTGTGGTGTGACTCTCTGACATGGTCAAGTAATGAGATGCCTGATGAGACACACACAGATGACTTTGAAGCATTAATCATGTGTTTCATGCCCTTTCTGCAGGGGGATGAGCCTCCAGAGCACCTTTGCCAGCAGACATGGCCCATTGGACGACGGAATTCTGGACCCGTTTGTTGGTGCCCACATGCACATGTGTGCACAAGCAGAGGCACAGGGATTGCAGACCCACATCCTAGAACTGCTGACATGTTCCAAGGAACTCCAGGCAAGGTGAGCAGCACAGGGGGGCCACGACACAGCAAAGCTTGCACCAGGCGAGTTACACATGCAGGCTTAGTCACAGCACTGAGGGTGAGCTTAGACGAATATTGGTGTTGAAGCACACAATGCAGCTCAGATGTGTTGGTGGACTGATGGCTGTTGATAGTAGGGTTGTCTGGGACACATGCAGGGGCAGTGGCACATACCCTCCGGTACACCAAGGTCCATTGAGGCACTTGTATCAACCATGTAGCCTTCCGAGACATGGAAAGGGGCAGCTCACAGGGACATACAGCAAGGGACATACTCGGGTGCAGTGCATGTCCTTTCCATGTACTTTATGATAAATGCACTGCCAACTTTGTTTCGGTCATGGTGTTACGCAACTTGCTCTGAAGTCATGGCTTGCTATATGGGTCTGTCTGCTTACCCAGGGAACATTGCATGTTGTGTGAATTGTGACACATTGGTGTTCCATTTGCCACGCACCCACCAGCGGCTGACTTACTGCTTTGACTGTGTATGACCCGTCACAGGGGTGATGTTATATATGGGTACGAAGCATCTACACCAGATTGTCTGTTTGTAGAGTAGTTTGTTGCTATGGGGCATGTTTGGTGTTGTGTTTTTGTGTAATTGGCACATACAGGTTGTTGACTGTGGCTCTCTTTGCAGCATTGCAGTGCTCCTGTAACCGGACCTGAGAGTGCGCAGGCAGGAGGCCAGCACTCAAAACCAGAGCTAAGTGTCTTGTTGTTTTTCTTTCTAACTGCTCTGCATAGGCTTGCTGGGGAGTGTACTAATGCATGGATGTATGTGTGGTTCAATTTGGTATGTTTTTTCTCCCTAATCACCCGTGATCCTATGCAATTTTGAACCCTGTACCCTCTACCCGGTGTTCCTGCTTCCCGTACCTATCCAAGCAACGTTCCCTGACCCTCTTTCCCCGCTGGGGTTGCGGATGCATGTGTAAGCCCCGAACTTGCAGGCGCCAAAACCCTAGAGGGGGTGGTTGGTTCATACCACTCCTGAGCCTGGACTACAGAAGGCCATGACAATGATGTCCAAGTTTGTTTGGATTGTGTATGTGTTCATGCAGGTAGTACATTTTCGTGCATTCCCTAGTTTCATGTGTCATTCCTCCTCCCCTCTCCTGCCACTCATTCCAGTCATCCAGTGTGTCAACACCTGTCCCGACTGCATATCCCTGAACTTCCTTCCCCACCAGGGTCTCAGGGGCCTGTGTGAGTTTGACCTTGCAGGAACCCGGGACATGGTGGGGGTGGTTGTTTCGTGACACTCCCGCGCTTGTACACGGGACCTGTGACAGTACACATCTGTTCATGGTGCATCATTCTATGTCATGTACCACATATGTTTCACATCCTGTCGTGACATTGTTTTACTGTGCTACCTTGGTTGTTGCATCATTGTGGTAGTACTTGGCCTTTGTGAGGTACTGCTACGTCAAGTCATCTACTTGAGGGTGTTCTGGTTCGTTTTTCTGGCTTGGATTTTGTGATTTTGGACATTGATTATGAGGGTGCAGGTACCTTTTTCACACAAGGTGGGAGATGGTGACGAAGGGTAAAAGTGATCCTGTGGCCAGGTGGAATTGAGGTTTGAAGGCTCCAGGGAGGGGGGGGGGGTTGTTGTTGATAATTGCCTTGCCCTGCAGTGTGATGGGAACTCTGACATTGTAATGGTGGTATCCTATGTACATGTTGTGTTCTGCTGATCAATGCCTGTTCATGTGTTGTGTTTACCTTTCAGGTGCGAGGGGATAGTTGTGTTTTGACATGCTGGGGTGTACACATGGTGAATGTTCACATGTGATGTGTAGAGAACACTAATGGTCACTTGAGTGCACATGCATATGTGGAGTGCATGTCCTTGCAGAACCACACACTTGCACTCTGATGCACTACATGTACTCCCACCCTTGCATATCCACGTGTACACTGTTTGCCTTCTGGTGCCCACTGTGTCCCTGCAGCACATGTTCTGTGACCGATTATGGATCCTGTACATGCCTAATTTGCTGTTTGATGTGGTCTGTCACTTAGATGTGATGCTCAGGGTGTGCATCACACACAATGGCTGTTCACTGTGCTGTGCGCTGAGCAGTGTGTTGCAGGAGTAGGACACTGCACACATGAGCTGCAGTGTTGATTTTGCAATGCACAATGTGCATGTAGACAAGCATTCATTGTTATGTTACGTCTACGACTCTTGTAATGCATTTGGAAATGACTTATTTTGGGTGGGAGATTTTGTTGGTCTGTCATTTCATCTGATTCCGGGTCAGGCATCATTGTCTGATGCCACTGTACATTTAGGACATGGCAATGTGTACCTTATCGTTACTGTGTTGGTGTATGGGTATTGCTTGCCATGTCATGTTGTGGTTTGAGTGACATGACAGTGATGGCCATGGCCTGTTTTGCAGGTGTGTGTGATGCACACCTTGCATGTCAGGGTCATCCGCTTCTCAGAGCAACTAGCTGGGGGTAGATCTCTCTCCGCGGCAGGGCCCTCCCTCTGGAACAGCCTTCCTGCCTCACTTGAACTTGAGGGGAACCATCTCCAGTTCTGGAAGCACCTCAAGACCTTCCTCTTTGCTTCTGCTTTCTCTCTGCCTCTGCCTTGCAGAATTCTTCACTGGAACTGCACTGGAGCTGCAACTGGGCCACTCTCACGACCTCGGTCCCTGGCCCAGCCACTCTCCACTTGCACTGCCTCCCTGGCAACCCCTGCACTGCGGTACTGTCTCTCTATCCCTACAGCCCACCCTTCCCAGCACTTGTCTGCACTTACCTTTGCAGTTGCCACCAGCCGACCTATGTATTTTTTTTTTTGGGCTACTTCCCCTGTACTGCACCCCCCCTTCCCCTTGCACTTTTCCCTTCCCCCTACCCCTGCACTTGCACAATCTCAATGACACCTGGCCTAGTAGTACCGTTGTCTGTCTTCCCTTGTTCCCCCCTCCCTGCCTCATCGCACCTTGAAATACTTGTGTATAGGCCATATCATGTCATATGTGTGCCTTTTGGTCACACGGGATAGCTTGTGTTTAAGTAGCTAGGGATGCAGACGATGTGGCACTTTCATGGCAACTATCTCAGGGTGGTAGGGTTGTGACAGTTGACTGTCTCTTTGTCATCATCGATTGTCACCTGGTATGTGCCAGGCCTGTGTGCACTCCGCAGGGGTGGGAGTTTAGGTGAAAAATGTGGCCACAAGCTGGGTCCGGGCTTCCTCGCCACATGCCCTGTCCCCTCCCATGGGCAGCGCCTGTGCCTGTGGTTGGGGATGTGGGGGCACCACCATGTCCACTGGGACGCCCTGCCGTGTTGCAACATTGTGCAGGACACATGCTGCCACAATGATCCTGCACACTACTGGTGGTGCATAGAGTAGTTGCCCACCAGAGCGGTCAAGGGAGCAGAAACGTGACTTGAGCACTCCGAATGTGCGCTCCACTATGGCCCTGGTTGCAATATGCGCGGCGTTGTATCTTACCTGGGGTGGTGTGGTGGGGTTCCGGATTGGCGTCATCATGTGGTTGCTCAGAGGGTAGGCACTGTCCCCTGGGGAGGTGATAATAGTTGAGATTATTAGGGTTTGGATATTTGTCTGTGTGTGACTTGCATGCATGTGCAAGGGCATTTGTACTGACCTAGGAGCCATGTGTCGCCATGCTGCCCAGCTTCCAGGGCCAGGCTCAGGGCAGACATTCTGTATATGAAACTTTTATGGGTAGAGCCAAGGTAGTTTGCATAGACAGAGGTGATGATTCCCTTTGCATCCCATACCACCTGTACATTGATGGAATGCCAGTGCTTGCGGTTTCGGTAGATGTGCTCAGTGGCCCTAGGTGGACGTACGGCCACATGGGTGCAATCTATGGCACCGAGCACTTTGGGGAAGTGTGCCACCCTGAAAAAATCCAGGACAACGGCCTGCCTTTCAGTGGATGTTCTGGGCATGTATATGTGCCTGCGGACTGAGGGGCGCGCTGTCATGATTGCCAGTACCTGGTGTAGGCAGCGTGACTGCGTGGCCTGTGAGACCCCCCCCACTATGGCAGTGGTCCGCTGAAATGACCCAGCGGCCAAAAAATGCAGGACATTGAGCAGCTTCTCCAAGGGGCTCAATGCTTGGGAGCAAAGGGTGGGGGATGTAAGGTCATCTTCCCACTCCCTGACCAGGTCTAAGATGATATGGGGTGGAAACCTATACCTGCCATAGACCTGGTCGTCAGGCATCCCAAAAAGGCTTGTCCGTGGTGCGAAAATGAGTGCCCTGGCTATTCTCCTCCTCCTGCGGTGTCCCACGATCAGTGCTGCGACAAATGGGGCATTCATCGTAGCTGTATATACGCGCTTGTTGTTTGCGCGCACTTTTATGCTGAGCGCGGGGACGCTTCCGCCTGCCTTTGTGTGGCGGACGCGTTGACGCCTGTGCGCGTCTTTTGCCGTGCGCGGGTTTCCCGTATTCGGATCCATGAATACGGGTTGTTCGCGTGCGTGTGGGCGTTCCGTGTAGTTCCCTGCAGTACTTCCCCAGTTACGCCTTCCTTTTCACGCGTTGTTCCCCATTCCGCGTGTTACGCCCACTGTTCCGCCCACTTTGGTTGTGTGCGCCGCGCTATGTGAGCTTTTGCTGTGCGCCGTGTATGCCTGCGTGCGCCATGGCTGGATTGGGCGCACGGACAGCGGGAAACACGCGCAGCGTTTTCCTTGAATCGCACGCGTGCGCGTGCACTGCGTTTCTCACGCTTGCGCTCCCTTGCGCCTGCTTGCGCATGGATTTTCGGCGCACGTTTGTTCCATGAATCGGCCCCATGGTGTTTTCTACTTGTATCATAGCTGATTCTGCCACATTTATTATTAGTGGTTCTCCCAGTGGTTCTTGGCATCCTGTTACAGAAGGTTGACTACTGTCAGGAGTGTCCTTATCTAGTTGGGCTTGGCGTTCTTCTTCGTGTTGCTGTTCATTGTGCAACTTTTTTGTACTGTGTAAAGTTTACATCAGTTATAGTGCTTTCATTTGCTTTGAAAGCATCCTCATATGAGTCATAGTTATCTAGTAATTGTTCTTCTTTTCTCCATGGTTTGAAGAGTTGTAGCAGGGACATGTAATATACTTCTTTATGTTGAGGAGTCTTTAATGACAATTTGATATGATTAATTAAATTTGGTTTAGTGAGTTTAACTAAGCTAACTTCACAGTTTGTCACTCTATATTTACCTTTTTTTTCATCAGGTTTCATATTTTTGTATGTGTAGTTTTGGGCTATGTGGTATAGACACATGTTTTCCAAAGTATTACTTCTGTTTGGGGAGTATGTGTCCAATAAATTGTTTTTTAAAATGTCTTGGCTGTTGGGATCATGTTTGGCTATTGTATCTATATCTACATATGATTTTAGAACTCTTTTTCTAGATTTAGCTGGACCAAGACTTAGCCATACTATATTTTCAGATTTACCCTACAATGCAGTACCAGTTAAACGATCAGCTGCTTCATATGACCCACATTCTCTATGGGTGATCATTTTTATGCCCAATTTCTGAGATACTGTTTTATCTGATGACAGGTCATTCCAGAGGTCTTGGAGCTCTGTCTTTTCTGCTTTAGTTAAGTATGCTGTGACATATCGTGCAACTGCAGTAGAATTGTCTGCAATGTACTGCACATCTATGTTTGCATTCCATAAGTGGGCAATGATTGCATTATAATCATTGATATATTTTTCTTCTTCTTTTCTTTTTATGTAATATGTATTTTTAGGTGACTTACCTTTAACACTATGTCTAACTGAAGACATGAGGTTGTTCACTTGACCTGTATTTGTAACTGGTCTAGGGAAACCAAATCAGCATTTGGTGTACTATTTCCCTTTGTTTTTGTATTTGCGACGACAATATTTTCCACATTTGTGTCTTTGAAATTGTAAAATTTGTGCATGAAGATCACTATTTGTGGCTTCTGATGGAATTTCACAAGTGACATATTTTTCAATAAACTGTAAAACAGTGACATCACGGTCTTGACCAAATTTAGGAGCATCTCTAATCCATAAAAGCATGTGGATATGTGGTGCTCCTCTGGCTTGGTATTCCTTTCTCCAAAAGAAGTGTTGCACTTCTCCAAGGGGAGGAACAGTTTTATTACAAATAAAATGTAGCATAGCAATGAAGCGATGGTGAAAATATCTTGAAACATTAACAGGATCCAAAGAACAAAGATCTCCAGGTGTTAGTATATCTATGTTTGTTTTGTTTTTATTTGATATGCGTAGGAAATCATGTAAATCTTCCCATGCATATTCTGCACAACTTAATGTAACAAACCAAGTGGATGGGCCAAGGTTTCTGATCATACAGCGTACATCTCCATGACGTCGAAACCAGTACTCTTTAGTACCACGCATATTTGCTAATTGATTTGTAATATTTGATTGTAAAACCTCATCCTTTTGTTGCACTTTTTCTAATAATTGTGTAGCTGTCATATTTTGAAAGTGTGATCCTGATTTTAATATGTGTGCAACTCTGTAACATAAAGTTGCTAGTTCACTTTCAAAGAGTAGATGGAATATGTATTCCACATTTTGTCTAAATCTGGGATCTTCAGAATACATCCGTAATGAGCGGTATTCTGAAGCTGATATTTGAATAGGTCTATCATCATACCTTCCTCCTTTGCCAGTAGGAAAGAGTAGAGGAAAAGCACGTGCTTCTATACTTTTTTCCCATATGCTGATTGGCGATCCTTTTGTTTGACGCATTTGGTAAGTTTCCAGTACATCTTCCACGGTGTCATTACAGTGCAAAGGATGAATTGTATAATGGTCTAAAGTATTTGATATTGTAGCAGGATCTAGTAGCTCAAATTGACCAGCTTCTTGTGTTTCTTGAATTATTTCAGTTGTATCTTTCAAGTTTTCTTCAATATTAATTTCTTTGTAATATTCATTATTCTCTTTAAGATATTGGAAGGCTTGTCTAACTTTATATAAATCTACCAGCTGTTGCCATATTTTTTTTGTCTTTTGTAGGTACTCCATTTACTAAGATAATTAAAGATTGCTGCATTGGACGTTGCACTCCTAGAGTATGCACATTTTCTTTTAGATCTAATGGTAAATAAACTACTTTTCCACGAATGCCTTTTACCAATTCAGAGGGAGGTAATTTTGCTGTTTTTGGTTGAAGGCGTATTATTGCTTGAAATGGGTGTACTGTTTGAATTATGATGCTCTCATATAAATTAAGTTGTTGTAGGGGTTTTGGTACTGGTTATAATTCCAAATTATTTGTTATAGCACGTGAAGGAGTTTGGTTGTTGTCAAGTTTTGTAGTGCAGTAACTGCAAATTATTAAGGGCTCGGTTATTTCGTATTTGTTTTCTGCTACAAGGTAGAGAGCTAATTCAAACCATTTAGAATCTTCATTGTCTTCTATTTTGTATGATAGTTCTACAGTTTTTGTGTTACTTTTATAAAAAGTTCTACGGCAACATACACATACATGGTTTGGTACTTCAGCTGATGTACTTTTAAATTTTAGTATTTCTTTTTTGTATGTGTTTAGCAAAAGGTTGCCATATGTAGAATTGTTGCTTAATTGGTTTAAAGCTATTTCATTCTGTAAATGGCTTTCACTTGCAAAATATTTTTCTGGATATAGTGAATTTCTTCAAGTAGGTCTTTTGCTGTACCATGTAGAAGGATGTTATTTAACTTTGCTAGTGCTAAAGCAGGACTTTTAGCATAGTACAGTTTATAGACTAGATTTCTTATAGTTGAATGATGTGTTGATATCCTTTTGATATCATGGAAAGTGGTTTTACAAGTAGGTCCTGTAATGCAGGCCAATGAATGTCCTTGTAGTCCTGTGTACTTGCGCACTGGACAGGTATCCATATTTTGCAGTAATTTAATTTTGATTTTGTCTTTGCTTTTTACATATTTATTGAGGAATTGGTGTAAAGATTTGAAACATTGTTTGGGAATGTTACACATTGACGTGCATGGCCATTTGTACACTAGACATTCTGATTCAGTTGAATGGAGGGGTAATTCTAAGTTTTCAGGGCATATTTTTGTAAGGAGTACTTCTTGTTCCATAATGGTATTATTCACTTTTTCATAACCTCGACCACTGCTATGTATGGCAATTGTATTTGTTTGCTTTTGTTTGTACGCTTCTTCATTAAAATATGGTTCTGTGCTCGTAGTGTGATTCCATTCACCTCCGCAGATACTTAAGAAGTTCTTTCTGTTGACATTTCGCTTATAGAGAAGTCTTTTTTGTAATTTAGTTATTAGTTTTGTTAGTGGTTTCATTTTGTTTAACAGTAAAATAAATAACTTTCTTTTCAGAAGAATTGCACTGTCCATCAACGCTTCTAAGATTAATTTCCTACGATATGTTTTAAGCATTGAACCTGATTTCTCTCCTGTTTTTATAAGATTTTGAAGGACTTTGTGACGGTACATTTTGGCTAAAATACTTTTCTTGGTATGCTTACTTTGCACTATATTAAAATTTGAAGAAGTAGTTTTATCTGTAGTGATAGCTGATTTTCTGTTAATTGTTTTTTGGTTTGTTTTACATTTTGATAGAGGAGGCAAAGTTTTTGTACTTGAAACTTCTTGTTTTTCACTAAATGACTGTATTAGCTGTTTTGTTTCAACATTTTTTTTACAAATTCTGCTAGAGATGGATGCTTATGTTGGACACTTTTATTTTCATTTGCTCTACTTTTGCTTTGCTTTCTACGGACTTGACTTTTGGTAGGCATTCTTTAGGGTCTGTTGAAAAAAATAAAGAAGATATGGGTTGGGGTGTTCTGGAATGTATGTGTGCTGTGTGCATGAGTGTTTGAGTAAGATGATAAAGATGTATGTAATGGTGTGTGATGGTGCATTGGGAACTACAACTAGTAGGGATAGTTATTCTTGAATTTATGTGTTACTAAACTGGGGTTCAGATGACAAAAAAAAGTAAGCTAGTGGTGTGGAAAAGTACAAATAGTAAATCTAATCTATACAATTAAAACAGTTGTTTGTTCTATAATATGAAAATTGTAGCAGTTCAGTTGGGTAATTTGTGTGTCCAAAAATAGGAATTTGTGGGCCATTTTGGCTGTAAATCGCTGTTTAAGACATGGAGATTTTTGGACAAAATGGTACACAATCTCTATTTATAGGCACCAAAATAGCTTGTATTAACGTTATAGTATGTTTGATAAATAATACAAATATTATGGTGATAGTCTACTTACTTTTTTTCTTAAATTAACAGGTAACTTCTTAGTTCTTCTTTGTTCTTCGAATTCAGCTGCTTCTTTTCAGGAGACTGGTATTCACTGCAATTGTAAAAGCTTCAAATTAGTAACTTTGTTTGTATATAGCGCTGTTTTTAATTTAGATATTGATTTTTTTAATTGAAATCCTCAGTGCCTTCTTTAAAATCATTAAACTAATTTATTTACATAAGATACATTGCATCAGTTCAGTACATATGATATGTTCTTAATGAACAAATTGTATTGAATGAATAACTGTAGCAAAAAAACATATCTTTACTATGTCTTGTGAAATTTATAATATACCAGTGAATACCACTATTTCTGTAAGTAAGCTGTTCTAGGTAATAGCGCCTCAATGTCATGTCTAAATTAAAGTAATTAAGTAAATAAATAAATAAAAACAAAAAAATATGAAATTGTATAAGTATTTTTTTAAAGATTTAAACATAGATTGTGCTTGCATGCAATTTTGTTTGAATATATGTAGTCTATATATTTCATTTAAAAAATGTTAGTTTAACATGATTTGAGTGTGTGTGCATAAAGAAAGTAAATAGTATAAAGGTTTATAAGTGATAGTTGATTTTAGGAAATTGAAAAAAATACAGTAAATTCATTTTACAAATTACACAAGCTAAAAGTCTGTTTGAAAATGTGTTCATCTACTGTACAGAAAATATGCATACCTGAAGTTTGTGTTCATGCATATGGATATGCGTGGAGCTGCAAGCAGAAATCTTGGAGACTTGTACAGTATTTCTGGTAGATGGTGCTTGCCAATGATATGACACTTGTACTCAGAGAGATTCACAGTACATTTGCAGTGCTGATCTATGATGATGCAGTTAGATCTAGAGGTATTGAATGTGATTGGTGCATGGTCATGTGATTTTTGTATCTACATCCAATGAGGGAATGGCAGAGAGAGTGAAGTGGAAATGGTAGAAGGGCTGTTCATGTTACGATATGTCCGCGGACATGGCGGTAGTTCGCGGACATCGGGAGTTACATCCGGGGATTTTTGGGTTCAGAAGTCATGCAAATGAGAATAAGCACTGAAAGGGATTGGTCAGGAAAGTTTAGTGGGTGTGCTGTGCCAGGAGAGAGTTTCTCAGATACTCTTTTTGCTGAGAGAACAAAAGATAGCTATGGCTGTGTGTTTCAGAAAACAGATTGTTTGGATTTTGGGAGATTCGTGTATAGATTGGTTGAAGGTGCATGCAGAAAGCTGTGGAGTAGCTGTAGATCTTGGATTCCCACATGTGGAAGTACACTGGCATGGAGTACGTGGAATGAAGTGGTTGGACTTGCTACCTCTCTGTGCTACTTTGGAGACAGAGCAACATCCAGACATAATTGTAATTCATTGTGTTTAGGACATGTGACTAGAATTTTTTTGCAATTTGCTATGAAAGAAGGACTTGGGAAGGTTATGGACATGTTTCCTAATTCTCAAGTGATATTTTCACGGATTGCGCAGAGACAAATGTGGCTTCGTTCTTCTTCATTTGGTCCACAAATGGAAAAAGCAAGGCGCAATGTTAATAAGGCTGTTTGTGCCTTTCTAAGAGATTTTGGCATGTCCACTTTTCACAATGAAAATATTATGTTTCGTAGTACATACGTTTTTCGCAGAGATGGAGTCCATCTTACTTATGCTGGCAATCAGATTATTCTGAGAAAGGTACACAATGCATTGCAACCTTTTTTAGAATTACAGCATCCATTTTGAAGTAGGTGTTGAGTATTTATAATTTTTGACATACAAACACCTCCCAAAGGCTCTTTTCAGAGCCACCACTTCCTCCCAGAGAAAATTGCAATGGTTATGATAGGGTAGCACCCCAAATTTTTAGATGTCCGTGGACTGTCCGCAGACCTCTAAAAAATACAAAGGGCCCTGCTTAATTTATTTTCACTTCTATTTTTTAACTGTGAAAGGCAGCTCTGAAAAGAGCCTTATTTTTTTTGATTTTTGTTATTTTGTATTTTTTTTTGTTTTTTTTATACACGACACAAAAGGAGAGGAGGGGAAAGGAGGGTAAACGGGGGACACCAACCACAGGGATAAGAAAGGGCGAGCTGAGAGAGGAAGATGTAGAGTGGGTTTGATTTGGGTAGTGAGCAGGTCTTCTCATGCTCTGAGATGATAGTCTCAAAAGCACTGCGAAGTCACTCCCCCCTGCAGAGTACTGTGTCGCAGTACATACATACAACTGTGACCCTCGAAAGGTAAGGGTCATCAGAATTCTGTAAGGCAGCTTGAGGAAGATGCTGTCCCACAGAAGTGGTCCTTGTGGTGACAGGATCAGAAACGGAGGATGAAGTAGAGGAAATCAACCTACTACACCCCTCGCAAGGTACAGCCTTGCGAATGGCCCCAGAGTGAAATTACCTTAGGTGTCACTTCATGGTAGTGGTCCCAAAGCTGTACGAACCATGCCTCCCGCAACTGAGTACCATTTTGCACTCATTGCAGGTGACAGGGTTCGCACGAGCCTTAGGACCATTCCCTTGAACGATAAACAACTGCCACACCCAAGACTCACGCCTAGTGCGGGAAGTAGGGATTTCCTCTACCTCATTCTCATCATCCTCTTCTTCCTCCTCTGCATCCTCACTCCTGTTCCCCTCTTCAGGCCCTTGGGAAGTTGGTGGTAGTGGAGGGGGTGGGGGTGGTGCTGAAGCAGGTGCAACACCAGGTGGCAGTAGTGCAGCCATGGATGCCATCTCGATGATGGTGTAATCTGCAAGCTGCAGGAAAAATAGCTGTGCTCTGAAGAATAGCCAGAAACACAATGAGAATAAGCTCTAGGGCGTGGTCTTTTATAGGGGTGCTTGTACGCGGTTCGCAGACATGCGCGCTGTCCACAGACAGATCGAACACAAAAAAAAGGTTCCAAAAGTATGTAGAAACTCTGGATTAGTATGTGGGACTTGTGCTATGGTGAGTTTTTATTGGGAAATATTGTGGATTACTTGAAAATGTACTTTTAAATTGTTCGGGGACACGAACAATGTCGGCATTCAGAACACTATGAAGTAGCTCCCCCCTGCAGAGTACTGTGTCACAGTACATACATACAACTGTGACCCTCGAAAGGTAAGGGTCATCAGCATTCTGTATGGCCTGTGAGGCAGCTTGAGGAAGACGCTGTCCCACAGAGGTGGTCCTTGTGGTGACAGGATCAGAAACAGAGGATGAAGTAGAGGAAATCAACCTGCTACGTTCTTCGCAAGGTACAACCCTGCGAATAGCCCCAGAGTGAAATGACCTCAGGTGTCGCTTCATAGTAGTGGTCCCAAAGCTGTACTTACCGTGCTTCCCGCGACTGAGTATTATTTTGCACTCATTGCAGGTAACACGGTTCGCACGAGCCTTAGGAACATTACCATGAATGGTAGATAACCGCCACACCCAAGACTCACGCCTAGTGCGGGTAGTAGCGTTTTCCTCTACCTCATTCTCATCATCCTCTTCTTCCTCCTCGCATCCTCACTCCTGTTCCCCTCTTCAGGCCCTTGGGGATGTGGTGGTGGTGGAGGGGGTGGGGGTGGTGCTGAAGCAGGTGCAGCACCAGGTGGCAGTTCTGCAGCCAGGGATGCCATCTCGATGGTGTAATCAGCAAGTTGCTGGAGAAATAGCTGTGCTCTGAAGAATAGCCAGAAACACAATGAGAACAAGCTCTAGGGCGTGGTCTTTTATAGGGGTGCTTGTGCGTGGTTCGCGGACATGCACGCTGTCTGCGGACAGATCGAACACAAAAAAAGTTTGAAAAGTTTCAAAAGGTATGTAGAAACTCAGGATTACTATGTGGGACTTGTGCCATGGTGAGATTTTATTGAAAAATATTATGGATTAATTGAAAATGTACTTTTAATTTGTTCGGGGACCCGAACAGTGTCCGCATTCAGAACACCCGATCAGCGTGGGTGCGGTCATATGATCCGTTCGCGAACAAGTCCACGAAGGAAGCGCATGTCCGCAGGACACCAAATGCACAGAGATTGGCTAGCGCAAGCGAGTTGATGTTCTACGGACACTGTTCAGGTCCTGAACTAATTAAAATTGCATCACACGTGAAACGAACATTTCAGGACACTGCGTGTGTTCTTAGAACTTTAAATTTGCTAGCGAACAGTAAGGACAGATATAGTGTTCTTCAGGACACGTTCAATTTCATTTATGTACGAACATTTCAGGACACCAATTGTGTTCTTAGAACATTTTCAACTTGCTAGCGAACAGCACGGCCAGTTATAGTGTTCTTTAGGATACCTCCATTTTCGTTTATTTACGAACATTTCAGAACACCTGCACTGTGCGCGGACACCTACATTGTTTTTTTTTTTTTTAAACGAAACTATTTACAACACAATATAAAAATTAAACTTTATTTAACATATATTAATAATTTATGACAGAGAAGGTGAGGCAGAAACAGAAACAAAAACAGGAGAATTAGGGGTTTCATCATGATTGTTATTAGGTGAAGAAGGGATGGAAGTCTCATCAAAAGGTTTTGGGTTATGGAGAGGGTTTGGGGATAATTGACTGGGATATGGTGAGGAGGGACAAGTACATGTGGGGCAATGGTACAAGGTTTTTGGTTTAAAATGATCTTCCACAAATATTTTCAAATTATTCAAATTAGTCAACAATAAATCAATGTTTTCTTCTATACTGTGAAAAGTGTTATCCATAACAGGTTTTTCTGAAGTATTTTCTATTTTGGTATGCGCTGTACAAAAAAAATATATATATATGTTAAATGTATACAAAATAACAATAATTAAATGGTTTATATTATAAAGTGTTTACCATTAGTTTCACTATCTTGTGACATTTCTTCATGTGGGAAATGTTCCTCTAGCCATTCCAGAGTACTAGACATTTCTGTGAGAGAAAAAAAAAAAGATAATATATTTTTTTATCTAATACAGAAAGTTTATAAATATATGAATAAAATTAAGTACACTTACTATTTCAGGTAAGATATGTCCTATGTACTCAGTGGGTCTGCTCGTGTTCTCAGTTCTGTTGTGTTTGTGAGGTAATTATGTTGGAAGCCAATTTATTTTCTTGTGCTATATTCCATTTTAGAACATAATGCATTTAAATGAATGGTTAGTGTGTTGTATATATGGGTTACATTTCTTATGTATTAGTACATATAATGTGTTTGTGTGCTTTTTTTTAAATTTGTTAAATGTTCCTATGTTATGATATAACAATCAAACATACCCCCCCAGAGTTTTTTAGGTAGTGGTACTGTTCTTCGAACATGTCTGCGAACATTAAATGAGTTTTCGGACATCAAGTACAGTAGAAGAGATTCAGTCAGTTCCATATGATATGTATATAAAGTGAAAGTCATTATTGTTAAGTTTCACTACTAAAAACCTACGAAATTGAATGAAAAAACTTTGTTAAAGGGACGTTATGGTTAAGTTGCGCTACTAAAAACCTATGAAATTCAGTGAAACCTATGAAATTCAGTGAAAAAACTTTGTTAAAGGCACGTTATGGTTCCAATTAAAACCGAAAAACCCTTGAAATTCGCCAGTTATGGTAAGCTAAGAAACCATAACTCGCGCCACCACTGTGCACTGCTAAGACTAACACCCACAACATCAAAGATGACATCACAAATGTCATTGATGTCATCACTGATGACATCACATTTGTATGTACTTTTCATGAAATATGTGTACAAGGGATTCTTATTATAATGTTGCAAAAAAAGTGTCAAAGATCATTGCATTAAATATCATACCCTAATTAGTGCATTGAACGATGCATTGATATAAATAGCATTCGATTATGGGGCTCTATCTAGTATACTAAGCTACTCATGCAGAAACATAGCATTGTGTGCAGCATACAAGATGAAGGAATAATATTCGTAATGTTAATATGTTGAATAATGAAATGATAATTGTTTTCTTAATAGATTTTTGTGTACTGTGAAATATGTAATAAGTAGCTAATAAAACCCATGTATTACATAATTGCATTACTATAGACAAAACACAAAGAGACAAGAACACATACCAATATCGGTATATACAGGGAAAGTGAAGTTAGCAAAAAAGCACAAGTAGTAGCAGAAACAATTCATAACCTAACTGATTATTTTCATGCAAATAAATGATTGCTGTTTCAAAGCTGCTATTTACCCTATGTATATGTATCACTTGATGTGATTGGACCCTAAGGAAAGTAGTGTGAGTACAATGTATACAAATATGACCGTATACAGGGAAAGTACAGCCATAAAAAACAACAGAACTATCAGAAAGTGCTGATAAGTCTATTGATTATCTTCATGCACAAAAAGGATTGCTGTCTTTAAAGCTTGTGTCTTCCCCTATGTATATGTTTCATATTATGTGACTGGACTCTAAGGGAACTACTGTAAGAACCTACTTGAAGGATACGTCTACAAATAAAATATTTTTTTTAGTTTCAGACTGTTACTGAAGAAAACCATGTGGCCTAGATATGTCGGCAAAAGAAAAAAGAGTGAGCCAGACATGTGATGTCATCAGTGATGTCATCAATGACATTTGTGATGTCATCTTTGATGTCGTGGGTGTTAGTCTTAGCAGTGCACGGTGGTGGCGTGAGTTATGGTTGCTTAGCTTACCATAACTGGCGAATTTCAAGGGTTTTTCGGTTTTACTTGGAACCATAACGTCCCTTTAACAAAGTTTTTTCACTGAATTTCATAGGTTTTTAGTAGCGCAACTTAACCATTACGTCCCTTTAACAAAGTTTTTTCACTGAATTTCATAGGTTTTTAGTAGCGCAACTTAACCATAACGTCCCTTTAACAAAGTTTTTTCACTGAATATATATATATATATATATATATATATATATATATATATATATATATATATATATATGTGGGGCAGCAATCGCCAATGAGGTGACAAAACAATTCAGAAAGCATGTAAGGCAATTGAATTCACTTAGATCAATACCGAATGGGAAACACAGGAAAAAGAACAGTTTTGGCTTCTGAAAGATAGTACTTAGATTAATATTTGCCCCTGCAAAGTTCATTTTTTTTATTTTTTTCTATTAAAATAAATAGAAGTAGAAATGGACAAACATACTGACAGCAGTTAATATATCACCAATAGTACAATATTCAGTTCATTAAAAGAAATTCTTACATAAAACAATTACAAGATTGCAATGATATAAACAACAGAACAGAGCCACATATGTAAAGGACACCAAATATGTCTATTTCTCACATAGAAACAGGAAAAGAGGAGTAGCCTGAAATGTGAGCATATTAAGCCGCCGAGGGGGGAAGACGGTACACTTATAGCTCAGTTAATAGCTTCACATTTCCTTCAAATTCCCTAAGGCGTAAATTCACCACCTTCCAGATCTGAGCTATTGCAATTATGAGACTCCTATTCCAACCTGCTAAGCATCTCAACCAAAACCTTTCACTAGCGATATATGTCAAATTATATTTATATCTAGTGAAATATTTCTTGTAAATAGAGCTCATATTTGTGCAGCAAGTAAGAACATGTCTGATGGTTTCCTTCCCCATTTCATTACAACACAGTCTGCACATCCTCCCTTCCTCTGGAATTTTTAACCATGCTCCCCGTACCCGTAGAACATTGAGGCGGTTGAGCCTCATGTCTAGGAATATTTTCCGGTTTTCTTTAGAGGGTATTAACTTTAGGTAGTACTGTGGTTTTTTATAGAGGAATGTTAATTTTGCAAATGTACTTAGGGAACTGAATTTAGCAACCCTATCATTGCTATAAACCCAGTCCCACTTTTCCTGCGAATTTTTCAGAGTCTTTAGTACCACCCCATCACCATATTCCCATTTTGGTACAAAAGCAATTCTTTCGAAGGTCTCCAGAATTTCTTTCTGGAAAGTATTCAAAGCTACCATATTTCCACCCTTCAGTCCTTCAAGTATTATATATAGTAGAGTGCCTTGCTGTGCATACATTATTTTGATATATAGCTTTGCCCTGTTATATTCAATTTGCACATACAAGGAAATCAACCCCATTTCTAACCAAATGGCCTGAATCAGCGTATAATTAGAGAGACCCAGTAGTCTCCTCCAAATCACACTCTGTCACATCTGCCCAGTCAGACAAATTGGAAAAGGAGGCTTCCAGAGCATACAAGAAAATTGCAACCAACTTTTGTTTGTAAATATTGATAATTCCCAGTAGACTAAAACCTGCAGTCTTCTTAGAAAAACTTGTGACAGCTGTTAAGGTTGCCATTACCTTAGTTCTTTTGCTCAGTTGAACTAACTGATTAATTTTCTGTCTCTTGCCACATATCTCCTGCCCCATATATTTATAGCTATCTACTTTCTTTATAGATCCCAGGGGGCACAGTATGGTCAATTATTTACAGCAATGTGGTCCCAAGGCCATAAATTGTGTTTTTTTCAAATTGACAGTCAGGCCATTGGTTTTAGCGCAGTCACACAATGAAGCAGCACTATTACAAATGCCCACATACCTATTGCCCATGATTATAATATTGTCTGCGTAGCAGATTCACCCCACCTTGTGTTGGCCAATTTTGGGGAAGGCGTTAATTTTATCTTTCAAAATATGGCGAAAGTTTGACATGAACACATTATAGAATGTGGGCGCTAGTGCGCATCCCTGTCTTGCACCTTCAGAGATGTGGATGGATTCAGATAAGGTGCCCCGATTATCCAAGTGTATCCTGGCCCTGCTTTCATCATAGATCATCATCCAAAAATATGACAAATTCGCTGGCATACCACAGGCTTTAAGTTTTGTCCATAATCTCCTCCGCTCAACTAAGTCAAAAGCAGAGGTGAAATCGACAAATAGTACATATAGTGGTAGGTTCTTATCACAATTAGCCTGTTCTATTAATGCATTAAGTATGAAGATGTTATCAACTGTTGCACAACCTTTGCGGAAACCAGTCTGAGCTTTATCTAAGATGTTATCCTTCACAATCCATTTGTTAAATTCCTGTAAAATGATAGTACAGAAAATCTTACTGGGGACATCAGTAAGGGCTATTAGCCTATAATTCTCTGGGAGAGTGCGCGGACCCCTCTTGAAAATAGATATAATATTAGAAGTCTTCCAAGAGTTAGGCATCCTCCCTGTATCAATAACTTTTTGGAACAGTATTAATAATATATCAGCCCACATTTCTGGATTTTCTTTTAGGATGATATTACAGAGGCCATCTGGTAGCGGAGCTTGGGAACTCTTTAGCCTCTTAATTGTTAACAAGAATTCATGCCTACATATGGTCATATTTGCTATAGGGCATATATCAAGTTTTGGAGGATCCCCTTTAAATTTTTCCATTAGAAAATTGGCCCAAGTACAGCCATCAATGGGGATCAGGAGCTCTAGACTCCCAACATTATTGAGGGATCTAAAACAGGCCCAAAACTTCCTGGAATCACCTTCATTAAGCAATTGAACCATATGTTGCCAGCTAGAGTTCTTCTCAGAGACACAGTAGAATTTGATCTCATTGGAGTACCTATTTCGAATCTCCCTTCTACCTTTATGGATTGCTTCGGGGCTCAGACAAAGCTTATTACATTGATGCATTTTTCTTCGCATCTCCCTTTTCATATCCCTTATGTTTTTATCAAACAATCTGCCATTAATAGCTTCATTCTTTAAGGGACATACTTTCACTGGGGTAGGCATAAGATCAGAGAGGTGATTAGAAATCCAAGCTACTATATTATCCACCGAGGTGTGTAAGAATTGTTCAGCTTCAATTTTTTTACCCCATCTCTTTGCTTTGGCCAAATTGGTATCAGACCATCCAATTCTTATACCCTTACTGTCGGTGTATATTTCACCTACAGCATCCAGGGCTGGAAGGGTGATATCCAATTCAAGCCTACATTGTAGTAGATGGTGGTCACTAAAGAGATTGGCCAGAGTTTCAAAACCTTTGGACTGTCCAAGTAACTTAACGCTTAGGCAGATATAGTCAAGGGTGGAAGTATGCACATTATTAGCCCATGTTATGGTATTGGGGGATTTATCGTGCTTACTTCCATTTAGTAGCCCTAATTCGATATCAGTACTAAAGGTTCTCCAGATTTATGCTTTGGTTAGTAGGCCTATATCATCAGCTAGCAAATTAGCCTTAAGATCCCCTCCGAGTAAAATGTTCATTTCACCTTCCCCCATGGAGTGAGTAGTCAGATTAATTAACAAATTTAATTCACATTTAATTCACACATGAGCAATTCTACACAAGTGTAAGTGAGCAGCAGATATTCAGGAATGAACAACAGAATAAAATGTTTGAATCTAATCTCCCCTCCCCAAACAAGAGAGAAAAAGCGTTTTTGGAACTTTGACACTTTTAAAATGACAGTTGAAAATGGCTTTGTTAAACAAGGAAAAGTGCGCAAAAATGTTTAAATTGATAGACATTCCTATGGGAGCAATACTAAACCGATTCTAACCAACGTGAGCTACAAGATAAACAAAAGTACACACTTTAGATCGGGAAGGAAGTTAAGAAACACTTTGAATGGAAAAAGACACGTATAAAACTTCTGCAAAATGCAAATTCATGGCAAAATTTCACTCTGCAATTTTTTATAAAAACGAGTCAAATACACTGTTCAGGAATTAGGTTTTTAGTTGATGAATCTAAGGGTCTTAGGTTTAAGTGAGAGTTGAAATTACATTTCTATCTATAAAATTGAAGAAGTTATGGAAGTTTTAGTGAGAGGTGTTTTTGAAAAAATAGAACAGAGAAAAGTAAAAATTCGGTTTTAAAAATGACAGATTGGTTTTATTAGACTATATTAATGACTATGAAAAAGAGAATGCCACCCGTGAATCTCCACAGTTAGGCGCGGCCGATTGTTACTCTTCATGTGTGATACTTTGGTTTCCGTTTTGTATGGGAATTACTTTATTTAATCCAAATCACTAATAGATTATGGTTTAATGAGACAAATGAGAAAAAATCAGCGTAAGAATGGTTCTGACAATATTAGGGTTCTGAAGTTAAAGATGGGATGGTTTGAGATTGGGATAGGACAATGCAAATATACTATGGGTTACTCGGATTCCTGTTTATACTTACAGTCCACTGTAATTAAGATTGGACCGTCAGGGTTCTGGTCATCCCGGATCGGGTCTACCGGTGGTAGGGCACCTCTGGCGGGATGGCTGGGCGGTTCTGGTCAATTGGACTGGCACCTCAACTGGATTTGGATTGGATTGGCCCTTCTGGTCACTGGACACGGTAGATTAGCACCATGGCGAGTTTCAGCAGGCAAGCTTGATGGTAGCAAGCCAGACTGGATCAGAATTATTCTTTCCTGATGTTAAGGATGGTTAGATTTGGGCCTAGCTGAAAAGAGTTCAGCAATTGCTAGGCCTTGGTTTGTGCAAATAAGTCTGGAATCAGGACAAGTTGAAGAATTCTGGACAGGATGAAGAAGTCAGGGACAAAGCGCTGCGTGGAAATCAGGAGGTAGTCAGGAATCAGTGTGTGTTATGTGTGGTGAAGTTCCTATATTTATCATGCCAAGTGACATCACAAAGTTTATGGTAGGGGCAGAATTTCAAACCACACCCCCACTGCTGTGAGTGGTCAAAGGCACTTGCCTTGTTCTGGCTGGAACTCAGAAAAGAACTGCCGCATTGATTTGAACCACAGTTTAACATTTGCACAAATGCACATTTCTATAATTATGCTCCCTAATAAAATCAGACACATACATTATATATTTTGTGAGTTATCCTTACGTCCAATTCCCATCTCTGTGAGAGCTGTCTTTGTCGTTCTGTGGAATTTTGTCCATTTTAATCATGACGGTTTGGCCTAACAATTTCTAATTCAATACATATCTGGGCGATTACCCCTAGAACATGGGTATACAATAACATATTTGCAACATCAATAGTTTTGCCACAATTAGGGTTTTGGTGTAACTTTGGTTCCTTATGTAGTACACTGTTCACTAACGTCTCCACAGAAAGATCATACAATTAGATTTATAACTACCAAGTTTTAGTTTTGTCCTCCTTCGTGTTGTAAAGTTAAAGGTTTTCAAAACATAATCACAAATATGCATTTTTAACAACAGATTGCTTTGAGCAGTTTTTTTCTCTCCTTTCAACAAACAACAGCTGTCAAATCCCTTTGATCAGGGTGGGGTGTAGAGGGAGGTTTCATGCCCCTCCCCCGAAGGGTTCAATGCTCAGCCTGTCCTTTGTCCTTGGCTCAGCCAAAGACGAATGGCTAATGAGGTCTTTGTTCTAAATATGTGAGACCCTCCAGCATCACTTAACCATTCCTGGTAGTAGCCTAGTGTCAACATGAAGTGTCACATTTCCCAGGCTGCGTACTGTCCAATCAGAATGAACCAGTTAACTCCACACTGGGTTACTTTAAGATTCACCTGAAATCTTTCATATAAAATATATACAATGAACATATAAGGGATTTTGACAATTAAAGGAATTAAGCCCTTCACAAAAACATGCTTTTAAACAGGTGAATTCTGCAATTTCTTCATGGAAAAAGCACATTTAAACTGAGTCTTTTATATCAGAGTTTCCTTGGCAGCATACACTTCTATCAGCACCATTTCTGTCCTTGAGTGCTGGAATTTGTTTGCAGTCTGGAAGTAAATATTGAGCCTTTGCGTGGAGATTTCTCTGCACAGCTGAAAATGAGACGGATTGTTATATGTTGCCACTTGCCAGCTGCATTTTTCTCATGTAATTGAAAACAAACTGTTGCTGGACTCGTTTTTCATGAAATACATTTCTTAGCTGCTGTCAGTCAGTGAGGCCCGGTTTCTTCTGAGCCAGCTGGAGGATCTGTGATTTCAGCACATTTTTAATTTCAATGGTTCACTTGCAAAATGACTGAATTTAGCACCAAAACAGCACTTTGAAGGTTGCAATTGGTTGGGGAAGCTACATGTTAAAAGGCATTTTCGATTTTTAGCCCACTTCTGTGGCCTTGCTTCATGTTACATGTAACAGCACCCACTGGCATTCTCCTGCAGGGAGTTCTGTTTTTCCACCAACTTTGACTGTGTGTGGCAGGGGTGTGCAGCCTTTTGTAATGGTGAACCATGCACAGTTTCACAGCTTTTTGCACACACAGGGGTTAGCGCATACATTTTTGGCTGCTTCTTTCCCCATTGGCAAAGGGGTGCAGTGGGGCGCATCCGCATGGGTAAAAATATCCCACCCAGCGACACCCGTCCAAAAAAATCAGAGCAAACCTTAGAGCAGAGTAAAGGACATCACAACTTCAACAGGGGCTGGCAAAGTGCCTCACAAAGGACCAACGGCTCTGTACTCATCGGATACCCTGATAATACTAATAGGCAAATCACAACTCCAGTCTGGCAGACACTTGTCCTGCTTCCGTGTCGTTTTGCTTCTGAAAAATGTTCATTACCTTCCAAAGTCTCCGTTTTCGGTTCTTAAACTGTCATACAAAAGTGTGCTGCCATTGGCACAATTCATGAATTGCAGCCAGTAACAAGAATGGAAAGGTCGGTAGCCACGTTACTGTAACATTTATTCCCATGAAAACACAAAAAGGAACACATAACACATAAAGAAAAGTAAATTTGTCACTCCCTTTTAGTATCCGGACAGGTCTGATTTCTCTTTATTGTTTTTGACTTCACACTAAAGAATGTTGGGGTGGGGTCGAGATTGAATTTGAGGGGTTTGCCAAGCAACATAGGTGGTCAGATTACGATTTACATCATCACCTACTGACCAGTTTCTGCATTGCAGAGCCGGGTTGTCAAAGAGGTGGGCGCTTAGATTCTGATGCAAGAAGGCAGTTATGAAGTCCCTCCCAAGCAGATTAACTAAATAATATTGTGCGTAGCATCATGTGAATACTAGTTGAAATTGAGAAACATATAGTGAAGACATTGTGGACCAAGAAAATGCAGCATTGTGAGAACTGGGTGTGGACGTTATATTTAGAATACGTTAGTATGTCATAGCCATTCTTTGTTTTTGCTTTCAGAAATTATTCAGCTTTTGACAGAGGAAGAATGTCCTAATTCCAAATTGGCTGGTCACCCCGGTTAGTCTGAGGTGATCTGACTCATGCAGAGATGAATTTGGTGGACTAGAACTTTGAACATGATGAAAATAAACAAGCAGCCAATTATGAAAATCGCATGTAACTTAAATCAGGGCATGCGGAAAGGACTGCTACAGAAATTAAGTTGGCCAAACTAGCAGCTCTTTGTCTTCAGTTTCCTTGGATTATATTATGAAATTGCCCTATGAAAATCTTACGATACTATATTTGCAAGAAAATTCACTCACTAAATGCCCACTTTCTGTGGCACATTTGCATCGTCTGGGGGTGCACCAGCCAATCATAATGCTCCAGACATGGCTGAATCTCATGATCCAAGCCAAAATTCGGAGCAACCCTCGTGCTGGACGAATTTACCAGCCATCTTCCCTCCCTCTGACTGCTGCTTCCACTGTCATCTTCACCCCAACCATCCTCCAGACAATCCCTATTTACCTTTGTTGTTATGGCGCTGCTGCACCACACTGCACCTCATCTCTGCCCTTGCCCATTATGAAAATGGTAGTGGGGTTCTGCATGGAGCCTCACCCGCTGTTTTCATGGCAGCCATGTTGGGAAAGTGTTGGTTTGGTAGAAACAACTGATCACGTGTTCGCTGCAGCCTTTTATTTCTGAAGAATGCATTGTTCTTGGCACCCCGCAGATCAGAAGAGTATCCAGCATTGCAAGAGTGTGGGGGTGGAGGAGACAAAAAAGTCTTGCTACTTATTGCCGCCAAATTAAGTGCAAGTGACTCCATACAGTATAATTTTTCCCTGTCCAATAATTTTTTTTGGTAACATTTAGTCGTTAGGCTTTTTTTAATGATAGCATGATATATTAACAAAAGCTATGAAGTGAATAACTTATGGAGCTGTAGATAAATACAGTGTGATTAAGTGATTTGCACAGGATCATACACTTTGGTTAAATGGTGAAACCAGGGTGTGGATTATTTATGAAACTGAACGCATCTTCCCGGGTTTAGTTAATATAGATATGCATTAAGGTTTCGCTTTGTTTTCATGTGCTTAAATAATAATTTATTTATTGCAATGCCTTTGAAGCAAACCTTATTACAAAATAAACTAGCCTTTCATAATGAAATAACTTAACACTATATACATCGTCATGGAAATATGTTGAGCAATAAGAGTATGGCTTCAGTTTTATTCTACCCATCCTGCATGCAAAGTCACAATAGAATCATGCAAGTTGATGTAGCCTAACCAATCCCCCTTGGTATGTAAAGCCATAGTCATTATTTTAGAGAGCTTTCAGCATTATGCACCCTTCTCACTTCTGATCACACTCATTCACAATTCTTAAGGGACACAATTCCATGATAATAGTCCCCCCTCCCTCTGATCAGTGCCTAATGGCTCCCTTTGTAGTGCTCTGTTGACACAGAGCAATGTGTCAGGTCCTCTGAGTGACACTCTGCTGCCTAAAGCTCAGAGGGACACCTCTCCCGTTCGGCACCATCTTTGCTAATGAAGGTGCCAAACAGGAAAGGGGTCCTGCTGCCAGGACAATGAGGGTGCTCCTTGCCACCGCCATTTTCCTTCCAGCGGGACACCGCTCACGGGATAGGTGATCTGATGCAAAATGTCCTGTTCTAGCTATTAAAAGAGCCACAGGAGGGGCAAGCCTCCCCTTTCTCCCCCGCGCGCCCCGGCACTCCCGGCTCAGTAAGCCACTGCAACAGATCGGCGTTGGATAGTGTGCTCCACCGCACTGTAGTACTAGACCATCCAAGACAGTGGGAATTACTGGACCCAGAGGTGAATTTGGTGCAATAATGTGATCATCTATAGACAACACACTTTACATAGACTCTGAAGGACATGAAAATAGGATGTTAAGGATATGAGAACAAAGGGAGTGTCTGGGGACCACTCCGGTGGTGACAGTTTGTGGTACGAATACCTTTAAAGTTAACATATGAGCATATCTGTTTAAGTTGAGTTACAATTGTGATTTAAAGTATATAAACAACTAAGGAAAAGTAACAAGTTAAATATGGAATAAACAAGTCAATTTGTGTTTGGAATTTTTTAAGCATTGGCACAATTGGTGTTATTTGACATAAAAATGAAGGAGTCATTGTTTAGGTACCGCTTCCCAAAAACAACTCCAGTAGGAGAAAGTCAAAATTCAAACCTCGGCACATCACTGCATTTGTTTAAAAAACGATGAATCCTGTCTTCAAGAAAATGACGTTGCCTCTTTTGGCAAGGAAAAAGCTGGTGTCTTTCTCGGGAGTCTTCAGGCTACGATGTTATATACGCAACACCACACTCAGAGGTTCACCCGGTGAGCGAGTGTTTCCCCGTGGAGCTTACAGGTTTAGCAGAGTTATGCTGCAGAGTGCTTTCCATTAGACCTGAACTCTAATATCCGTGCTCACGGTTTCTCCAAAGTTTCTACTTGTGTTCCATGACATACTCGGAGAGCATGGCCCTATTCTGGCAAAGAGTTCTGCGCGATCCTCATGTGCTTGACCAGGGTTGGACTGGGACAAGCAATATGCCCGGACACCCAAAAGTAAGTGGCCCACCCCACGCCTCACAACCCTTGATCTCTGATGACATCACCGGAAGTGATGTCATTTGACCCCACCCAAAAGTAACATCCCGGGAAGCGATGAAACACGACATTTCACCCCTTGACAAAACAGGAAGTGGCATCAAATAGCATTGTTCCTAAGTACACTATGAAAAATATGGTTATGATTTCACTAATGTAATATACATTTCAAACAGGAATGGATCACCATATGTATCATTAATATCTGTCTGTATAGATCCATATTGTCAAATGACTGTAAATGCAAGCAGACGACCAACACCAAATGATAATATGTTATTGTATAGCACTATTGTATAGCACTTACGCTTAAGCTCTTTTTTATAGAACAAATATGCATACAATATCACCCAACCTGTGTTGGTACTCATTGATGGACCTAACAAGGATGAAAGGCTGAGATGGCCTTGCTGGGATTCGAACCTGCAGATCCCTGGCCCCTTTGCCAACTTTGCAATGAACCTTTGGTGACTAACTAAAGAAACCCACTGTGCCATAAACGAGTTTCTGTCCGGCTGCACTCTTTCGTTATAACCCACAACCGTGAAACCTGTGTGCTTCCATGCATTTATTGCTTCTCTCAATGCCGAGACTGGGCAAAACATTTCTAAAACATAAAAAGGAAATGCTGCCTGT